>NC_140954.1:12663911-13263911 GCF_014529385.1 Adiantum capillus-veneris
GGAGCCACTCCTCTTTGTCTTTGAACTCAAGAATAGCGTGTCCACTAGGTGTGCGCTTGGTGTTGAACTTGTTGACGATACATTCTACTGCATCGTAGTCGACATGGACCGGTTGGAGAGTCTCATTGAGAAGATCGATTAACTTGCAGAAATCCTGCTGGCACTCATCCCAGGCTTGGGGCAGCCCTCCGATGCGAAGCTTGAGGGCATTCTCTTCTTGAAGTTGATGTTCCCTTATTTCTGTTTTCACACAGGTTTCCACTTTGGCGATTGCGATCGTGTGAACTTGAGTGACCTTTTCTTCGACTTCCTTCACCTTGTCTATTGTGAGCCCGATCATGGAGTCAAATCGTGCCTCGAGCGTGCTAAGGCGCGCTTTGAGGTCACGATTTTCGTCCATGACCATGTCGAGGGCAGCTTGCAACTGTCCAATGCGATCCGTCTTGCTCAGGGCCGCAAGGACAACATCAAAACTATCCGGTACCCTTCCCAATGGTTTGTTGATCGTCGTCTTTTCCCTCGCTTGATTCTTTGGTGAGAACATACTCTTCCAAAAATCAAATGTTAACTTTAGAGCTTGGGTGAAGTCACAGAGCTCGGGTCGAACAGAGCTTGGATCGGACCGAATAGATTGGGTGAGGTTAGATTGGGCTTGGGTTGAGTGGGCGGCTGATGAGCCAAGCTCGTACCAGATCTTCGCGCTCGTACCAGATCTTCGCAGAGCCAAGTGTAGCAGAACCGGGTCAGTGTCGTACAGCAGAGGTCGGGGCCGTACAACAGCCAAAACAGCCGTGCTGTGCAGAGCAGGGCTTCAAGCTGGATTGAGAAGAGTTTCAAGCTTAAGGGGCAGAAGCCGCGCTGGACTAAGCAGAGCCGAAACAGGCCGCGACTGTACATAGTAGGGCTTCGGGCTTCGCTGGACTGAGCAGGGCTTCGATGTTGAAGAGGGGGGACTAAGTTGAAGTTAACGCCTCCCCCAGGGCAGCCCGTTCACCCAGGGGGGGGGCTGAGGAAGATGTTGAAGGTTTCTGCTAGAGAGAGAGAGAGAGAGAGAGAGAGAGAGAGAGAGAGAGAGAGAGAGAGAGAGAGAGAAGAGAGAGAGAGAGAGAGAGAGAGAGAGAGAGAGAGAGAGAGAGAGAGAGAAAGAGAGGTTGGACTCTAGAGAGATACAGAGAACTGGGAGAAGCGACTAGGGGCATTGTACACCATGCGCGCGCGAGTGTGTGTGTGTGTGTGTGAGAGAGAAAGAGAGAGAGAGAGAGAGAGAGAGAGAGAGAGAGAGAGAGAGAGAGAGAGAGAGAAAGAGAGAGAAAGAGAGAGAGGGAGTTTTTAAAAAATCACTTTTCCAAACATACAAAACTCCTTTCCTTGAGTATGCCAAGAGGAAATTTTAGAAAATTAGGGGCATTTTCCAAGTTTTACCACTATTTTTCTCTATTTTGGGGCGGAATTTCTCCTTTTCCCCTTGCCCTCAACCACTATTTCTGGAATTGAAACCGGCACGCTACTAAGTTGAGACACATTTTTCCCGAACAATGAGAGAGTAGCTTACAAAATTCTCCAGGGCTCTTGGCGCATCCACATAATATTGCAGCTTGACTTCGTTACGTGCGCGAGAGAGAGAGAGAGGAAGAAGAAAATTATTTTAACATCGTAGGAAACTATTGAGAGAGAGAGAGAGAGAGAGAGAGAGAGGAGAGAGAGAGAGAGAGATGAGAGGAGAGAGAGAGAGAGAGGAGAGAGAGGAGAGAGGAGAGAGAGAGAGAGAGAGAGGAGAGAGAGAGAGAAGAGAGAGAGAGAGAGAGAGAGAGAGAGAGAGAGAGAGAGACCTCAAAACAAACTCCTTGGCTTCTCAATTGCTGGTGCAGTGTTGTAATTCGCCATGGCCACATTGACACTCAAGGTTCTCCACCGATGGTGCACCATGTTTGGCTTGCCGGTCCTCATTGCCCTTAATTATGAAAAGGGGGTAAAATAAGAGTACATAGAGGAAGACCTTCAAAACAAGAGTTAGTTCTTGCTTCAGGTTAACCCCATCCACAAGAACATCCCTATGCTCATCCACAACGGCAACCCTGTTTGCGAGTCTTTGGTCGTTTTGCAATACATTGAAGAAGTTTGACCCTCTCCCGGTCATGTATCCCTTCTTTCTGACAATATATACCACAGTGCAGTTGCCCCTACTCCTGGGAAGACTTTGTTAACAAGAAGATCTACAACGCCGGAGCGCAGATTGTTCAAAGCTTCCAAGGAGAGAAGATAGGGCAAGGCCGGAAGGAATTCGTCGAGGCGCTCGAGACATTGGATGGAGCCCTCCACGATGTGTTTGTTGGAGGTCGATTTTTTGGAGGGTAGAGAATATGGTATTGAGGCCGTCCGGGGCGGGCAACAAGAAGAGCAACCTCTAGACACCCTTCAAGGCTCCCGTGCTGCTCAATGGGGCTGGGGCACAACACAACACAAACCAAAACAACAAACCCACAACCAAATCCCAACTACACAAGGGGCACCACCTAGTTTAAGAGCGAACTAGGACGCAAAAGAGGAGAATCGTTAGAGCAACCCACAAACAAGCAAGGAATTACACTAACCCTAACACCAATGGAACACTCTCACACACTAAAACACGAGAGAGAGAGAGAGAGAGAGAGAGAGAGAGAGAGAGAGAGAGAGAGAGAGAGAGAGAGAGAGAGAGAGAGAGAGAGAGAGAGAGAGAGAGAGAGAGAGATAGTGCTCGGGCTGCTTTGAAACGTATCGGCAATGATCAAGCAAACACAACTATATATTTAAGAAAGAGAGAGAAAGGGGGAGGGGGTGCTTGTTGCATTAATACCTTCTTACAAATCTGTCATGACAAATGAAAGTGAAATTAGTATTTGTTCAACATAGCTTGCGTAAATTTCACCACAACACATCACAAGAAAAGCCACCCCAATCACTGTTTTAAAGCCAGGGGAGTCCTCTCCACCCTGTCGCCCTCTTACAGTATGTGGGATTTATGGCTAGATTGATGACAACACCAGAGACAAGCTATCAAGAACTTAACAAAAAACACCAAGACACTTACTCATCATTGTTGTCCATTACTTCACGTTGGAAGGGAGACAAAATATCCGAGCTTAGTCCAAATCCACCCTCCTTGATTCAGCAAATGTTGGGCTTACACTAGTAGGAGAAATGATAGATTTTCTACTCTCAATTGAATGATCACTCTCTCTCTTACAATGGCATAGAGTTCCCTTGCTAATCCCCTATTACAACAAATGCACATGCATAAGACAATGAGCTTCCACTCAAGAGCTCCTTCTAGAGAGGTTGAGCTTGGCTTCTCAAGCTATAGCATAGTGCTCTTGCTTATGGCTCCCCTTTTGTGCTAGCTACACCCTCCTTTTATAGCAATTTTGAAGGCTAGGGTTACTCCTCTAACCATGGTTGGGTTAGATTTTCAGCAATTTATCTAATTTCTTTTGCTTGGAATTATCAAGAAGTTGGTGGGGAAAGAGAGAGGAGAGAAATGGAGGTGATAGGACTTTTCATAGTGGGCTAGTGTTAGTAGAGTTAGTATTAATTTACAAATGGAATTGGATATTTACAATGGGAGTATCCATGTAGGATACAAATAAGGAAGAAAAACTCTTAAGAGGTAAGAAAAGGTGGATTTCTTACAAGGTTGATGCTCCAAGTGTCTTGAGTAGGGCCAATTTTGACGCTTGTTGACGGTCCACTAGCTTTGACGGTACATTTTTTCTCCACTCTTGACCTTCCTTGAGAGACAAGGTAATTGAAGCTGAGTAATCAACCACCATGATGCTGTCTTTTAAGAGAAGAGGCTGAATTTTGTGGTTTTTTTAATAGATATGGGTAATTTGGAGGAGGAAAAATGAGACTAGGTGGTCAATTTTGGAATGGAATTGTGTGTGGGAGGTATGAGTTCACCATGGTTTCTCTTATTCTTCAAGGTTGAGGAGAAGGTGAGTAGGGTGCAGAGAGGAGTGGTGAGAGAGGTGGGGATGATGAGTGGAGAAGTGTGTGTGAAAGAGGAAAATGATAAAGTGGAAGAGAGAGTGTGGCTGCATAGCATGGGAAAACTGGGGTCCACTAATAAAATCATAGATGACAGCTCGTAGCTCAAAAAAATATGAAAAAGGTTGAGGCAAAAGTTCAGCCCACGAGCTACAACTTTTGTTTGTATCACCTTTTCAAATTCGGAGAGCAAGTGAACTTTAAAAATTCAGCAAAACCGACCGTTTTTTTCCACTGCACAAGGTCCTTGTGGGGTCCTTCTTTGGATGATTCTTTTGAATACCTCCAAGAGTGAGCCCTCCATAGTGCATGTATGCATGCCACCTACCCTTGACCTTATTTGGTAGGTCTATAATTGAAGATATTGTTGAGATCATGATATAAGTGAATAGTACAACTAAGAAAATCAAATATTGAGGGGTCTAAAAAATATGTACATGTCAAATATAAATAATATAGGTGGAAAAATATAAAGGGGTGAAAATAAATCTCTCTCATTATAAGTCTACCATAAAAAGATGAATATTTTTGGTGGTCTAATTTATGAGAGTAATAGAGAATATATGTAGGAAGGAAAAAATCACAATAGTGAAAAAAATATACACATAAATAGAACTAGTTTTTTTGGAATTTTGTTGGGATGGAGTTACACCAAATATAAGAGAAGCTTACATGAAAATATTTCTATATGGAATAAAGAATATGAAAAATGGTAAGAAAAATTGTGGTAATGGTGAGGCAATGTACAGAGCATAAATATCACACACCTAGGTAGAAATATTAAAATAAATACCAAAGTAATTATGAAAAAATCTTTTATTTAGGCCCTATATACAAAGAAATATTTACATACGCATGGGCCATAATATACTTATATTTTTTATTTTATTTTTATTTTTTTGGCTCAACTAGCCCAATGGCTAGCTAATTGAGGGTTTTTTAAGAAGATATGGGAAAAGTCCCGTGACTCACGCACGTCTATGTACAGTGAAATGGTAGGGATAGCCACAGTGTTTGGGTGATTTTGGTAGGGTGAGGTAACTCACTGTGGCAATTACAAAGAGCCGAAAAACGGCTATCAGTATGTGGACATTTCCTTGGCCCCCTTCCTCTGCCTTATGAGGCTTTGGGGGAGTTCAAGATCTGGGAAGCTGCTAGGTGCCCCCATTTGACAATGGAAGGAGATTGGATTAGAGTGGCCACGTGTGAAGGAGGCATACCAAAAGAGGCTTCAGACACCTTAATCTTAATTAGCCCAATATATATATATATAAAGAGAGAGAGAGAGAGAGAGAGAGAGAGAGAGAGAGAGAGAGAGAGAGAGAGAGAGAGAGAGAGAGTTACCTATTACTTCTGTTGCAACTCCTTTTTGCCATGGCGTGAAGGAGAGATAAAAATGAGCCTCACATACCAGAATGAAGTGCTCAATACACTAATAATATTCTTGGATTTGTTGCTCATGAAACTGCCTTCAAGGAACTCCCAATAACGTCATCGAACTATGCAAGCAAAGCAAGGACATTGCTCAAAAAGGTGATGTCCAAGGACCGCGAGGGTGCTCCTAAGGTTTCCCGGGTGGGTGCCACTAGATTTGCAAATGCAAGGTTTGTGGAACGTCTACAGGAATTCAATGAGTGAACTCTCGAAGGTATGGGCTCAAATGCGGAATCGGTCTCTAAGACATTTGCGATTGTCAAAGGGAACACTTTGTGGGAAGGTTAATAAGGACAACAAGTGATGTTGTGTGGTGATCTTTTGACATATAAAGTGTGCCTCAATAGATGTATATATTTGTCTTTGATTTTTAGGGAATTGATAATAATCAATTTTTTGTGCTTGCTGGCAAGGTATGTTATATAGCGCCTTTTTTGGCATATTTATCGTATGCAACTTCAATGCTGTGTGGACATGCCTCTAGATTTTCTCGAAGGGTTATTAAAACTTCCTAAAGAAGGTAATTTGTCTTGAAAAAGAGAGATGAGAGAGAGAGAGAGAGAGAGAGAGAGAGAGAGAGAGAGAGAGAGAGAGAGAGAGAGAGAGAGAGAGAGAGAGAGAGAGAGAGAGAGAGAGAGAGAGAGAGCCATTTGCAACAAAGCGTAACCATCGCTATTGGTCTTTGCTTATCCCTTGGGATTGATGAGAGTCATCTTTGGAGCACAATGATAATGTCTTAGTAAACTATTATTAATCGCATCATATTATTCCTAGACTCTCAAAGTGGTGACGGTTTGCTTATAAAAAAATATGGATTGAAGCGTGCAAGGTTTTTATGTAAAGCACTAGAGACTGACATAAGGAGGCCGTGAGCTTTGCTGTCAAGATGCTGTAGTGAAGGATTATGGTCTCACGAATGGAAAGTGTGTGCATTTGGTTGTGACAGTTTTAGAATAATGGGTAGTGACAATTAAAACAATTAGTGGCAAGGAGCATGCTTTTAGAACTGATAGAATGAAGACTTGAAATAAAGGTTATTGATGAAAGAAGCTAGATTTGCAACTCACAAGCTACAACTCGCACTGAAAGGTCATAATCTCAACGGATGACATGTTAATTGAGTAATTTTTAGTGGGGGATGATGCTATAGTGCACTTATTTTTAAGCAACACTATAAAACAATAATGCATGCTATTGGGGCTGACATAAGAGTTATTAGAAGTTTCTCACAAGGTGATGGGCAAACAAATTAATGTTGCATGGAAAAATGAGGAGGCTTCCATCAAGCAAAGTAGAAGAAAAATTTGACGATCGTTACCTGACAAAAAGTGGTAATGTTGAAAGCTTCTCAAAATGTAGCATATCGTAAGTGGTGTAGATCTCTTGGAGCATGTCAAAACTATTCTAGAAGAGGGACATGCTCCTGTTTTAGCTCGTGAGGTGTCTTGAGGTGTATATTTTATGCAAGATGAATTTGAGTCTTCCATTATTGGGTTTTTCAAACCAACAAGATAAGAAACCTATGGTTGTAAATAACCCTACGGGTCCACCTGTTACCAAGAATGGAGAAGTCCTTAAACGAGGGTGCTTTGTGTGGAGTGGTAGATTTTCTTTTGGATCATAAGGATGATGATAAAACATGCAGGTAAAAGCTCATTGGTTTTGCAGGAGTCCCCTCAACAACTTTGGTGAAATGCCACCATGAATTTTTTGGCCTATCAAAAACTGTAGAAACTACTTCAACCCTTCCAAAAATAGGGTCTCTTCAAATGTATGTACATGCCAAAAGAAACTGCGACGTCTCAGTTTCCTGTAGAATAATTACACCCGAAGTACACAAGATTGTCGTTCTTGACATACACTTTGCTAATATTGACAAAAATGGCACAAACATATTGTCTTGCAAGGAAGAAAATGATTTAGAATATAGCAACACACTGGAGAAGCGGATGATTCAAAATAGTTCAACATGAATTAGGGAAGTGGGTTCTACACAACAAACACTGCATCAAGCTCAACCTGCTCCTTGCACGTGTAGCCACGGTATGCAAAAGCTGCTCAAGTTGGCCGCTACACACATAGTTGCATTTTCCCAACACTATTTAAGATCACTTTTATGGCTCTATGAAATGAGGGAACTCTACCCAGCGTGGTTATGTGTGCGGAGAACTGGTCCACCTATTCATTTAGTGGAGAGTTGCAACCACAAAGAGAGAGAGAGAGAGAGAGAGAGAGAGAGAGAGAGAGAGAGAGAGAGAGAGAGTACATGCTTAGGGGTCACACCCATACATTGGAGGGAATGTGAGCTAAACCAAATTGGTTGCTAGGGGATGTATTGTAGGTAAGCAAATAGGCTAAAGTATCTAACTGGTTGAATATAGTCTACTCTTTAAGTTTTGGGTTTGGTGGGTGCATACACACACACACACACACACACACATATAGATAGATAGATAGATAGATAGATAGATAGATAGATAGATAGATAGATAGAGAGAGAGAGAGAGAGAGAGAGAGAGAGAGAGAGAGAGAGAGAGAGAGAGAGAGAGAGAGAGAGAGAGAGAGAGAGAGAGAGAGAGAGTACATGCTTACAGGTCATACTCTCAATTCTGTAACACACCCTTAAGTTCAATATGATGCATAAAACTTTTGCAAAGATAAGCAATTCAACGATCTATGTTTGCTTCCATTGCTATCAAGTTTTAAGGTGCCAATGTCGCTTAAATACACTGATAAAATATATGTGCCTTATATGTAGAAAGAAAGCATTTCAACTATTTTTCACGTCAAAGATGGCATTTTATGACTAGATGCCATTTGTTTTAGCCGCAACAACGCGTGGGTCACATACTAGTTTTTAATGGTTATGCTAGCCACATTTGGTGATTTATGGCATATCCAAAAAACTGTGCATGTTGTAATTATGATTTTTTATTTATCAAAGATAAGTCTTAAAATAAAGTCCACTTTTGATTTTTTTTGTTCATCTCACTTATTTGTATACAAATGCCTCCGACACAATTGGGAGATTTATATACACACTTTCATTAGTTTTTCATAGCAATGTTTTTTTTGCAAGAAATTACACACTACATTTTTAAAAAATGAGGTTAAATTACAAGATGCCTATGAGTTTGAATCCTTGAAAAATGCTTAGTTGATGGGTATTGACCTATAGATGCATTATACACCTTAGTTTTTGTCCCATAACTTCATCATGTTAATTAAAGAGGCCTTGAAAGACCAAAATTTTCCTCTTTGTCATCATTTTCAAGATTTTGGTCTTTTGATTATAACAAATACCTTGTCCCATAACTAAGTTATGAAGCTCAATTTCTTGCTATAATAAGTTTTTCCCTATCCATACACCTTAAATCTATGCAAAATCTTATTTTGATGAGAAGCTATATTCCATTATGAAAATTTTGTTAAAATTGCACTAAATTTCTATGATTTTTTCATCTTAAAACTTATCATTATAATCTTCATTTGGTGTTAATTTTGGCAAAAGTAAAGTTTGGCTATGTTCTTCACCTCATAGCTGACCTAAGATATGAACGTGACCTATGAATTTTTTTTCTAGATTCACCAAATAATTATGACAAGTCGATAGAAAAACAGGACACTTTAGTGTCTCAGGACATTTGAGTGTGCGATTACAGAACAAGCTCCTTACAATGCTTTTGAAAGTCCTCTTATAGGGAGGCATATATATATAAAAAAAGAAAAAAAAGTGGGTTCCTCTTGCCTGTTTAACTCAAGGTCTCCTCTTCTTGCAAGAGGGTTGATTTTTCATCCACTCGGGGTAACCTTTTTAGCACATTTGGTGACTTGCCGACACCTCAACACTTCACTCTCCCTTCATATCTTGAAAGTTCTCCACTCAAGCCCATTTTGGTTGTCACAGTGCCGTGAAGACCCAAAACCCAAAGGGGCCTCTTGTATGTCAATAAAAGGTTTGACCTCGTGTGAGCATCGTGTGGGAGCAAGCCTTGCAAGACTACCATGTCATCATCATTGTTGTACAGGTGGTGCCTCCATTGGATGCCCACCTACACCACGAATGGCGAGTGCACGCCGCATGCGATTGCCATGGCTAGAGCTCCCCAAGCTCCCCCTCTCACTTGTGATGCCCTTAGGAGGCATCCCCTTTATTAGGCCTTATACTCTGCACCATTTGGCCCTACATCCACCAATCCATTGGCCCTCCAAGGTACTTCAATGTCTTCCAAATTCACCACAAATACCTCAAAAAACTTTTATTTTTCCCCAACTTTCACCTCATGCCATTTGATGTTCATCGGCTCGAGGATAAACTCCCATCAAAAGAACAAGTTTTTGGTTTTGATTTCCACAAACCCCCACCACGTTTTCATCTTCTCGGACCCGCCTTTTGAGGCTGCAAAAATGTGAGAAAATCATATGGAAACTTCTCCCCATCCTCTGGCACCAACTTGAGACTGCAATATCTTGGTCTTTGGGACCCCATTTGACAAGCTGTCAATTTCATCTAATCACATACAATGCACATGACATTATTGAACCTAGTGGAGCCCTAAAATATATTTGCAAGTGCCATATAATATAATATCTAACTTTACTAAATGATTTTGTCATATTAAACTGATCATTTAATATGGGAAGATAAATGGGGAACTAGAGTTAAGATATAGATATGTGTTTCTAGACCTATCTCAACTGGGGACCGAAAGAAGAAATGGTTACATCTCAATAGGGGTCCAAAACGAGACGATATACCCAAAGAGTAATGTGCAATAAGTGCTTCTAGATTTACCTCATCAAGGGACCAAGAGGAGAGATGGCTACATCTCAGTAGGGGTCCAAAAGGAGGTAGTCTATCAAAGAGCAATGTGCATCTAATGGAGCTTAAAAGACTCTAGGGTTAACTTCATTAAAGACCTCCAAAAGTTAGTGTTAAAAAGTCCTTTGACCTTAGGCAAGCTAGGGCTTACCTTGAGGTGGGAACCCTACCCAAGCATGAGGTGCTTGTCGGTTTGCTAACCAAGTGCTTAAAATGTTTGTGGGAACCTTGCCCAAAGTTTGAGGTGATTTTTATGCTTAAATGACTAAGGTTTTTGAAGTGTTTAATTCAAAGATAAACTCTCAAGAGGCATAAAAAGTTTCCATGCTTGATTGACTAAGTGCTTGAAGTATTCAATTCAAACCAAATGACTTAATAAGCATAAAAGACACATGTTCAAATGATCATCCACATGTGGCCCTCATGAGGTGCTTGAAGAAGTCCAATGAGAATTTAGATACATAAAAATAAATAATTAAGTTCTTTTTCTCAAAGAGGAAAAAGAGGACACATGTCCAAATGATATAGTTAAATAATACGAGAGAGAGAGAGAGAGAGAGAGAGAGAGAGAGAGAGAGAGAGAGGGGTGAACCAAGCATGAGAGGGGGTATACTCTCCCACAACCACACACACTCTATCATTGTGTGAAGTGCAAAGTGCAAGTGCTCCATCTCCTTCTCCAAGCTTGTGAGAAGTGGAGAGCCTACACCAAGACTCTTGGCTGTGGAATTCAAATCCAGCAAGAGCCATGCTTCAATGCTTAAGCTTTCCATCTTCTTCATCTTCATTACTATGCTATTATTCTATGCTAACCAAGAAGAGTGATGATAAGTGAGGAACTATTTCTTTCTCCTATGAATGATTCTTCTTCCGCTTCCCTACCCTCATTACCCGCTTGCTCTCTCCACCTTCGATGGTGTTTGAGGCCTTGGGACCGAGGCTTGGGATAGTTAATGCTTTTTGCAAATTTTATGTTATGCTCTTGATACATGAAGCTTTCCATCTTTATAGCATCACCAAGGTCACAAGGAACACAAAGATTGTATTGTACCAAGTCTCTCTTGATGGGAGAATCTATAATACAAACTCCTTTTGGAGAGGGGACCGGCTCCAAGTAAATCTATTCCTCAACTAATGTCATGTTCTATAATACTCTATCTCTTGCAAAAATATTGTTCATGGAAAGTTAATTAAGTACTATGTTTATGCTACTACCATCAATTAAGTTCACCCTCTATGTTCTCAAAGTGATCTCACAAAAATGCTCACTTTAATTATTTTAATTCCGCTATTCTCAAAGTTCATAGGCCATTCCCATTACATAGGTATTAGAGCATTTGTTTTCTCTTTTCTTGCTTAAGAACAAAGGTCCTTAAGTAGCCTATCTATGGTTGATTTTGCTAATTATATTAGGGTAAGTGGGACTGGAGTCTATTATCGGTTTTGTTGAGCCCACTATGTGGGATATGGTGCACACCTTGGGAGCTTTGGTCTTAATAATGGGGTGTTTTTATACTTGACTATGGCTTTACCATTATTGACCCATAAAAAGTCCGCAAGGAGCTATCCCTTGGGGATTTTGCTATGTTAGACCCACCCCACTACTCTCTATAATTAATCAATTTGAGCCGTGGGTGTAGATACTTAAGTGCTTATTTTCAAAGGCTAAGAGGAGTAGCAACCAAGGTTTTGAATTGCCAAAGGATACACTAAGTAAACAATAACCAAGAGAGTAGAATGAACATTTATAGCGATGATTGTTCACATGAAGGTGCTATTGATAATGCCCAATAACCAAGAGAGTAGAATGAACATTTATAGTGTTGATTTTTCACATGAAGGTGCTAATTATGATGCCCCCATCTTTATCAATTATCTTGTTACTAGGTTGCATCAAGCTATGGGAAACTCTACTTTGCAAGCCGTTACCCAACAACTTTGTGCTTATGGGATTTCCCTTCCTCTCCAACAGGAGAGAGAGCTTAGGAAGTCTCTTGATGAGACTCCTGAAAGAAGACTCTCTCCCATAAGAGAGGATGAATCCAAAGAACAAGAAAGAAGCAAATCCCTAAGTTCCTCTAAAGATGTGGGGGTGAAAGCATGAATAGGTGGAAATCTATATATGTGATATAATTAAATAGCATAGCATGACATTGGGGGTGTGGTCACTGGTGCCATATTTCAGACGTCCAAATTTATGTTCTAAAAAATGTTATACTGAAAAATTTAGCCTTCACACACCCACTTTGTTTCATGAGTAGTTGGCAGTTTCAAACACCGTGGCTCCCCCCCCCCCCGACCCCCCGCCTCACTCTCTCTCTCTCTCTCGCTTGTGCTCAAGGTCTATTGTGCTTAGAGCTTCTACTGTGCAAGCTTAGATGCTTCAAGGACGATTGCAGTAACCGCCCTCTTCTCTTCGAGGTATGTCCCTCCCATTGAACATGTACACTCTCTACTGCTTGAGCACACGTGCCCCACCTGGGATCATTTAGCTACATTAAGCTGCATTTGGAGCTGCATGAGTGCCACACCTTGCTCATTTTCAACAAGAGGCGAGCAAAACCTAATGCTGTTGCTGGCTGCATGAGAGGACATAGACTCCCGAGGTAATTTGCTAGTCCACAAGCGGCATGCAATCTTGGGGCAAATACCATAGCACATCACCTTGAATGCCCTGCTTACAAGAGCAGGCCCATGAAGTTCTTGTTTCTTTTTAGCAGGGATGATAAGCGAGGGCACACCACGTCTCATGAGTTCATTGGATGATGTGCAGGTATATCACTTGAGACTACATCATGGCACCTTCCTCAAAGCATCCGATTCAAGCAAGCAGCAGTCTAGTTAGGAACATCGAACCACCTCTGCATACGAAGTTTTGTCGTCTTGCCGAGGAATTTCATATGGAGCGTGGATTGCCATTGGAGGGAGTTGATCTGCATAGCTTGACAGGAAACAATGACATCTCTGAGGAGGACTGGGAAGCTGTCTTTATATGCCCAAAGCCTGTTCCAGGTAGCCAGAAGAAAGTGAAGGCATACCATGCTCGGTCAAGTTCTTACAAAAGCTTGTGTGGAGACACTGGGATGTCTACCAGGAGGGTCCCTTCATGTATGAAGTAGGGACTCAATTTCCAAAGGCCTTTGCATTGGAAAACTGCAGTGAATTTGGCAAATATCAAATTTCTTGGGCTATCTTTGCAGAGAGGGCAATGAGAGCCTCAGAAGAAAGACACAACTTGCAAAACAAGATCAAGAGGTGGGAAGAGCAGATGAGTGGTAGAGGGAGAAGTTCCAAAACCACTGCTGCCTCTACCAGATCATCATTGAAAATAGAAGGTACGTCTGTACCATTGTCAAGCGTGCCTACAGGAGGATTCCTGGTACAATTGGCAGAGGAGGATAGCAGGGCACTGCAGAAATGAAGAATATTGCAGAGGGCAGATTGCAAGACTATAAGTCAAGACTTGAGGGTGCAAAGAAGCAGGTAGAGGATCAAGTTAGATAATTGCATAGGGATGAGGGTGCTCAAAGCTCAAACACTTTGGCCATAAAGTTGCAAACGGAGATTGATTGCGTGCAAGACCCTGTAGCTCGACAATGCTTGATTGATTTGATTGGATAGTTCTCAAGTACTACTAGAGAGAACGTTGCTGAATTAGAAGCCAATGTGGCTAAAGCAAAGGTGCATACCCTCCTACATGTGCTTCACTTTGTTTTGGAGTATGTGGTTCACTTCCATGTGGTTATGTGGTTAGAGTGTTATGGATTGTTGTACTGTATGAGCATATTCTATTTCTGCTATCTGCTATATAGCACAAAATATGTGCTATATGGTCACAACATAGCCATCATCTTCATGGAGTGGGTGGTTATATGCTATGTGTGGTTATGTGCTATGTGCTTTATAGTTCAATCTAGGTGCATCATGTTCACAATAGTACTCTCATCTATTTGGAATGTGTGTGATTCTATGCTATGTGCTATGTGTGGTTATGTGCTATGTGATACATAGCACAATGGACATGTGTAATATGTGCTATATAGCGTACCTGTATGCTATATGCTCACAGTATAGCCCTGAAGTGTGTGTTAAATATTGATATGTGCTACATAGCACAATCTTTTTATGTGCTATGTGCTAAATAGCATATTTTGTGTGTTATATGTTCACAATATAGCCATGGAGTGTGTGGAATAGTGAATTGTGCTATATAGCACATTCTCTATTTTTGCTATATGCTACATAGCACATCTCTAATTGTGATATGTGCTACATAGAACAATATTTGTGCTATATGCTATGTGCTATGTCTCATATAGCCCACTGCATATCATATACCCAACAAGCTTGTGCTATATAGCATATTGTAACATTTAATGGCCTAATAACTTATGTGTAGCGGAAATTAGCATGAACATAGTGGGCATTTTATTAGAATAGATTCCTAATGAGAATGACAAGAGTGCTTGGGTGGAGAGAGCAACAAAAAGCATAACATCTAGTTAGATAGCATCGACAATACTTTCAAAAGAGAGAGAAATTAAGCTATTGAAAACAGTTGAGGACCGGATTTTCATGGAGCCGGTCCCCCCTCCAAAAGGATTTGTATTATGGTTTCTCCCATCAAGAGAGACATTGTACAATACAATTCTTTGTGTTCCTTCAAGACTAGCTAGTGCAATGAAGATGGAAACTTCATGCACTAAGCAAAACACTTAAAAAACATAACTTGAATTATCCCCGTTCTCAGACCCAAGACCTCACACACCTTCGAAGATGGTGAGAGCTAGCAGGGTATGAGAGTAGATTGAGAGAAAGAAGGAGTATATTACGAGAAAGATGTACATCTCCTCACATAATCACTCATATGTAGCATATCTTAGCTTAGTAATTAGCTTGGTAGAGGAGATGAGCATGCATTGAAGCTTGGATCTTGGTTGGATTTGCATCCACATGCCAAGAGAGTGTTGATGTAGGCTTCTATCTCACAAGCTTGGAGTAGGTGATGAGTTCTCCATTAAAGCTTGGGAAGAGATAGTCTTCTCTTTCTTCACACATGAGCTTGTGTGAGTGTGTGTGTGATAATGCCTTGCAAAAATCATCCCCCTCTCTCTCTTGGGCGAGCCCTCTTGCTAATTGCTCTTGCTGAAGCCTCATTGGCCCTCCCCAAGTCAAGCCAATTACAATTAAGCAGCATAAGTGATAGCCTTCTGACATGTGTCCCCCTTTCCCCTTTTGTGAGAGCTTTAGGTAATTAAATAATTAAACTAAACTCTCATTGGACCCCCTTGCCTCCTGGCCAATAGGAATCAGGCAAGCGATGGGGCTCCTGAATGCTTATTGGACCCCTTGGGAGACTGCCCAATAGTCTTCTAGGAGACTTAATTCTCATTGGTTTCTTTTATTAAATGTTTTTAAATTAATTAAACTATATTTACTCTAGCTTAATTCTCATTGGTCCACTTCAAGGGTCATCCAATAGAAATTGGGCACACCTTGTGGGCATCTGGCCTAGGGAGCTGACATGTGTCCCTCATTCCCTTTGTGTAAAGGGAGCCTGTGTGTGTGTGGCTTTCTCTCTCATCCCCTACCTTTAGGGCTCGCCCCCTCCCATGTAGGGATGTGCAAAGACTTTTAGGGCACACACAAAGCATCCAATTTTCCCTAGGGTTGACCTTTGGACACAACCTTTGAATTTTGGAACCTTAGCATTTTGGAAGTCTTAATGGGTTGAACCTTAGGGTCTTTTTAGCCCATTGTTGCACATGGATCTTTTGCAGATGCCCCCCCCCTTTGGATCCCTATTTTCCCTCCTTTGGATCCCTACTGTGGCCGGTCTGCTAGCTTAACCAATATTCTAGCTTTTTCTCCCCTGGCCTTCCCCACATTAAATGATCAGTTTAATATGAGAAAATCATTTAGGAGAATTAGATATTGATTATTATGACACATATAGAGAAAAGGTTTGGGCTATATCTGGCATTTTAAAAAGTCTCTCTGCTATGATCTATAGTGCATACTCTATGTAGCACTTATAGCACATTATACTTGGACTGTGCTATGTGCTATATAGCACAGTGCATATCATATACCACATCAAGCTTGTGTTTATAGCATATAGAGTAAGTGCTTGTCTTATATGTGGTATTGCAAATAAAGGGATAAGATTCACGCTGCATATTCTTTTTAGCAATCTGCTTTTGTTGGGTTATTGTGACTTAAATTAGATGTGTTGTCTTCTTTGTTTCACAGGCACTACTTGCAGAAGTAGAGACCAACATAGCACAGGAATCAGAGCACTTTAAATTTTGTGTTACCATGGAGAGGACTTCACATAACGTGGGAGCCACTTTGATGAAGCCTTTTCCTGCTATGGATTTTAAGCAGAGCATTAGCGAGGTGGCACTTAATGGGTTCTACCATTGTGTAGGATGTGGATTCCCGTTCGATGCCAGAAGCTTGGATGTATTCTCCATGCCTTGCACCCATGTGTACCATATGCTATGCTTCATGCATGTATGTAGGGACTATGGCTATTGTGTTGCACTAGATTGCAACATGTCTCTTTCCCCTAGAGCTAAGCATATGATTGGTCTGAAGGTGAAGAGTGAGATGAAAGAATCAAGTGCAGGTAGTCACTGTGTCAATTATTTACTACTACTATTGCAGGCCCACTTTCCATTGGTAGTTTAAACTCTTGCATTGAATGAAATCATTTGCAGGTACAGACATCGCAGTAGAGACCTGTATACAAGAATCATTGAGGACAAAAACAGAGAGAGTCTCTACGCAGGCCACTGGTAGGTACCAAAATGAGTATTTATGTGTGTATTTTGGGATACTCCAAGTGAGACTTTGTAAATAGCTTGCTTTGTAGAACAGTCATCACATGCTTGCTCCAAAAAGACAACGCATTCCACAAGGAAGAATGACCTGATTACCCCAGGGATGCAGCCAGGCCTTGAAGCGGAGTCTACCCGAGGGATGCAACCAGCCCTTGAAGCGGAGTCTGCCGTAGGGGATGCAGTACGTGGAGTAGTTGAAGACATCTTGGTGGCAAAGTCTTCTGCAGTCAAATCACCTAGGAAACAACTAACTCCAAGAAGGCTATTGCGTTCTCCGTTGAGTGCCAAAGCATCACTAAGTGTGGACACTAGAGATGAAGCATCAGATGAGGCAGTTGCAGATGTGGTGAAAGAAACACCCCCTCCAGCGGGGAAGAAGCCAACACCAAAGCGCAAGAAATCGACTCCCAAGAACTTAGGTGGAAGTCCCACAATGGATATACCTCTTGATTCATTTAGGAAGAGAAAGAAACCAAATGCAAAGAGATGAGTGTGTTTTTGTTGTAACTTCATGAAATTAGAAGATGTCTTTAGAAGGCATTTGCAATCCATTGCACCCCTATTGTATCCATGCGCATTGATGAATCAAGTGTTGGAACTTGTTAGTGACCTGTCTCTTAATTCTTTGCATCGAATAGTTGCAAACTATTTGATTTATTTTCTGTACATGTTTAGTAATATGTTTCTACTTTCTCTTGTCGTAGATAATCAAGAAGCTGAAAAAAGAGGAACTTGCATGAGACACACTCGCTCTTCAGGGTTTCTAGATGAGGGGTCTGTAGGTTCAATGGCTTAGTCTTATCCCGTTGTCAGGAGTTTTTTGGAGCAAGGGATTGCGCATATGTACATACACATGCATGGTGCATCAAATAATGAATTGCCCATTTTCCTTAGCCAGGTGGTTACGTGGGGCCCACATGTGTACAGGTAGGACAGCATGTACATAGTTCATCGATTTTCATCGTTACCAGTACCAGTATGTTTTTTCTACAATAATGAGGAGTTTATAGCGCGTAAAACTTCTCGAGGAAGCTATCCGAGGGCCGACGACGTGAGGTCAGCAAGTGCGTTAGATGGCATCTAGTGGCGTTAGGAGGGCGAACGAGGTCAATATTTGCACGCGGATGAGGACGGACACAACGTGGGTGTTTTCTTGTGAGAGTTATGCAGAAAGGTCATCATTAGGACCACTTTTTGGGGCCACTTCACGTGGTGGCGAGATGCATTAGTGGAAAAAAGCTGAGTGCCAGGTGTGCGAATGATGCAAAAAGGTGACAACTATGCACTGCGAGGTCAGTTTTTGGCCTGTTTGGGGTCCGTTTGAGGTCATTTAAAAGGCCAAGGGTGCCCAACTAATAAAGCTAAGTGTGGGAATTGAAAAAACAGAGAGAAGACCAGAAAAAACGTGGAGAAGAGAGGAGGAACAGCCGCAGGTGTGTTTTTGCTCATTTTGGAGCCTGTTTTGGCCGTAAACTGCTCATCCGAGGTCGGATTTGAGCACTTTGACATTGTAGACTGGGGTTTTGGGCCGTTCCGGACGCGATGGCGCTGTCCATTTTGCCAAATTCCTCACTCTTTTCCTGCTGTTTTTCTGAGTAAGTTCCTCCTATGAGCGAAGTTTCTGCTCCAGTTTGTGATCGTATCTGGCTTCTTTTACCCATATTGTGTGAGCTATTTGCCCCATTGGTGTTGGCCCAAGCTCAACTGTATCTAAACATCAGAAATTCTCCTCTTTTGAGCTAAGTTTTTGGGTGTGTGTGTGTGTGTGTGTGGAGTGGGCAAGTGGATAGTCTCTCTCCTCTCACTCCAGAGGTGTGTTCCCTGTCTCGGCCAGGTGTGTTGTGTAAGCCGAGTGGTGCCCCATAGTGTGTGTGTGTGTGTATCTTCCCAAGAGTGTGTGTTGGGTCGTTATAGAGGCGCTGTGTGTGTTTTCATCCCGCTCACATTCTTTTGGCGCCCCCACGGAGGATCTTCTTCGAGTACCTTCTGCGTCGAGCTTCAAGCTTCGAGATTCGGGGTTACAGGTTGCAGGTTGCAGATTACAGGTTACAGGTTACGGTTACAGGTACAGGTACAGGTACAGGTACAGGTGATTCACACAGGTACAGGTAGCTGGAGTACAGTGATATACTAGCAGTGATGTCACTTGCAGTTGTTGTGGGAATGCATCACTTGGCGCCTATTTGAGCGCATTGTCTGCTGAATTGTACGTTACTTGTGGAAACTGCCATTGTACGCATTTGTGGAGCCATACTTGGTTGTATTTGGCAGTCCCAGCCATTTCTGAGACTTGGTCTGGAAGATAGTCATTTCTGAGACTTGACTATATGCGATTTGCATTAGCCTTCGTGTGAGGGTCGATAGCGTGAGGTTTTTATTGAGCTGGGGGATTCTCAAATGTGGAGATCCTTTCGGTGATACAGGTAGCTGGAGCACCCTTTTTGTGACCTCGCCATAGGCTATGTACTAGTGATTCCTACTTGATGCTCGGGTTCTATTGTTGACAGTTTATGCATACATAGACAGTCTATATTTTGGGTTCCTACTGCTCTACTTCTGGGGAAACTCTGTCGAAATTTTCCCAAGTTATGATGGCTGGTTTTTTGGTATTTTGAGCCATTTATGCTGTTATGCTGCTGAAATTTTGGCAAAATCAGAGGTTGAGTCAGGTGTGCCTTCTTGGGAGCTTCATGGTTGGCTTTAATGGATGATCAAAATGGCCCTCAGTTCACTCCTTTTCATTTAACTCAAAGAATTCAGATTAATGTTCATGTGTCCAGGAAGATCTTTTTCCAGCAGCGCATAGTCTTTATGTTTGGGCCAAGAAGATTGAGAGAGATCCTGGAATGTCCTTTGCCTGTTGTAATTCCAATGATCAACTACGAAAACTCATTTGATGTGCATGTGTTTGTCCTTATCTAAAGCTGAGCTCCATTGAAGTTTCTAGGGATTGGGTACTGAAAAGTTTTGGGTTCTTGCACGTGTGTTCGAAAGGGTTCTCAAAGCATCATAATTTGGGTAGCCATGGCTTTTTCTTATCTGGAGTTTCATGGAAGAAGTGATGAAGATGTGGAAGAATTTTTGGAAAAGATGGAGGTTGCCTGCATTAGCAACCAGATTCATGACCCTACGCAAATGTTACGCCTTCTCCAAATTTGTTTGAAGAGTGATGCACGAGTTTGGTCCAAGGCATTTGAAGAGGAGTTGCGTGCCGCAGATCCACCTATAAGATTGAGTTGGGACAATCTAAGGCATGGATTGGAAGTGGAGTTTGTGAAGATAGAAGATCCTGACAAAGTGTGGCAAGAAGTACAAGGTTTGGTGCAGAAGGAAGGTGAGCCAGTAGATGCGTACATACGTAAGTTTTCATTGGCATGGGAGCGAATGTGCAAGGCTTTAGCACCACAAGTACCCCCGCCTGACATGATGAAGAAGGACAGGTTCTTGGCTGGTCTTTGGGAGAATATACGTTGGAGAGTGGAGCTAAAGAAGCCTAGGACATATGAAGATGCACTAGAGGTAGCAAGGAACAAAGAGTGGAAGCTGAGGAAAATGAGCCAGTTAGGGGTGGAGTCTTTGCCAATGAGGTCTGAATTTCAGCCTATGGACTCTTTACAAGGTCGTATGTCAGGGGTTCATCATGAACCAGTAGTTCCAGTTACTACTCAGGTTATGCCAGCAGTGGTCACTATAGCAGTGCAAGATGATGGGCTAAGGCAAGACATGAGGCAAATGGTAGATTTGATGAAGAATCTCAGCCTAAACATGCTAGGTCAAGTGGGAAATACTCGAGGTCGAGGGCGGTTTGCAAATCAGCCAGCAGGTGAAGAAAGACCTAGGAATGGTGCTGGACAAAGTAATAGTAGGTTTTGGAGGCAGACGCCCACATGTTATAATTGCGGAGAGTTGGGCCACATCAGCCCGCAATGTGATAAGCCACCAAGGATGGGGGGAGACATGTATCCATTGCCAAAACAGGTGCTAACTAGGTCGCATGATTATGGCATCGAGATTAAGGGAGACGAAGGAACCAGTGGACTGACCCAGGAGGAAAAGGGAAAGACAAAAGTGCTAAGTGTAGTCACCTTGGAGAAGGCATCAAAGCTAGAGGATACATTAGTGATGCCTATTGGGAAGAGGACCACAGAGGATAAGGAAGGAAGAAGTGCCCCAGGTCCTAGTAAGAAGAAAGGAAAGAGCCATGAAGACGAGGATGTCAAGGCCAAGAGGAAAAGGAGAGCTCGTCGAAAGTTTCATGTTTCAGATTTTCCACTAGGGGATGGGCAATTAAGCTATGACTTGAGGGAGGATCTGACGAGCAGGAAGGCAGATGTTACTTTTGGGCAGCTTATAGAGATGGTGCCTAAGCTAAAGCGACAGTGGAAGAGGATGGTTAACCCAATGGAGAAAGAGCCAGAGAGAGGTTCAGTAAAGGTGTTGGCAATGGATGAGCTACCAGACATTTGTCCAATAGTAGATGTGTGGCATAAAAGGAAAAATTTGGGACAAGGTTATGTGGATGGCGGAGCCCAAATATGCGTCATAACACACTCATGCGTTGAGAAGATGGGTCTCACAGTGGCTGGGGTGTCAGGGTTTCGGATCAGATTGGCAAACCATCAAAAAGTAAAATGCTTAGGTGTTGTAAAGAGCTTAGAAGTGGAGGCATATGATGCAAAGGCAGTGGTTGATTTTCATGTGATGCCAGCAGGGTTGGGAGCATATCCTATTATACTGGGCAGACCATGATTACGTGCAGTGGGAGCTGTTCAAGATTGGCGACATGGTACAATTAGCCTCTATGGAAAGACAGGTACCAAGAAGCTTTATAATATGGACACAAGGAAACGATTAGAGGAGCTTTATGAAGATGAGGATGAGTCTAGTGATGAAGACTCTTCCACGGTGACAGATGAGGACAGTGATAGCACTACCAGCAGTGATGAGGATGCTGATGTTGCATTTATTTTGATGGATAAAGAAATCCAGGAGTGTGGTTTAGTCGCATTTGCGAATGAAGTTGAAGATGAAAGTGAAGGGCCTTATGAAGTGATTGAAGGGCTGATGCAAACCAAGGTTGAGTTGTCAAAGAAGCAGGAATTAATGACGCAAATGATTAGTGGAGACCTCTCAGCTATGGAGAAGGATATATTTTTGCATATGCTGGCTAGTTTTCTTGATTTGTTCATTACTTCATATGAAGAGATCAGAGGGTTCAAGGGTGAAGAGATGCATATAGAGCTGAAAGAAGGTGCTAAGCCAGTACGGCAAAGGCTAAGAAGGATGGGTCAAGAGCAAATGGAAGCCTTGCGGGTAGAGGTGGACAAGTTATTGAAGGCAGGGTTCATAGTTCCAGTGGAGACCACAGAATGGGTGAGTCCAGTAGTAGTCAGTCCAAAGAAGGATGGGAAGTGGAGAATTTGTGTAGATTTTAAACCCTTAAACGCAGCCACTAAGAAGAACCCATATCCTCTTCCATTCATCGATCAGATCTTGGATTCAGTGGCAGGTTATGAGAGGTACAGTGTGTGTGATGGTTTTTCAGGCTATTTTCAATTGAAGATTGCTCTTAAAGACCGCACAAAGACAACATTTATTACGCCATGGGGCTGCTATTGCTACACAGTGTTGCCATTTGGGTTGTCAAATGGACCATCTTTCTATCAAGAAAGAGCAAATTGGGTGCTGGAACCATTCATTGGTAGTTGTGTTAAGGATTTTATGGATGACTTCTGTGTTTATAGCAGTAGGGCTGAACACCATGAGAAGCTGCAGATGGTATTGGCTCGATATGATGAATGTGGAGGACAACTAAATCCAAAGAAATGTCATCTAGCACAGCCAAGGGTGAAGTTATTGGGCCATATGGTGTCAGAAAATGGCATTGAGGCTGATCCAGATAAGGTTAAGTCTATTATTCTTCTTCCATCACCTATGAGTACGAAGCAATTGGCAACCTTTATACACAAAGTGAAGTACATGGCACGGTTTATTCCATTGTCTTCGCAGCTTCTTTATCCATTACAGCAAGTGGCAAAGCATGATCCATTGCAATGGGATGACAAGTGTGAAGAAGTGTTTCAAGAGGTGAAAGAGGCGTTAGGGGGGTTGTCAGCCATGCAGGCTCCTGATTGGGAGAAAGTTTTTTATGTAAATCCATATGTAGGGGATGATGCCATTGGCGCCATGCTATTGCAAAAGGGGAAGGGCAGCCATTATATGAGGCCAGTGTATTGTGCAAGCCGAGTGAAGTTGCTAGCGGAGAGAAAGTTATCGGAAGTAGAGCTAGTGATGGCCAGTGTAATATTTGCTTGTCGACGATTTCATCATTACTTGCTACCACGGCCTTTTGTTTTCTTGACGAGTTATGCCTTTTTGCCACAGTTAATTAATGGTATTAACATGTCAAATGTGGTGAAGAAATGGGTAATTGAGCTGCAAGAGTTTGAGTTCTCTTTTCTAGTCGAAGATAGTACAAGGGCTACCCTAGCTGATTTGTTGACCTACAAGGAGAATCCCCTTATTGTTAAGGAAGAGGTGGTGAGAAAGGTAGTTGAAGAAGTGCCACAGATCAGCAATGCACATGTGTTGTTCTTTGATGGTTCATACAGAAAGAGCCACGATGCAGCTTCAGGGGGTATAGCACTTTATGATCCAGAGGGGAAGCTAGTATGCAAGAGAGGGTTCAAATTGGATGCGCATAGTAACAATGAGGCTGAATATGATACATTGGAAGCCGGATCACACATTTGTTTGAAGCATGGGGTTCGAAGGTTGAGCATAAAAGGTGATGCCTTGTTAGTGGTGAAGCAAGTGCTGGGTGTGTGGAAGAGCAAGAACACCTCATTGAAGGAAATGTGCTTTAGAATTAAAGGCCTGTTAAAAAAGTTTGAAGCATGGAGCATCAAACGCATTGAACGTGCTCTAAATGGAGAGGCACATGAAGCAGCTCAAGGCATGATTGGGGAGCTATTCGTGTTAAGGACCAATTTACCTCTTTATCATGGTCGGGAAAGTTTGGCTCAAGAAGAGGAGTTTTTGCTAACAGGAATCATTCCAAAGGAGATTCAGAAGTCTAAGAAGTATGGCTTTGTGCGTAGAGCATACAGGTACAAATTGATTGGTGATGTCTTATACATGAAAGGGGCTGATCTCGTGTTGAGACGTGTACCTTGGCGGGAGGAGCTTTACAGAGTGTTGGAAGAGAATCACGAAGGCGCATGTGGTGGCCATTTTGCTCTAAAGATCACCTTGCATAAGATTTTGCAAGAGGGGTATGTATGGCCTAGTTTGCACAAGGATGTTCACCATTGGTGTAGGTCTTGCAATAGGTGTCAAGCATTTGGGAAGAGAGTGTTGAAGCAAGAGCTACGAAAAACCATTATGGCGTTTGATGTGTTTGAAAAGTGGGGGATTGATGCAATAGGCCCGTTACCTATCACAAGCAGGGGCAAAAGCTATATTTTGACGGCAGTGGACTATCTCTCTAGATGGGCAGAGGCTATAGCAGTAAAACAGATCACTGCAAAGGATGTGGCAAAATTTGTGTATGATGAAATATGTTGCAAGTTTGGGCTGCCACTGGAGCTACTTTCAGATAAGGGGCCTGGCTTTAGAGCTAAACTGCTAGATTTTTTATGTGCAAAGATGAAGATTAGGCACCAGCATACCACTCCTTATTACCCGCAGTGTAATGGCTTAAATGAAAGGTTCAATGGTGAGTTGGTACAAATTCTTTCTAAAGTGACAGAGCACCAAGGAAAGAATTGGGATTTGGAATTGCCTAGTGCATTATGGGCTTACCGTACTTCAGTGAAGACAGGTACAGGGTTTACTCCATTTCATTTGGTGTATAGAAAGGAAGCACTATTGCCTGTGGAGGTAGAGTTGCCTGCGGTCAAGATGTTAGAGAAGTTGCTTGGGCCGCCTAGTGATGCATTCAAAGAGAGGCTCTTGCAGTTACAAGAGGTCCGGTTGGATAGGATGAGCGCATTTGAGCATTATGGGCAGATGCAGGATAAGGCTTTGGCAAAGATAAATGAAAAGGTCAAAAGTAAGGGTATCAAGAAACATGACTTGGTTTTGCGCTACAACAGTAAGCTGGACAGCACCTTCCAAAAGAAGTTTCAAATTAAGTGGGAAGGCCCTTTCAAGGTAGTAGAGTGTTTTCCAAATGGCACATATCAGCTGGCTAACCTGGATGGTGTTCTACATAAGTCAAGGGTAAATGGGTTGCGTCTTAAGTTGTATCATGCCAGGTTGATGATGGTGGAGCAAGATGAGTTTTTTGAAGAGCGAGTGATGTCTGTGAGGGATGAGGAGACCTGTGATGCGGCGAGTCTCATATCTCTCTTTGCTGCTGCTGATCATGAATGATCTAGCAAGCTAGGGGGTGGGCAAATTATGTCAGGAGTTTTTTGGAGCAAGGGATTGCGCATATGTACATACACATGCATGGTGCATCAAATAAAGAATTGCCCATTTTCCTTAGCCAGGTGGTTACGTGGGGCCCACATGTGTACAGGTAGGACAGCATGTACATAGTTCATCGATTTTCATCGTTACCAGTACCAGTATGTTTTTTCTACAATAATGAGGAGTTTATAGCGCGTAAAACTTCTCGAGGAAGCTATCCGCGGGCCGACGACGTGAGGTTAGCAGGTGCGTCAGATGGCATCTAGTGGCGTCAGGAGGGCGAACGAGGTCAATATTTGCACGCGGATGAGGACGGACACAACGTGGGTGTTTTCTTGTGAGAGTTATGCAGAAAGGTCATCATTAGGACCACTTTTTGGGGCCACTTCACGTGGTGGCGAGATGCATTAGTGGAAAAAAGCTGAGTGCCAGGTGTGCGAATGATGCAAAAAGGTGACAACTATGCACTGCGAGGTCAGTTTTTGGCCTGTTCGGGGTCCGTTTGAGGTCATTTAAAAGGCCAAGGGTGCCCAACTAATAAAGCTAAGTGTGGGAACTGAAAAAACAGAGAGAAGACCAGAAAAAACGTGGAGAAGAGAGGAGGAACAGCCGCAGGTGTGTTTTTGCTCATTTTGGAGCCTGTTTTGGCCGTAAACTGCTCATCCGAGGTCGGATTTGAGCACTTTGACATTGTAGACTGGGGTTTTGGGCCGTTCCGGACGCGATGGCGCTGTCCATTTTGCCAAATTCCTCACTCTTTTCCTGCTGTTTTTCTGAGTAAGTTCCTCCTATGAGCGAAGTTTCTGCTCCAGTTTGTGATCGTATCTGGCTTCTTTTACCCATATTGTGTGAGCTATTTGCCCCATTGGTGTTGGCCCAAGCTCAACTGTATCTAAACATCAGAAATTCTCCTCTTTTGAGCTAAGTTTTTGGGTGTGTGTGTGTGTGTGTGTGGTGCTACAGGTTCGAGGGGGGTTACAGGCCAAAAAAAAGTGTCTTTTGATACAGTTGAGGGGTCTGTAGGTTCACTGGCTCAGTCTTATCCTGTGAAGAATCCAAGAGGGGGGGCTACAGCTTCCAGGGGGGTTACAGGTGAAAAAAAAGAGTCTTTTGATACAGTTGATTCCTGCACACCTACTAGTATTGCTGAATTTGTTCCAAATGTGCCTAATGCAGTTGATGTGCAGGTTGTGCATGATGATGTGCATACAGATGTTGACCGTGCTAAAATTGAAAAGGGTACATTACCCACCCCCACCACAATTGAATCTAGCACAGATGCCATTGATGATGCTATGGTAGTTGATGCCTGCACAGATGCCATTGCTGATGCTACGCTAGTTGATGCCTGCACAAATGACATTGTGGATGCTATGGAAGTTGATGCTCGCACAGATTCTGCTGCTGATGGCAAGGTTAATGATGGTGGAACAGAAAGTATTGTTCATGCTATCATAGATGCCCTTCTTGATGCAGTTGTGGCTATGGGTATAGATGCCACTGTTGAATCTGGCACAGATGCCATTGATGATGCTACCATAATTGATTCCTGCAAAGATGCCATTGTTGATGCTACGGTAGTTGATGCGTGCACAAATGACATTGTGGATGCTATGGAAATTGATGCTAGCATAAATGTTGTTGCTGATGGCAATGTTAATGATGGTGGAACAGAAAGTATTGTTCATGCTGTCATAGATGCCCTTCTTGATGCAGTTGTGGCTATGGGTACAGATGCCACTGTTGAATCTCGCACAGATGCCATTGATGATGCTACCACAATTGATGCCTGCACAGATACCATTGCTGATGCTACGGTAGTTGATGCCTGCATAAATGACATTGTGGATGCTATGGAAGTTGATGCTGACGTGGTCCGGGGCGGGCAACAAGAAGAGCGGCCTCTAAACACCCTTCGAGGCTCCCGTGCTGCTCAATTAGGGCTGGGGCAAGCACAATCAGAGACAACAACAACCCACAGCCAGAAACCAAACAAGAAAAGGGGCACAACCTAGTTGTAGATGTGAACTAGGATGCACGTGATATCTCCTTGTACTCCAATGCACAAAGAGAGGGGAATGCAAGATAGCCACACATACCAAACACAAACATTCACCACGCCAGAGAGAGGTAAAGAGCACAAATCAACTTGAGCAACTCAGTCTTAGCCTTAAAGACTAGATGCACACAAAGCTTGATGAGAAATAGATAGACAACACAAAACTTGACCTTGTTGCCAATACACAAATTGTCTTAGGGTCACGTGTGCCCTCTCACCGAGCACCCTCTTACAATTTACCTTTTAGGCAAACAATTCAACAAGCCCTCAAACCACCAAGCATGAAATGGCACAACAAAGTTCAAGGACAATATACCTTCAACCACCTGATGAGCCAACTTATCAAGTCAATTTGGAGAGAAGAGTTGTAGTTGCAGCATACAATTGCACCCAAAACTATGAATCTTATTTATGGACAAGAGTAGGCTACAAGTGTGATTGCAGAGTATAGTATCACTCCACTCCTCTAGATGGCATAACTAACCTCAAGCTTCTCCATGCACCTATGTGTAGTGATGGAATAGAGCACTCACAATGCACACACTCTACACAACTAGGCTTGAAGAGTGGTGTGTTATGTGTTGAGAATGGTGTGGTGTAGTGTGATCATGTGATGATTTACAAGGGAGAGAAGGGCTCTATTTATAGGTTTTAGAATCCCCGATTAGGATTAGGCCTAATCAAGTTTATTTGAAGGAATAAAAGATTATGCATATTTTTATTTTTATTTTAATCAGGGTGGGTCTCTCTTGTCCTTTGAGTCACATGGATGTGGGCTCAAGGGAAGAGAATTATTGAGGATGAAAGGAGAGAGGATTGAGTGAATAATTTGGGAGTGCCTACTCTAGTAGAGGGTGCATTTTACAATAAGGTTAGTGGTTAGTAGTTAGTAATTATCACTAAAAAAAATTTACAAAATCATTCACCAAATGGTGAGATATATGATGAGAAAAGTTAGAGAAGGGATGAGCTTGTAAAGAGAGGTTGAAGCTTTGAAGAAGTTGACATTCACCTCTTTACAACAACGGAAGAAGAAGCAGTCAGCATGGCGAAGCAGCGCGTGTCGATGAAGCTATGTTATTTCAAACCTTGGAAAATTCATGATAAAAGCCTTCATTTGTAGAGGCTATCTTTGGATTTTTGTTGATTTTTTGAAGTTCTTTACAAAGTTGAAGAGAGTATTGTAATATGGACATATATGTAGAGAGAAAGGGGGACACATAGGATGTAGAAATAGAGGATGAAGGCTATGGAGGTGTGAGAGATGTGGCAATGGTGAAGGGGGTGAATTAGGACATGGGAGTTGCAGGTTTGGGAGTGGGAAGGAGAGGGAGGAGTGTGTGTGAAAGAGGAAAATGATAAAGTGGAAGAGGGAGTGTGGCTGCATAGCATGGGCAAACTGGGGTCCACCAATAAAATCATAGCTCACAGCTCGTAGCTCAAAAAAATATGAAAAACTTTGAGGTAAAAGTTCAGCTCACGAGCTAGAACTTTTGTTTGTATCACCTTTTCAAATTCAGGGAGCATGTGATCTTTAAAAATTCAGCAAAACCGACTATGTTTTCCACTGCACAAGGTCCTTGTGAGGTCTTTCTTTGGATGATTCTTTTGAATACCTCCAAGAGTGCGCTCCCCATGGTGCATGCATGCATTCCACATACCCTTGACCTTATTTGGTAGGTCTATAATTGAAGATATTGTTGAGATCATGATATAAATGAATAGTACAACTAAGAAAATCAAATATTGAGGGGTCTAAAAAATATGTATATGTCAAATATAAATAATATGGGTGGAAAAAATATAAAGGGGTCAGAATAAATCTCTCTCATTATAAGTCTACCACAAAAAGATGAATATTTTTTGTGGTCTAATTTATTAGAGTAATAAAGAATAGATGTAGGAAGGAAAAAATCACAATAGTGAAAAAATATACACATAAATAAAACTAGTTTTTTTGTATTTTTGTTGGGATGGATTTACACCAAAAATAAGAGAGGCGTGCATGAAATTATTTTTATATGGAATAAAGAGTATGCAAAATGGAAAGAAAAAATGTGGTAATGGTGAGTCAATGTACATAGCATACATAACACACCATAGGTAAAAATATTTAAATAAATACCAAAATTATTATGAAAAATCCTTTTATTTAGGCCCTATATATAATGAAATATTTACACACAAATGGGCCATAATATATTTTATTTTTTTGATTTTATTTATTTTTTTGGCTCAACTAGCCCAGTGACTAGTTAGCGGAGGGTTTTTAAGAAAATATGGAGAAAGCCCCCTAACTCACACACGCCTATGTACAGTGAAATGGTAGGGATAACCAAAATGTTTGAGTGATTTGATAGGGTGAGGTAGCTTACTATGGAAATTATGGAAAGCCGAAAAACGGCTATCATTAGCCCCCCCCTTAGATAATGGTACATTCATGTACCATTTATCCGACCATACAGCATGTAGATTGTGTAACGTCTGTCTTTGTATGCTCTCATCTTTGAAGAACCTTTGTTGTATGATTAAGAAACCGTGTGTGATATGAAAGGTTCTCAGAGCCAATAGCAGGATGTAATGAAGTGACTGAGTAAACCTCCTCCATTGAGAAAGTTTCCATAAGCACCCCCCAGGATCAAAGATCTTGAAATATCTTTCCCAAAGAGAGATGTATGGTACGGAATCACTTACTGATTTTGGTCGAAGAAACTTGTAGATTTTATTGTTGTCCATCATTGCATCTATCACTATGAATGTGATATAAAAGATTGGCTGCTCTTCCTCCTGTGTAAAGTTGATGTATCTGCTACGATCTTCAAGAGCTTGTATGAGCAAATTATTGAATTGTAGCTCATAAAATTCATTCAACCTGGATAGGCTCATCAAGTCAAAATTCTATGACCTTCATGATTTAGGAAAGCTTGATCCATGCTTCCAACTGCTATTGGAAGATATTGCAAATAGTTTACCATATAAGTAGATAATAGACAAAGGTTTCTATTGCTTCCAACACATTGGAAGAGAATAGATTTTGGTACTGATTGATGAAATATCCACATGTAGCAATCAACAAGTTTTTCATCTATGATGAAGACCAGAAGCATCACAATGTGCGACCTCCATACACCAAAGAACCAAATGAAGAAGGTTTGGAAACATCCGTTCATCACCAAGTATTCATGTCCTCTTCCACTTAAGAAGGTATGGTGTCCCCGATGAAAGGTATATGTGAAGAGAGGAGAAGTTGACTTTGAAGAGGTGAAACCCAATCTGAAGATGATTTGGGATTCAAAAGCTTGGACTTTCTTGCTAAGAGATTGTCCCATGAATGAAGAGCCACCCACTAAAACACCATTGGAGAGAATGATACCCCTCTGATAGTTTCCTTTTATGATTTTATTTTTTTCTACTCTCCCATGTTCTTCATCCCCTTCTAAGCCCCCCCTTTGGCAAGGTTGTAACTCCTCACATTGTACCACCTCAAAGGTTGATGGATTACTGTTTGATTTTGTGAAAACTTTGGCTTCTTGCATGATAGGTTCCTCCATGCTTAATATACATGGGTCATACCAATGCTTTTCAACATCCTCAAACACTTCTTGAAGATTATCCTCACATGGATTCAACTCACACTCTTCTGCTTTGTTTTGGAGTTGGCATTCCATGTACACAATCATCTCTTTATGATCAATGTGGTCCATGATCTCCCCACCTATGATTTCATCTTCTTCTTCACTCTCTTCTTTTAGACAAGATACACTCTCAGAACATTCCATAAGATCAAGGTTACCTTCAAGGTCTTCATTCTCCATAGAGTGATGTTGCACAAAAGCTTCGTCTGCTCGGACTAGAAATTGATCCTCTGCCAAAAGGTTGGATGTATCCATTATTGAATCATCAATACCAGTTGAGATATCTTGTGTCGATTTTTGCATGCTTGTGATAAAGGTAGAAGAAAGAGATTCCACATTTGAATCTTGGCCACACACTTTAGCACTTGAATAATTAGTTGGCATGTAAGTAACTTCTTCAACATTTGTTGGAGTGGAAGGAGACAAGTATGGCAAAGGAGATGACTCCTTGATAGAAACACTTTCATGATGGTTGGTTCTTCCTGCATGATGGAAACCATTTTTGATGTAGAAGTACTTGTGAAACTTCCTTCGGGCAATAGTGACCGCTTCTTCAAAGGTAGAGGGTCCACTACAAGTAACCTTAGTTTATAGGAAAGGAGACAAACCCGAAATAAATTTCTCCATTTTTACATAATCTGGAAATGTAGAACTAAACCGATATCCTCCCCATTGACGAGAAAAAATATCCTCATAAGCATAGTAGTCTTCACCATGTTGTTGAAGTCTCCCTAATGAAGCCCATGCTTTCTCCGTTGTTGGAAATTTAGAGAATCTGGTCTTCAAAGCTTTGGAAATTTGGGTACACCCATCTTCAATCTGAGAAGACATACTCCAAAACCATTGCTCAGCGTTGCCTCTAAGGCATAGCAATAGAAAATCCCCTTTTTCAATGTCATCCCTTTTACCAAGGATACGACAAACCATTCTAAAATCAGCAAGAAAATCATCAACATCTTCTTCTAGATTTCCGAAGAAGATTGGGATATCATCAAAGGTATAGCGTGTCATAGTCTCTCAATGCTAGAACCACACAAAGATTAGTTCCAAACAATCAATTTCTCTCATGACATCAACTAACTACACAAAGTTTTGAAAGGTCTTTCAACATGAATTCTAGATTCTTATGTGAAAATGTTTTTTTCCTTTCTTATGTTATGCTAATCCAAACCATATTCTAGATCAATTTTTGTTGCATTGAAATTAAACTCAGTCATACAAGTTTTCATGATTCATATAATCTTCTTGATTATGCTAAAATTCAAGCATTCCTGCAATACAACAACAATAAGCACAAAGTCAGTTCCTCAGTGGGGGCACCAATTTGAGGCGGTCCGGGGCGGGCAACAAGAAGAGCGGCCTCTAAACACCCTTCGAGGCTCGCATGCTTCTCAATTGGGGCTGGGGCAAGCACAATTAGAGACAACAACAACCCATAGCCAGAAACCAAACAAGAAAAGGGGCACCACCTAGTTGTAGATGCGAACTAGGACGCACGTGATATCTCCTTGTACTCAAACGCACAAAGAGAGGGGAATGCAAGATAGCCACACATACCAAACACAAACATTCACCACGCCAGAGAGAGGTAAAGAGCACAAATCAACTTGAGCAACTCAGTCTTAGCCTTAAAGACTAGATGCACACAAAGCTTGATGAGAAATAGAGAGACAACACAAAACTTGGAGTTGGCCACTAATTTGGGCATTCAAGATTTTGAGATAGGAGATATTGTAACTACCGATAGATCTTTCAAGGGATAGCAAGCCTCTGTTACTCCAGTGATTGGTAGGTTGAGGCTTCAAGTCCAAAGTTACGTTGACAAAGAATAATTTTTTATCTCTCCTCTCCAGCATGAGGATGTTATCCTAGGGGCACCATGGTTGAACCACGTGGCTGCCAACATGAAGTTCCTTGAAAGGAGAATCTATTTCACATATAGGGAAAAGAGCATGTACATAGATGCTAATGAGTCGGGGAACACCATCGCCTTGGTAAATATGATTTCTTTTGATAAGTCAATTAATGAAAAGCTCTATTTTTGCATATATGATTCTAATGTTTTCACAAGACGCAATAAAGGGAATCAAGAGGAATTTGAGTTGTCTAATTTCCTAAATGGATTCCAAGATGTTTTCATTGATGACCTCCCTAGTGAGCTACCTCTAAAATGAGGGGATGATGACCATGCAATAGAGCTTCTGCTAGGAAGCTCACCACCTAATAAACCTCCTTATTGAGATTCACAAGTTCAACAAGAGGAGATCATGAGGAAAGTGCATGAATTGGTGGGAAAAGAGATGGTGAGGCCTAGCTCCTCTCCATTGTGCTCACCAGTACTTTTAGTGCAAAAGAAAGATGGCACATATCACATGTGTGTCAACTATAGAGAACTAAATAGGATCACTATTAAAAAAAAAAGATAACCTTTGCCGAGGGTAGAAGATATATTTGATAACTTACAAGTTTTGGCCTGACAAATGCTCCAACCGCATTCAAACTCACTATGGACAAAAAACTTGAAGTTACTCAAATTCTCTTGAGGAGGACAAGTGACACCTCCAGGTAATCTTTCAAGTTATGAGAGAGAATAAGCTTTTCAATTATCAAAAGAAAAGTGATTTTTTTTCTACAAGAGATTCAATATCCAGGTCACATTATCTCTCAAGACGATATCCGTATGGATCCATCAAAGTTGGAGGTAATAAAAGCATGGCCTAATCCAAGGAATCTACATGAGCTAAGAAGCTTTATTGGTATGTGTGCATACTATAGATGCTTCATAGCAAAATTCTCTCGAATAGCAAGACCATTGTATGACTTAACAAAGAAGAATGTTAAGTACCGATGGACTGCTAAAGAACCAAATGCTTTTGACAAGCTCAAAGAGAAGCTTACCTATCAACAAGTCCTCATGCTTCCGGATCTCCCAAAGTCATTTGAGGTCCAATGTGATGCTCGTGGTGATTGCCTTGGAGCAGTTTTTCTTCAAGAACGGCATTCCATAGCATATGAGAGCCGAAGGCTCAATGCCAATGAACGGGTCTTGGGCATATATGAAAAAGAGCTTTTAGCTGTTCTACATGCCCTAGACACGTCGACGCACTATCTCTTGGGGGATCCATTCATCCAATACAAATGGATCACAAAGCCTCGAGAAATTCATGATGCAAACCAAGCTCTCTGACAAACAAATGAGGTGGGCAATCTTGAAGTGTTCAATTTCAAAGATAAACTCTCAAGAGGCATAAAATGTTTCCATGCTTGATTGACTAAGTTCTTGAAGTATTCAATTCAAACCAAATGACTTAATAAGCATAAAAGACACATGTTCAAATGATCCTCCACATGTGGCCCTAATGAGGTGCTTGAATCCTATTGGATAAGTTTTAAAGGTGTCCAATGAGAATTTAGATACATAAAAATAAATAAGTAAGTTCTTTCTCTCAAATAGGAAAAAGAGGACACATGTCCAAATAATATAGTTAAATAATGAGAGAGAGAGAGAGAGAGAGAGAGAGAGAGAGAGAGAGAGAGAGAGAGAGAGAGAGAGAGAGAGAGAGAGAGAGAGGTGGACCAATCATGAGAGGGGGTATACTCTCCCACAACCACACACACACACTCTCATTGTGTGAAGTGCAAAGTGCAAGAGCTCCATCTCCTTCTACAAGCTTGTTGAGAAGTGGAGAGCCTACACCAAGACTCTTGGCTATGGAATTCAAACCCAACCAAGAGCCATGCTTCAATGCTTAAGCTTGCCATCTTCTTCATCTTCATTACTATGCTATTATGCTATGCTAAGCAAGAAGAGTGATGATAAGTGAGGAACTATTTCTTTCTCTTGTGAATGATTCTTCTTCCACTTCCCTACCCTCATTACCCGCTAGCTCTCTCCACCTTCGAAGGTGTTTGAGGCCCTGGGACTAAGGCTTGGGATAGTTAATGCTTTTTGCAAAGTTTATGTTATGCTCGTGATGCATGAAGCTTTCCATCTTCATAGCAGCACCAAGGTCACAAGGAACACAAAGATTGTATTGTACCAAGTCTCTCTTGATGGAATCTATAATACAAACGCCTTTTGGAGGGGGAACCGGGTCCAAGTAAATCCGGTCCTCAGCTAATGTCATGTGCTCTAGTACTCTTTCTCTTGCGAAAGTAGTGTTCATGCCAAGTTAATTAAGTACTATGCTTGTGTTGCTACCATCAATTAAGTTCACCGTCTATGTTCTCAAATTGATCTCACAAAAATGCTTACTTTAATTCTCTTAATTTCACTATTCTCAAAGTTCATAGGCCATTCCCATTATAGCAGGCACGCTCTCCAAGGTGTGAAATTTGGCCCATAATTGTTCTACGAGCCATAAATTTTTTCTTGAAGCTCCAATCGACAATCCAAGAAGACCGGCAGTGCTCCATAATTTGAGCACTCCAATTGTATCCGCCAATGACACCAACTCTAGCCACCTGTGCCCATCTACCCTACCCGTCAAGGATCTACCAATCATTTTAACTTTGAACCTCAATATCTTTCACATCGGGCTACGTTTGAGGAGACATCTGGACCGGATTCTAAAGCACTTTGAATACTACATTCTTATCAATGTCTTTCTTGATCTTCTTAGTGAATTTCTCATTGTAGGTGTACGGTCTTTGTATACTTTGTTTAGCATCATCTCTCATAGGGATAATATGCTGGCAAATTTTAGGATCCACTCCCTTAAGATCTTTGTAAGAACAAGCCAAGACATTCTTGTATTCCTTTAAGGTCATAATGAGGATCTCTTCCTCTTATTGAGACAAATATGCATCTATGAATGTTGGATTTTCATCTTCTCTAGGCTCTGCAAGGTCAATTTGTTTGGTATTTTCAGGACCCTCATAGGAATTTCCTGGCTCCGTCGGTTGTCTCATTGGTTGCTCCACTATGGTTTGTTGATCTTGAGGAATATACTTCTTGTAATGCAAAGGAACATTGATTGCTCTTGGTTTATCACTCTCAAATTCCATTTCAGTGGTCCAAACCTCCTTTAAGATTCGTTTCAATTCCTTGTACTTTGTATTACATCTATTTTGGTCATTGGAGGTTCCTTTTTCTTGGTTTCATGTGGCTTGCTTAGTTCTTGTCTGTTTGGTTTTCTTCCATTGATCCATGTTTTTCCTTTTCTCTGAGGTAGAATAAATCCCATTTAGCTTTCCTTGATGAAATCTTTTGTATCCACCATGATCAAGAATAAATCCCATTTAGCTTTCCTTGATGCAATCTTTTGTATCCACCATCTTTTGTATCCACCATCAGCAAGAATTGAAATTTCCCCCCTATTTCAGGTTCTGATTGTTTCCTTCTCAAATTTTTTTCTCATTTTTTGTGACATCTGTGTTGGCATCTACAATGCTAACTTGAGAACTCAAAACCTTTTCTTTCCCTCCAATGAATAGAAATTTGGTGTCCTCACAATTTCTTTTCAGAGTCTGATACTTCAATTGTGAGTGCTTGCTCTTCTAACTCATCAATAGAGTCATAGTATCAGAGAAAATTTGTTGCTTCTCAATCAATTCTATAGATACCATTTGAATAGGAATTATGTCGTATCCCTCCTCATCACAAAATTGCATGGGTGTGGATTCGTTAACACATACATCCATAGTGGCCAGAGTTTGAGTCCACTCAAATGGTTTGAACAAATGTTCTGGAAAGGGTCTTGGTACAAATTCTACATCGTTTACCTCTCTGTCTAAGACACAATCCTCTCTTTGTAAACTATCACTCTCAGACAATCCACACATCCAAATTGGCACGTCTTTGCATAACCATGACAAAATTTTAGTTTTTTCTAAGGTTTCTAATCCAATTCTTGGATTGGTGTCTTTCAAACATCCTTGTGGGAACAATCTTTCAAGTTTACTTGTGTAATTGATCCAACGTGTTTCAAGTAAAGAGAGTTTTCTTTTTCAATTTTGAATCAACTCTATTTACCTCAAGAAAGGTCTTCCCAAAATCAACTATATTTTCAATTTTGAATCAACTATATTTACCTCAAGAAAGGTCTTCCCAAAATGATTTCATAGTTCATTTTTTCCCAAAATCCACAATGGAAAAAGTATGTTGGTAGTCAATTCAACAAAAGTTGACTATCACATTTTCTAAAAAACCCAATGGTTTCTCGATATGCCCATCTGTCAATTGCAATTTCATGCGTGTTTGCCTAATTGTTGGCTTTGCCCAGGCTACTTTTATTGCTATGTTACCTGCCCCATTGTCTAGCACAGCCATGGTTGTTATATCAGTGTATTGTACTAGAAGGGTTGTGTTTCCTTCATTTCCTTCACATAATCTTCAAATAGCCCTCATATGTTCTTTTTCTGATCCCGAATCTTCTGAGGTAGCTGAGTGTTCATCTAACTCATCTGTTGCATCGTAGTAGAGGTCTGAAGAGATTTTTTGAGCTTTCATCGTCCTCATCTTCATCATCAATGTCGAGGGTTGAAATCATTTGGATGGGAATTATGTCGTAGCTATCCTCATTGCAAAATTGAGTACGCATAAATGTATTCACACATACATCCATGGTCGCTAAAATTTGAGTCCACTCGAATGGCTCGAACAAGTAGTCTGGAAAGGGTTCAGGTACATAGGGTTCATCTGTACATTCCCTTTCTAGAATACATTCTTCTCGTTTTAAACTCCCATTTTCTGAAGCTCCACACATCCAAATAGGAGTTTCTTTGTTTAACCAGGATGGAAGCTTAGTTTCAGCCGAAGAGACTGAATCAAACTCTTGTATGGGTGTTTTCAAGATATCTCTATAAGTGTGATCTTTTAGATTTACCCTTGTTATAGATCCCACTTGCTTCAAGTACAAATAATTTTTTTTCCAATCTTGGATAAGCTGTACCTCGCATGAAAGATCTTCCCAATATGATTTCATAATTGAGTTTTTTCCCAAAGACTACTATGGCAAAAGTGTGTTGATATTCAATTCCATAGGAATTGACTATCACTTTTTCAAGTAGACCTAATGGTCTCTCAATGTCTCTGTCAGCCAATTGCAATTTCATTCGAGTTTGTCTAATTTCTGGTCTTCCCCAGGATTCCCATACTGCTTTCGTGGCTACGGCTATGCCTGCTCCACTATCCAATATTGCCATGGTTTCAATGTCATTAAATTTCACTAGAAGGGTGGTGTTTCCTTCTTCCCCTTCATAATATTCTCCGAATTTATTCATTGGAACATATCAAATCTCTTTGTTGTCCATTTCGTTTTTCAAATTTTCCAATTTTTTTGAGATTAGCCCCGTTATCCCCACCTTCTCTAGGGTTTTCTGTAGATCATTCCATAAATATGGTCTAAGTTTTAATAGTTCTCCCAAGGTGAGAGTGCATTGAATGGGTGTAGATATGATTGAATGAATGTTGTCTACTTCTAGGGTCTGTTCAATTCTTTTTACTTGAGTGGTCTTACACACTATGGATTCATCTTCGTTATCTCCCAAGTAAGAGGGTAATGTTTTCAAGGTCAATCGTTTCGACATTCCTGAAGCTTCAGATCCGCAATCCCCATACAAGGATTTTACATCCATATTCATATCAGAAGGTAGGTTATCCAACTAAACTTCCTCTATAGGAGCTAACTTTAGAGTTAGGCTCCCATCATTGATCTCTCTAACTTTTTTCCATAAGTGTCCTGGCTAGTCTTCCTCTACGAATGGAATTCCGTCTAAGACATCTTCACTGTCCGGCACTATAAGTTTTGGTTCTTTTGTTTCAAGGTGGGGTTCTACCACCACATCAGATTTTTCTTTGGTGTCTCTTACCACAAGCTCCTCAGGTCACGGTTTTGCGGGCGATACTTTCAAGCTTGGGTTTTTTTTTCAGCATTTCTTGCTTGATTCTTACCAAATTTTGATAAGCTTCGAGGTTAGCTGCTTCCATGTCTGGAGAAGGATTGTTTTTCCATTTGTTTTCCATGTTTTGGCCTGCTTTAAGTCCTGCTTGGTAGGCTTCCAAGGCTGCATTAATAGGCTCAAAAATTTTATCAACCAAAATGGATCCTCCAGATTTCACGGTTGTTTCCTTGATTTCACTTCCAGTTTCTTTCATGTTTTCATAAAATAGCTTTTTTGCTTTCTCGTTGATTTCACTTCCAGTTTCTTTCACCTTTTCATGAAATAACTTTTTTGCTTTTTTGCTTTCTCGTTGATTTCAACCCGGTGTTTTTGTTTTCTTATCTGATATCTTTTGCTTCTGCTTCTTTTGATCCTTTGAGAGGAAACTTTCGTATTTTTCGAATCATCAAAGGAGTTGTGTTTTTTTTCTTAGCCTTGGCTCTAGTGATTACCTTGATTGGAACAATCAGTTCACTCTCTGATGAGCTAGTAGGTATCACTTGGACTACGTTTACTATTGATTTACCCTTGTTTAAAGGATTTTTAGGGCAATCTTTCGGAAAGTGTCCTCCCTTTTTGCAAAATTATATGCAATAGGCTTCAAATGGCTTGAGGTTTTTGTCACGCTCTGGACATTCATTTTTTCAATGATCATCTGCACCAGAGTTGTGACAGTTTCCCGTTCTTGGCTTAATCATGGGTCTTATCATGGGAGGTTTGACACCTTGATTAGCTACATAATACATTGGTGCAAGCTCTGGTGGAGCATAAGTCACGGTTACTTCCATTGGTGGTGGATGTGAATTATATCGATCTCCTTCTACCATTATTGTAGATGGACTAGGCTCCGCATAGGGTGTAACAGGTACTAATGCTTGTTCATCTATGACTCCTTTGGAGTGCATGTACTTTACAAGAACTGCATTATGTCCTGGGTACGGAGGTTGTTGACCCAACACAGGTTGAGGTCTTTCCATACCCATTGGTGGTCTTTGAGCTTGGGCCATATTAGGCTGATATTTGTACATGGGTTGTCCTTGTGGCCTCATAGGCACATACTGAACATTCCCATCATACTTTGGTCGGAAGTAGCACTTGTGGGTGTCATGGTTGGTCCATTTATCCTCAATTGCACACCATTTTGTGGCCTAATTGGTTGTCCTTGTTGAGGTATCCCTTGTCCTGTTTCCCTCATAGGTGCTTTTTGCATGTTGTTCATCATTTTGAGCATATCTTCTTTAGCTAAAAGTGGTGCTATAGCAGCCGTTTCCAATTGTGATGGTTTAGTGGATGTTGTTTTCTTGCTTTGGTTATCCTTAGGGACATCTTCTTCGTTAAAAATATCACAATTGTCTCATATGTCAATAGCATCTGACACACACTCTTCTAAGGTTGTATGCTTGCTACTAGAGAGTATAGCATGAAGTTCTTTGTTTAGTAGATCCTCTAGAAACAAAGATATGAGTCATTCTTTTGTAGGTATCTCTAGCCCTGGGCATCTGGAAATATATTGTTTCATTCGAGTTGCACAATCCTTAACAGACTCACCATGTTTCTGTTTAAAGCTGTAGATTTGAGCTATCGTATTATGTTTGATCCCCGTTTTGGAACAAGCAGCTATAAATCCTTGAGCTAATGTGTTCAAGTCCATGATATACCTTAGTGGAATGTTTTGGAACCATGTCAATGCTTTTTCTTCTAATGTCATTTCAAACCCCTCGAATTGAGTATGGAAATCGAATATACGTTCTACTCTTAGCACTTGCTTGAAGCTTGCTAAGTGGTCGTATGGATCCCCTGATCCACTATATTTTCTGACCCATTTCTGAAAACCAGCTGGTCTGACACGTCTGTTTGGTTCAACTCCCGGTCTCTTAGCAGTTGGTCCTGCTCCAAGTCCGTCAAACCAATCTTTTGGAAATAGTGACTCATGTAGCCCTGGACTGGCCTTAGTGTCACCCGGTTTTCTACGTGATGAGGTGGTTTCTGGTTTCTTACATTACTCTCAGATGATCTCTCACGGTGTTCATCTCTTGGAATTGTTTCTGGTCCTTGTCCCAATATCCAATCCCTTATGGAATACCGTTGGTATTTTGTTTGTTCTACCTCCTCAAGAGTCATCATAACAAAGTTGTTGTTATAACAATCCCTAAATAGGTAGGTCGGTAGGTCTGTTGAACCCTTATCTTTGATCTTGAAGATATAGACGATCTTCATGGCCGTTAGTTGTCTTGATTTGGCATGTGAAGTCCAAAGTATATATTTTACGTTTCTATCCTTCCAGCAATAGACTCCGATCGTAGGATTATCCGTACTAAGCCGTTTCAAAGGCTTCAAATCTACTTGATCGTATCCCTCGAATTCTAAAGTTGGTGGTCCTTCTTTTACTGACATATCTGGGATTATGGTATTTACTTCTAACCCCCATTTGTCTATCACATCAGGGTTTTTGACTTGTACATACTGAGTTCCATTTCTGTCCATGTACATTTTTCCTTGTTTGTGTGTCCTAATCTCTTCTTCGAGCTCAATACCATGGTCATCAATGCGAATAGCATACTCCTTGTTAGGGTCCAGGTAAACCTGAGCTCCATGGCGGTTAGTCCTATAAAAAGAGAGTATATGCTTATAGCGCATTGTTGTTCCGATTTTTGAGTGAGTCGCATAAAAACACATTTCAGATGTTGAATCTGAAAAAGTGTTTGAGACTTCTTCAAGAATTGTGTGCAAGGAATTACCTTGATTCACGCTTTCTTTGGTGGATACTCTACTGGAGGTTTCTTCGAGTATACCTTGATTTCCTAGTATACGACTAGATCTAAAGTTCATATAGACTTATAAAGCCCTGGTTAGAGTACTTACCTTTGGATTGACTTGTCGTCAATTTCCACTTGACTTGATTGCAATCTCTATTGAATTGCCGATTCCTCATCTACAACTTGATTCCTATACAAATTTGATCAAGTTAGCTATTCTTCTATAAAGACACTAGAGTTTTTGCTAACTGTTGTGATTGGTCTGTGTGTATCACTTCAAATTGAGCTATGGAAGTCAGCAATTGACTTTCAGATTTTACTTTAGCAAAAAATCAAAGGATTAATCTGCAACCTGGAAACTGAGTGAACATGTACCAATTTGGATCCGATTGAACCCAAAGTTGCCTAGTGGCTTTGTATTATGCTGGTCTAGCACTTTACAAGTTCAAAAGTCAAAACTGATGTCCCTGGGTAGCAGTAGTAAATAATCACGATTATTTACTTTTGTTAGTTTTTTGCACTTTTTGGCTTGTTTTGGCAAGTATACAATCTTTTAAAGTCCCTAGACAAGTTGCAACAAGTTTGGACAAAATCTGATCAAGTTTACTGTTTTGTGTCTACAGACTCGGATTTCAAGAATCTGGCTTAAGTCTCACTTTTGTGATCCAAATTTTGCCAAAATTGATTTCTGGGGTCTAATTGATATGCTTGACCTTCTGGTATACTCAAATTTGCAAAATTTTCAAATTTTGAAGCAAATGTAAATAATCACGATTATTGACTCCAGCTAAATTTTTACAAATTTTTGTCCCAACTTTGACATAGATCTGTTAAGCACCTCAAGTTAGGGTCCCTAGCCAAGTTTCATCAAGTTTGGACAATTTTTGTTGCCAAAACGCCAAAAACATTACAAATTTCACTCTTTTAATGTGTTTTTTTGACTAGGATAATGATCAAAATGGAGAAATCCACAAAATATGGCCAAGTCTAGTTTTGATGTGTGTTTATGTAATTTTTGGATTAGTTTTTATTTTTTGTTGCTCCAATATTTTTCTATTTACTCTGAATAAAAAGGGTCAAAAATAAAAAAATAAATAGTACACAGGCTGTGATGGAGAAATGAAAGGTACCTTGATGATCAAGAAGAGAAGACGGTGTCGGGGGATATGCGTTCGCTATGTGAGCCGGGCAGGCACCGGGCCTCTGGCTGTGGGAGGTGTGAAAGAGAGAGAAGAAGAACAACATATGTAACTGAATCTGGAAATCACCGTAATCATCAATTAATTGATTAACGCTTGAGTACAAATTAATCCTTAGCCAAGGCGGACTGTTAACAGCACCGTCACTTGGATCATCTACTAACTGGAGTTTAAGCTCCCGTTTATAGGATTGACCGGGTCGTTAACGACATCAGACTTAACAGAATGTTAATTCAATTTCTAGCTGATGACGGTTATGGAAATTTTCTCCTACCTCTTTATCTGCTTCAAATACCTCGTGGATTCTGCAAGCTTCGACTCTGCTCACTGCCTCAATCATAAAGCTTTAGTAGTTATCAATTATCTGCTTTGTGCGCTTTGCACTGCCTTATTTGCCGTTCACGAGCCTCAACTTCTCCTTTACTCAGCTGGCTCCGATTTCCTTAACCCTTGCTGGGCTTGCCTTGTGCTTTCCTTCTGCTTCTTTAATTAGGTCGATTCCTTTGCTTATGCTGAGAAAGAGCCCCTTGATTTTGCGTCTCAAGCAGTACGAGAGCGAAATAGCCTGTCTCCTGCTTCAAATTTTCCCTTGCCGGCTTGCTAGCCGAGGTCTCCCTCTCCTCTTTTGTTAATTCCCTTACGCCTCTTGCCGAGCTCCCTCGCTTTGCCGGCCTCTTTCTCTAGTATAAGGTTCGACTCCTTCTTGCCCCTTCTCTAGCACGGATCCTTGTCAAAGCGAGAGAGAGAGAGAGAAAGACCTTTGCCTTGTCCAAGCTCGAAAGAGAGAGCGAGAGCTTGCTTCCCGAGCAGGAGAGCGAGAGAGAGGGAGCTTTGCTCCTTGCTCCGAGCCCTCCCCTCCTTCCTTCTTCTTCGTTTTCCCCTCCTCATTATCTTTTTCTCTCGTTATGCCCTCCCAAAAAAAAAAAACCTAGTAACAATAGCCCCTTCCCCTCCTAAGCAACGACGGCGCCGTCCTTGCTAGGCGCGGGAAAAGGGACTAGATGACGTGGTAGCCGGCGTGGGTCAACTTCACCAACCCTTGCAACAACGGTTCGGAATTGGTCGCCCTTGGAAGCTGGGAGTTTTTCCCTTCTTCCTCGCGCTTGTCAGAGAAACACACAGATCAGCGCCACCTTCTTTCTCCGCCCTGCGCTCTTCTCCCCGCTGCTCGCATGCCAGGGCCACGTTTTTCTTTATTTTTGCCTTCACACGCTCCCTAAGTTTAGGGTGGCCCCTTAATTTACCAAGTGGGCGGCCAAGGTCACCCTATTTGGCTTACACTCCGACGGAAGCTTCACCAAGGTCCACAACTTTCTCCAATAGTCTCATCAGAGATTCTCTCACCGAATCTCTCACCTTGGGGTAAATCCCACAATCAATGCATTCCAAGTGGTCACATTCCGAACACGAAGCTCTTCAAACACTTTTTTGTACTTTACGAGAAGTACACCACATTTGGCGTACATACCAACTAAAGCATCGGCAAGCACACATCTTTCTTCAGCAATCCTTGACTAACAATATCATCGTGAATTTTTATTGTCCATACCGACATCTCGAATAATGCCAAAATAATCTAGCTCAGCATTGCCGACAACTGACACCGGACTCTGCCTACCAAGCCGTAGACTTCTCAACTGCATAGAATGCATACTAACCTTGATGAGGAGGCCAGAATTCCTAGATGGCACCCGACCGAGCTGATCGGACTGGTACGGAGCCGGCCCCCAGTGAATCTTTAACGGCTAATATCTTGGCGACCGGAACTCATATCACTGATCTGAAAAGACGGACGCGCTCCACAAAGTGAGCACTTTAGGCACGTGCATTCATTTCATTTCTGTCACCTCAAATGCAGTTGCCCAATCTGGTACGAATCTGCAATCGACTTGAACTTTAAACTGCCATAACTTCTTCATCGTAGCTCCAATCGACGAGCCGTAAAAATAGGCCGGTAGAGCACTTCAAGCTCTGTAGTTTCAGGTCATAATATCTGATCTGTGCTCACTCTAAGTATACTCCTTTTTGGCATCATTAAGACATCAGTTGGCCCTTTAAAGCCGCATCTGGCATACATTAATAATTAAGCTTGGCCTGTTAACAAGCCCTCATCACTGACCATTAATCAAGTAGGCTTTCAATAAACTTGATCTACATCTTCTTGCCATATTTCTTAGCATGGGAGCGGAGCTGCACGACAACGGGAAAGTATGTCAAATCTTGTTCAATTTTGATGGCAGTGACAGAAAGCCTAAATTGTGCTCGCAATGCTTGATTTGGTGAAAATCTTGGAAAAGGAGCAATCCGAGTCTAAAGGAGGAAATTTTTGAAAGGAAAGTGCACAACACAACTTAGGAGGACCAACCAAGGATTCTAAGAGAAAATAAGTTGGGAAAGCCAAGTATGTATAGTGTAGGTAGGCTTAAACTAGTCTCATTTCTACTTTGACCTTCTTGAAGAGAGCTCTCAAAGTTTTTTTCTATGTGCATTTGTCCACGCCTATCGACCTCTTCACTACATAGTCTTGTACAAAGACATGAGGGGAATGTTCCTAACTTACTATGCGTATGCTTGAACTTGTTTTTGGGATTAGGGTAGCTCCAAAAACCCGTAGGTTAGCAGAACGTTCCCGATAAAACACGAGGTGAGAAACCTCCACAATTCTCAGATCTGTGAACCAAATCATAACAAGCTAGAAGGGGGACATAGCGACTACTATTAGGACATTCCCAATCAATCATATGGCCATTTGACGCGAGGCTAGCTAAAATTTGGCCCAAAATTAGATTTACAATTTGACTTCACACAAGGCACACAATAACTGCACTACCTTTTTTTTTGGATGACATCACTGCATACGTCCACAAGCTATTAACCTCCTCCAAAACATCTTGAGTAGGATTTCACCCTTACTTTGGAACTAGCTCTATTTTTACCCTATGGGTACCAAACTCCATTGCAAAGATGGCATGATTGGTTTCCATGTCCTTCACTAACTTTTGTGTACCCCCTTTTCAAAGTTTAGTTCCTAATGGAGTACTTGTCTCCTGTAGACGGATCTTCCCATCCTTAAAACAACACAAGATCTCTTTTTAAAGAGTCACTAAAGCTATCACATTCCCTTCTACCATGGTCTGTGCTATCAAAATATATACATCTATGCACACATCCTTCTTTTCTTTGGGATTTCTATCCAACATGTTTCCCTTTCTCTTTAAGCCTCGTCAGCTTTAATTTCATTTCTTGCATGCCCTTAACAATCTAATCAAGCATGGAGTTGTCACCTTCTTGACACACAACAACAAGATTTGGTGGAACCTTTGACATGCTAGAGGTAGGACTAGTACCATTCACCACTCTCTTGTCTCTTTGGTGTTGCCTCTTAGCAAGCAATGAGACTACATCTTCAACCTCTTTCCACTCAGCCTTTAAACCTTCTTTTTTACTCTTTTCTTAAAGAAGTATCTCTAATTTTTCTTGGATCTCAGGACCTACATCTTGAAGGAACAATTCAGTCTTTTAATTATCCAAAGTACCTTGCTATGTTCCTAATAGTTGAGCATAGCATCGCTCAAAGTCCTTCAATAGTTTAGTGATGGAAAGTCCTTCTTTTGGCTTTGCAACCCATTCTAAGAAAGTCCTTTTCGTAACCTATTTAGAGTCCTCCACAAATTATTTCTCCTTTAGGGATAATTTGAATTTCTCCCAATCTCCTCCGTGATCCTCCTTGATTCCACTTACATAGTCTCTAATCTTAGGGACCACAACAAGCTCAACATTGCAAATCATGTCTACCTCTACAACCCGTTGTAGCTCAATCTTCTTCACATGACCACGAAGATACGTTGCGACATCTTTACCTTCGAAGTGCTCCATTTACTTCACAATATCTTGAAGAGATTTTGTTGTTGACACCTCCCTTCTCTCTATAGCCTCTTGTAGTTGCATAAACATAGCTGTTGTTAAGAGAGATAAAGAAGAAGAGAGCATGCGATCTTGCAAGAACACACATACACACAAAGATGGAGGCATAACTTGTTCTTCTTCATCTTCACTAACTTAAGATAAGTGGTCTACATTAAAACATAGAAAAAAATAGCCACATATAGGGAAACTAATACAATGGTCTAGTGTGAGCAACTAGTGAGTGAGATGGATGGATAGGTTTTCCATCTTTCTAAGAGGTAAACCAACTTAGTGTAGTATCACTCACAAAGATATGTTTATCCACAAAATCACACTAGTGATGATGAATGTTGGTGATAGTCATCCAGGAGTCATACATGTTGATCTTGACATCTCAATACTCCCCCTCAGGCTCAATGATATCTGCCATATGACAAGAATTACTCAAAATCAATGTAGCTCCTCTACTCCAAGGGCCTTCATGAAGATACCTACAACTTGAACATCTATTATCATGTACTCAAGGTTGATGTCACTTGCTAAGACCCTTTTGTTGATGTTGGGGTAGAGGACCGTAATGTTCTTTGTCATGGCAAGAAACACTTGGTTTTTTTGTGTATTTTATTTTGTTAAGTTTTTCTCAATACCTGCCTCTATACTTGTACTCAAATGTCTTGAAGTGGCAATCTGAACCATGCTACCTCACATGCCACCATTGAAGCACCTCTATACTCTACCTTCAAACTCAAAAGAGAAACCCTAGGTTTCTTCTTGCTTCTGCATGTGATAGCAACACTCCCAAGTGAAAACATGAATCCATTGGTAGACTTGCAACCATATGTGCCATTAGGGAATTTGGGAGGCCATTTGAAGGGCCCTTTTGAGGAAAGATAAAGAAGGTGCATCCAATGAACAACAAGCCAACATAATGTAGAAATAGGAAGAAATAAATCAAAAATTCAAAAGAAAGACAAGAAACATGAGGTAAAACCTCGTTTTTAGGGCGTTTAAGGTATTTATATGTGGGCCCAGGATTTGAATGTAGTTATGGTACTGAAAGAAATTAATCTACAATAATGTATCATACTCCCACCACCAAAAACTCTTGCTCCATTAACCAAGCATTCAAAACCAAATTTCCCTCCATTGGAAGCAAGTTCATGCTTTCTTCTACCACTCAAAAAGAGCCCTGGTTTGTTCTTCTTCTTCTTCCCACCCTAATAGCTCTAGGGGTTGTTGTGCTCTCTCCACATCCAACCTCACCATTAGTCTCCCAAGGAGGCCAACTAGCACCATAAGCTCTATCACTATCTCAAACTTTATCATTATAGATAGTCAATGGCAACAACGAGCAATATACAAAGGTTCTTGGGTTCTTATGCAACCAAGAAGGAGAAAAAGATCATCAGCAACAAATATTTTTGTTCAGCATGGTGTTGGGGGCAATCGTAGCATAGCCTAATCAACCCAAGACCAACAAAATTATCAATCCTAGGATTGGCAACCCGGCTAGGGCATGGAAGGACGAGCATCAGATGTATCGAATGAGAGGAATCAATAGTATGCTCATCCAATGCAGTAGAGATTAGTCATTAATCACTAACTCTAATCATATCATCAATCAAGCATCACCTACACACATTAAGCCCACCTCAAGTCCGACTTACCATAGCCTAGAATCTCTAAGCACACACACAAGGTGAATGGTGCTAGAGTTTCATAAAACTCATCCACACACAAGCAAACAATAGGCCACATACACTAATTACAAGATTAAGAACCAGCTTAATCAACCTAATTAGAGATGCTAAATATTGCAAATCAAATGCTCATAGAAGGATATGAGTGGTTAATAAGTAGGAAGTCATCACACACACTCAAACATATAATAATAAGAAAGGTGAAACTACTTCATGACATAATGGAATAGAAAAATAGACTAATGAGAAAGTAGAGATTAGATTAAGAAATGGTTCTCTAATTACAACGGATTAGCACTAGCCTCTTAAGCACGGGCATTAAGCTCAAGACTAGGCCATCCATAGAGTGAACACTCAAGAGAGAGAGATCTCTCAAAAGTGGATCCTCAAGAATGAAGCCTCCTTGCATAAAGGCTTCCTTATAAAGGCTTTCACCACACAATCCCTTCTACTATGGGTTTAAGTTTGAGCCCTCTAGCTAGCACATACAACTTTGGAACTCCCAATGAGCGCAAGACCTTATACAAAGTGAGTGGGAAATATTGTGCACATCCATAGCATGTCTCCCACTTGATGCATAATTGGTGTAGCCTGTGTTACCCGCTGCTAACACATGGAAAGCACGAGTGCTAGATTTAAAAGTGGAGATGGGCAAGAAAGCTGTTAAGGAGGTTTTGGTACAACATGTCTATAGTCACTCCGATGTGATTGCTAGTGGTGGAGATGTCTCACTGGCTTATCATCCTTGATGCAACTATAAGTGTGTTCATAGCCTTCCATCTCTATTCTTTCTTTCAGACTTTGTTGTTCTCTTAATTTCTTTTTTCTTTTTGAAGAGGTAGAACAATATTAACAATGCTAGGTCAAGTTCTCATAAGTTCTACATTTTGTTTCAATAGTTAGAGTAGGTGGTCTATTACATTTTTTGTTGCAATTGCAGATGTCTATCCTTCATCATACGAGGAATGGGAGCCAGTGGAGTGTATTATACGTCTCATCTCTGTAATCCACGCTGACATTGGTGTTTTACAATATGATGGAAGAACTAGCAAGAGTCTTGTGGATGAGGGAATTTTCTTCTACAAGCATTTATACCAGCTCAACCAAAAAAATAAGAAAAGGTAAGGCTAGTTAAACTCCCTCTCCCTACCAATTGGAGCTATATTGACTGGACAGTCCCGTACACCATAATGTGTGAAGCTCTTAGAAGTAAGCTATTTAGGGATGTGTAGAGGTCCCTATGAAATTAAATGCACATTAAACTGGTAAAGATTACTATTTTTTGTCCTATAAGTTGATTTGTGGAACTATTTCACACCTTCCACATATATGTTGTCAAGACAATGCTGGAATGTAAATCTCTAGATGGTTGCTTCTCTGACAAATGATAGAGGGTGGTATGTTGAAGAGGTGGACGCCATACATTGCAAGATTGCACTGGGCACTTTGGTGGACAAGTAAATAATGAGAACACAGTCCCTTCTCATCTCCTTCTAGTACCAATGCTCTCAAATTGCTGCAAGCTACTCTAAGTTTACTCCTATTGATCAAGAGTCGACTGGCCTGGAGAAAAATGGTGTCAAAGATGTGGAGTTAATTATTTGACAAAGAGCTCAACCTTGTGACAGTGGTCACAAGAAGAGAGTAATGAAACCTTCTACAAATTTGTCACGACGTCATGGACAAGACTGCGGAGAACGTTCCCTCACTGTTCTATTTCTTAATTGGTGGACACAAAGTAATGCAACAAAAGTAAAAAGAGACTGTTTGTAGAGAACTAACTGGCCGAGTCCAAATCGTGCCAATGTAACCTGAATGAATCTATATTCATGACTTCCATTCCAACGTTTCTTGCAATTTAAATATTTTGTTTCAATTGTGAGATGATTCCCACAATTTGGTTATATCTTTATTTCAATTGTAAGATGAGATTTGTCTCATTACCTCTATCCCTTTGTTAGCTGGAAGTGTGATTACTGTATATTTTGAACAACATATGCATAGTTTGATGTATAATCTCTCTCTCTCTCTCTCTCTCTCTCTCTTCCACACACACACACACACACACACACACACACACACACACACACACACACACACACACACACACACACACACACACACACACACACACACACACACACACACACACACACACACACACACACATTTACCTGGCACCACATTGCGAAGTAAAAAGAATCATATTAATCTAGATAGCTAGCATTTTGGAGAATATCTGTAAGTACAAATTTTGAAACAGTCATTGGGATGAAATACAAATTCTGGAGATAAGGGATCAAAATGCCCTCTAGATTAAAGTCATGTTCATGACCTTCAAATGAGGGTGGGGAGAGAGTGGTACCCGGTGGATTTAGCAAGCCCTTATGGGCTGTGTCATCTATCAACAAAGTGTTGATATCGTCATATGGGACATGGATTTGATAAAAAAGTTCATAGAATAGGAATACATTTGGTTTGGTAGGGTGGTAGTGGCTGTCAATGTAAATACAATTCTTCTACGAATACAAAAAATCAAATTGCAAAGGTTCGATTCCCACTATGGTGCAAACCATATTTACAAGGGGATTGAGGCTTCTCTGCATCATAGAGGACCATATTGCAACCCGGAACCTTGGAAGTAGAAACTGTATAAATTCCTTGGTTCTTGAATGTGAAATGGCTCTGTGATTACCTATCCTGAAGGTGCACATGTTGATAACTTCTTTGTGGGGATCATACGGCTCTCAAAAACAACAAAAATTTGTTGATATCCAAAATAATTACTCTCTGCAAACATTTTGTAAAACAAATAAGTAGTTAGACAATACGATGACTTTCATATTCTTTTACATTGGCTATTATCATAACAATCATGTGAATGTCAAGCAAAGGTCTATACTGGGTTTGATTGCCATCCCAGTTGTCTTGTCCAGTTTTGACATCCTCAAGCTTCTTCTCTTGTTCTTTTACTGTTCGAGACTCTTGTGTCTCCAATGTTGAGGGCTCCATTGCACCTAGATTTTCTTCTAATGTGCTATGATATGTTTGTGTGTCAAGCCTAAATGACTCTTGATTTTTAAGCTCAACAGGTGGAGTTGTGGAAGAGGTATGCTCTACTTGGGGGTTAGAGCGTTCTTTCTCAGCCCCTCCTTCTGCATAAATTTCTTCCTTCTAAAACTCTCCAAGCGCAGAGGGAGTTTCAACATTTATTTCTTTGTTAGCCCCTCGATCTGAGTGATCTTTCTCCTGCGTAGGCTTACCCTCATTTATAATTTTCTCCTTGTCAAACTCTTCCTTTGTAGCATTTCTCTTCTCAAAAGTTCCTCCTTCCTCTTGATCCTGTCCTTTCTCAACTGTCTTTATGAAATTTGTTTGCTACAGCCCATCACCAATCACCACTAACTCTACAATGTGGTCATCCAATAGGGTTTGTTTTTCATCCATGCTCACAAAATGTGGAATTGCAAGCAGATGCTTGATTAGGGTGGCACGGTATTGGTGCAAATACTCTACGGTGTACTTCTCCAATGCACTATGCAAAAGACAAAACAAAAACAAAAAGGTCCAAACTGTCACAATGTTATAGTACTACTGTGCAGAATGCATACCTTTGACATGAATGGCTTTAGTGCAAAAAAGATCTGCAGTATATACTCAGCATGGGGGAGGCATCTCCATCCACACGAGTTGCCATCCGTCTATAAAGGCATCGTGACTTCCTTAATTTTTGACATGTACAACCAACACAACAACTATCTCCGCACTTTATCCGAAATAAAACCAATTTGTAATTCTCAATACTCACAGTCTCAATTCTGGAAGTGTTTCTTGAATTGAGTTTAGTGTCTAGACAATTGTCTTGCCAACCTCAATGCAAATGAGGCTCCAATGGCGGTTGCTCTCATGGACAATGGGAAGCCACTTCTCAAATGTGCCGATCGGGGCATTTTCCATTCTGAGATAAGAAGAAATCTACGACTCGAAAATATATATTTTTGCATGGCTTTGTGGAGGTAGATGGCTCTTTATCAAACTACAAGACAATTACTAGTTGTTAGTCTCTAGCCTCAAGGTTGAATAAAAATATGTTGAAGCTAGTGAAAGCATCTTACTTCAGGAAGATATATACAATTGAATCTGTGATTTGAACATCTAGATCCGCAATATATTGATATCCATAGAATCTAACACAAGTCTTGTTATACCATCGTCTAGATGTATATCTACTATTAATCCTTCCTCCATAGATGACAAAATTTTGTTGTTGCTGACAACGATTTCGTGTATAACAATGTGGTAGCTATTAATCTCTTCTTCTATAGCACTTGTTGCCTTTTCCTTCTCTTTCAATTTATTCATATCCTCTGCATGCCAATTTTCCTGCTCAGTCCTGGCCTGGTATTCACATCGTGGGTGACTTCTACAATCTTCACCACCTCTGGCTTTGATGAAGAAATAAGCAAAATTTGCTTCATTTTATTGTCTATAAATTCAGTGGGCTAGAGCAGCTTATCATATCTCCACCTTACTCTTTTTAGAGTTTCAATGTCCTTGTCCATAATCATTACCGTGTGTGCATGTGTTGCAACAATTGTTATGTCATTGAAATATTCCAACAAAAAAAATTCTACTGCCTCTTGTAGTGCCAGCACTACAATAGGTTTCCACCTCATTGTCCCAAAACATGCTTCCTCACATATTGACCTGACTAGTCATCCTTGGAGCATTCAAGATTTTCATGGGCTTTCTTGGTCTCTTCTTCTTACTAGCAGATCTTCCTCCTGCTTTAGCTACCAAACCTGGTCATTTGCCTACCATCCTTGCAAATGCCTTGTTATTTCCATTTTAGCTGTAAGCCAATCTCTCTCTCTCTCTCTCTCTCTCTCTCTCTCTCTCTCTCTCTCTCTCTCTCTCTCTCTCTCTCTCTCTCTCTCTCCCCCCCCCCAAAAAAAAAAAAAGTGGCATTATGGCGCACGGGGGAGATTTAGCAAAATATAGAATGATATCCGCGTGCCATTGTGCACACAAGGTTCCAAGTTATTGTGCCACATTATTAAAATTCTTCTCTATTGCACATAGGGACACCCACCCCCACACACACACCCGCTCTCTCTATCTACACAAAGGCGCGCGGGGGCAATTTAGTTAAAGATAGAATGATATCCGTGTGCCATTGTGCACACGAGGTTCCACGTTATTGTGCCACATTATTAAAATTCTCTTCTACTACACATAGGGACACACACACACACACCCACTCTCTCTCTCCCTCTCTCTCTCTCTCTCTCTCTCTCTCTCTTCCTTTCTGTACACTGGCTGTACTTCTCCTTCGTGGTTTCATTCCCATATCTGACTCTCTATTTGCGACAAAGTGTCATTATGGCACGCATAAGATGTTTAGCTGATACTAGAATTGTCTTCCCGTGCCATTGTGCAAACTCATCAAATTTATGGGCAATTGTCATTTTGGATTATGTAGTAGTCCCAATAACATACCATTTCTAATTTAGCATACATACACACACACACTCACACACACACACCACTACCCTCTTTCTCCCCTCTCCTTGCTCTTAATCTACTTTCCTCTCTCATACCTATAGGTATATGTAGAAATTGGGTTTCTCTGATGGACAACAAGACCCTTTGTGTTGTCACCTTGTGCGATGATCTTTTGAGTTTCTCTCTCTCTCTCTCTCTCTCTCTCTCTCTCTCTCTCTCTAAGGTGCTACAATAAGCATGCCAGCAAATATTGTACAACCCATTAAGTGTGAAAGTGACCTCTCAATGAAAATTAGGTGCAATAAATTCCCATTGGTGAGTTTTAGCCATTTGACACGTGTAAAGCATGTAGTTATTTTCCATGCATGCTAACAACAGTAATATGAACGATTAGATTTAGAGAGAGAGAGAGAGAGACACCAACATATTGCAATTTAGGAGAAATGTGTTATAATATTCAATCAAAAAGTTAAATGCTGGTGTATCCCAATACCTTATTATTATTTCATGTATTATGTGTTTCTTAGAATTAAGATCTCAGAGAATGAAGAGGCAAAGGGTCGATCCAGAAATTGTCTTAGGTGAACAAGAAGCACAAGAGAGACCACCTAAGCTACTGAGAGGCTATTTAAAGAGAGATGTGGACTTTGATCATTCCAAATATACATTGCTTGGAGATGATGTTGTGGGGACAAAGGAATCCCCCAGTGACTCAAAAGATTCAAAACAGGAAGAAGTGCCTGTAAGCCAGAAGCTTCAAGTGACTAGCGGCAAAAGGATAAGCATTTATCTTTCTTCTGCCTGTGAGCCGGCTACAAAATGTAAGGAGGGGGTTGAAAATATTGCATGTGTGGATGAAAGACTGTTTGATTTTGCAGTATCAAACTACTGAAATGTTCGACAAGGTTTCTTCTATTTTAAATTCCCCATTCATTCTGGATGACCTTATAACTCAGCACAACGATTTCCTCAATTCTAAAAGAGACAAGTTTGAGCTTGAGGTTCACAGGGGTAGGTTGGTGCTTGCTACCATGATGGTGGTGCACTTAAAAGATTGTGATTCCACAAGTTGGTCATACAAGAAGTACCATCACTTGCCTATCATCTATAGACCCTCACGGTGTCCTATGCATGAATGCGATTGCAAGCTAATCAAAGAATACTTTGGGTTCCTTCTATTCTTAAATTCTCTATTTGCTAATCTATTGAAAGATCCTTTAGAGGTAAAGGATGAGGAGGATCTACCACCCGATGAACAAGATGAGTACATGGAGTCCAATGAGGTTCACAATATTGAGGAGGATATTAATCTTGAGGTAGAGGCTAACGAGGTGCAACAAAGAAAAATAATTACAGTTAAAACATCTGACATCAAACCACCTTTAGATGTCTTTGGCTTTAATGAGAAGCAAGCCATATTGATGCTTCCTGGACAGTTTAAATTTGGTGAGAGATCATAAATTTTCCTCCATAACATTCAAAGTATATTTTCTTGAAGGGGGGACTTTGCACTTGCCACCCTCTCCAAATTTCAAGAGGGGAGGAGTGGATTTGTATTTAATGACAACAGTGACGAAGACGAGGTGATGAAAACCTCTAATAACCCAATGGAGTGCCTCAAACTTCTCTTTGACAAGGCCAAAAAATAAAGAGAGACACTCCCAGATGAGGCTACCTTCCAAGCTATCAAAAACTACATCATGCCATCAACCAATACTCAAGAAGAAGAGGGCTGGTTTATGCATCCCTCACAAGGGTCCACGAGGTTAGTGGACCTATGGAACAATGACTTATATATGCAAGATGAAAGCTACATGGTAATCCCCCCCAAATATATATAGAAAGTTCTAGTTGTCAATGTCTTTCTCTAACTCATCCTTTTGTGTACAATCATGGATTACTGAAAAGGATGAATTCCTTTGCCGTCAGACAAGAGAGTATCATGGAAGGGATGCAGAACTAGGAAAATACCTTGCCACACTCTGTGAGACACCCATACTATTCTTTCACAATGGAATGTCCCAAGAGGGAAGTACTACAACAATCACCGGAAGACGCTCTCATGCTTCTTAGGTGGACCAATGTGTACCACAAAATTTAGACAAAGTTATCCTCGTCTCGACAAAGTTTTTCTACAAAATGTTTTGGATATTGTCTGGGGTAAACTGGTGGTTGTGCAACTTATTATTACACATATATAGTAGTGGCACTGACTTTGGGGAAACAAAATTTAAATGAACTCTTAGATTATGGAAAACATTGAATGATTTGATACAAGGGTAATGTGCCAAAAGATGCCCACTATCTGTCATGAATTTGAGAGACTTGTGACTTGTACTGTATATATTATATCATTAGGCATATCTTGTACATGTTGTGAGCTAAAATAAAAATCTCTTGATCCACCTATGGTTAACATTTGCATTGTCTCTCTCTGTTTTCTCGAGTCTTCACGAGCACTAGAGTTGTTGAATGCCTCTACTCATTTCCTTTTCCTTTGTTGCGAATGCCTAATTTATTGTGTTGTTGCCGAACAGTCCAATACATGTTTTTGCAACCGGAAGATGCAAAAGGAGGGAGAGTAGAAGCTGTAGCCACCGCTATAAGCATCATCAGATGATGGCGCCCAAGATGCCGAGCTCGCCCTGGCACTTAGTTTTGGCTCCACTCTCGTGCAGTTTTCTAATGGGCCATGTCCAAACATGCCATGTCATCTATTCGCTTTCCACCTAGCAACAATGGTGCCATAAAAGGGATTTGTAAAAAAAGACATAAGGGGTGGATGAAAAAGGTGTGTAGCAAGGGGGAATAAGGTGCATAGCACTAGAATGGTAACGGGACACTTTTATGTCCTATTAAATGACCATTTTTCTTGAATTATTTGAAGAGTATGAAAATGAATTTCTAGGTGCTATATATCCACAAAGTTGCCTTATGAGCTGAAAAAAACTTGACTTTTTTTTGGAGTATCAATCTAACCATTAACCTTACTCTTGCACAACATTTTTGAACCTAAACTGTGTGAAAAAACCGGTCCTGTTTTTGGTTTTTTTTTCAATTTTTGGCAACTATACCACTCTAAACTTCATGTTTGTGAGGTTTAGATGGCTAGTAGTTAGGAATTCATAGTTCTCAACATGTTTTGATGCTTGTAGTGAGAGCTAAGTGTTAAAATTGAAAGTTATGACCAACTTACAAGAATTACATAATCCTGTTTTTTTGGGAAAAATTAGCACTTTTATGATTTTTTTGGTGGCTTTAATTCTTGTATCCAAATTCAATTTTGATTGTGTAAGTGTAATGTATAACATAAAGCTAATCTTCCTTGAGTTTTGGGGGACCTACTATGCTATACAACATAGTATATGATGATGGTTGAGTTTTTTGATTGCTGAAGAATACAATACATTTTAGAGTAGCAAGTATAACTTTCTCAATATTGCTAGTTTCTTAGGCAAATTGTGTGTATTTTGTAGGTAGTAACCATATCTAATCATAGACTACAAACTTGGCTAGATATTGAGTAGTTTCTATGGGTTTCTAGAGTTCATAATGCTAAACCCAATTTTTTCATGTTTGCTGTATTTAGCACTTTATCATTGCCCCCAAGATTCCACTTAGTAGGAGATCCATTATCCTTTTGACATGCTCCATGGCTCCTTTTGAATCCAAAGGCCCAAAGGGAACTAAGAAAACATGTATATAGTATCTGTATTGAGCGTGACTATAGAAACTTTGATGATAGGTCCGCAGAATGGCAAAAATGCAACTTTTTTGTACCTATTTTTTTGCCCAAAAAACAATTAGTGAGGTAGAAGCAACCATAAGTTTTGATCACCAACCCATTGAAGCTACCGGGGCATTTCATCTCATGTCCTACAAAAATCCCCACTCTTAGTTGTATGCAATCAACGGTAAGAAATTGCTGTTTTGGGCAAAATGCACTGGTCCGTCAACTTTGGAGGCTTGTGGTGACCAAGGGATGAGAAAACTTACAAGTTTCTCATTTTTTTTATATGTAGTAGTTCTTGAACTATAAGCTCATGAAAGGATTTTTCAAAATGAGTGGATCTACTATGGTTTTGCAATTTTTTTCCAAAACCCTGAAAGGACACTTTTATGTCCTGTTAGGTTACCATTCTAGTGATAGGGAAGGAGAAGAAGGGGAGAAAAGGGAGCTCGTGGAGTCGGAGCTCAGAAGAAGAAGCAAGGGCAAAGCCGGTCTCTGGGCTTACGATGCAAGAAGTAGCTCTCTCTCTCTCTCTCTCTCTCTCTCTCTCCATTATCATGAATGGCATGAAGTACAGTAACAAGGCTTGAAGGCTCTCTTCAGTGAGCATAAGAAGGATAATAAGGGCACCATAAGGGAGGTGAGCGAGCCAAACTCTCTTGCTCTCTCCACTAAGAAAGGAGGATTGAAGGTGAATCACAAGGGGTACAAGGCAAATGGGAAGGGATTTAAGGAGAGGGACTAAGTATGTGGAAAGCAATTAGGGTGACAAAGCTCTCTCTCTCTTTCAGCAAGCATAAGGATGAAAGCAAGGGAGAACTCTCTCTCTCTCTCTCTCTCTCTCTCTCTCTCATGGCTTATTGGGAACTTCAACTACATCAAGGGAAAGGAGATCAGAAGAGTCGAGGGAAACAAGGAGATAATTTTGAGCCCCATATGTCTTTTTAACCAGTTTTAAGCTCTAATTGTAGGCATAAGCAAGAGATTGATACTCTTGGTTAAATTTTTGAGGATTAAGCTCCCTAAATTGAAGATTTACTCTAGTAGTGTTGTTAACGTGGAAGTAATTCTAATTTGGAAGCAAGCAAAGAAGTAGTAAGGCAAGAAGGAGAGAGGATACCTCTCTCTACCATATTTGGGAGATACAAGGACATCCCAAAGGGAATTTTTGCTAGATACTTCCTTCCTAATTAGCTGCAAAAAGCTCTCAAAGTTGGGAGTATTAAACTCTCTTAACTCTATTAGTTTTGTTTACGAAAAACGTTTCTAATCGAGTTCCACTTCAACTAATCATTAGCAGCTTAAAGCATTAACCTTGTCAATTTAAGGCATTTAAAGTGCGGTCATAGTCTTTTGCTTTGTGTTGTGCATCTTGTCCCTCTTATTTCCCATAGTGAGGAGCCCAGTGCTCACCGGCTCAGCTCATGAACCCATTATCCCCGACACCGCTTTCCTTAAGTTGCAAATCCTACCTCCCTTTTGCCCTTATGTGCACACAAACCCCTCGTCAACCTCTTGTAGACCCCAATATATTTTGACATTTTGTACCAAGCTTGGGTTATTTTAGGGATCTTCACGGGAATTTTAAGAGCATATGCATGTTTAACTAGTTGCATTAAGACCGTGTTTTAAGCCTGTTTTTGACAGTTTTAATTATGCTTGAATAAATTTTATCAGTAATATTTTGAAACACGTTCGTAGGGATTTTTTCTTCAGTTGTGCCCGTAGTACCAGATTAAGCCTTTGATCTTCTATCTGTGTTTCATCTCAGTAGGAAGTTTGATTTCAAGACTCTCAGGATAGATTTTTTAGGTCCGTTAGGAGTGTTTTGTATGCTAAGCATATCTAGATTGCTAACATAAATTGACTTCCAAGATTTCCTAATTTTTCAATGTATATAACAGGGCTTTGTAACAAGCGTAAGCCATAAGAAAAGTTTCCTAGTGATAGAAGGGGTTTTAAGTTCAATGCTTGCCAAAATAGATCTTTAAGGTCTTTTGCGGTTATCTTTATGACATTAAAACGTCTCTTTTGGAGGGATATAGGAGTAAGATTTCAAATTGTAAAATCCTAGTTAAATTTTGAGCTTGCCTTTGAGGAAACAAGAAATTTACACTAGTTCTACTGTAATTAGCGGTAACATCTTCAAATTTTGACTTTAAGGCTGATAGAGGGAGAGCAATGGTGAGAAGGGGAGAGAATAGAGAGAGGGGATGCAAGTTTAAATCACATCAGATAGATCTTTGAGGTCTTTAGGATTGTCCTTGTGAGATGAAAACAATTTTTTTATATGGAGTATGGGGTACCCAATCCAAAAATTTCCAAAAATCGTGGGATTAATTTGAAGTGGAAAAGCGAAGGGTTCACTTTGGAAGGAAAAAGGAAAGGGAGAGGGAGCGCATGGCCACGAGTCAACAAGGTGTGTGTTGGGGTTTGGGGGGGGGGGGGGGGGGGGGGGGGGGGGGGGGGGGGGGGCGTGCAAGGCAGGCAAGCAAGGCGTGATAGGAGGGGATGGGCAGAGCCTACGCAGCCTGCTACATGCAGAGCGGAGGACAATTTTTTTTGTAATTAACAGTTAGCTATGTGTGGGTGAGCTGGTGGACAGAGCAGGGGCCACACATAAGGTGAAGGTGATAAGTAGACGCAGAGGAGGTGCAGAGGTTGAACTCCAGAAGGGACGCAGTTGCAGAAGTGGCACAAGCGAAAGGGGGGAGGAGGGGGTGTTATAGATATTTTTTTAAATTTAATATTCACAGTATTTGACAGCCGAGGGCAATCGTGGTTGTGGTCTACAGCAATTCACTTTGCGTCATACCTTCCGCGCGCTCGTGTTCGACTCTCCAACTCCATTTTAGAGGGCGACCCCTCAATGGAGGGGTGGGTATGAGAGGTTGGATTCTAAGGAATCTTGAGATGAATGAATAAATAGAGGAAGCTGCCAGTAGTAGTGGGTGAGCAAGTAGTAGTGGGTGAGCAAAGACTTAAAAACCATAAAAAGAGAAATGGTTTTTTTTTAATGGGTAAAATAAATTAAAGGTGGTCGGAAGTTTTGAACCTCCACGAGGAGAGAGGGATCGCAAGGAGAGAGAGTCGACAGCGGATGCCACCAGAGAGTAGAGTAAGCTAGAGCCCAGCGAGAGGGCTGAGGGTGAGATGTGTGGTGTGTGTGCATCCTCCCATGAGGAGGGTAAGCTACCCTAGGTGTAACACACATGTACAGAGAGAGAGGGAAACGGTAGGATGTAGTGCTATTGAGAGATGGAGAGAGATAGTAGAGGAAAGAGGGAGGTCGCAAGAATATTGAGGGGAGATCGTGAGGAGAAGGGAAGCCCATCATGCGTGTGTGCTAAGAGCCGCCGAGAGGGAGAAGGGAGAGATTGTAGGATAGTCAAGATTAATTGATGTAGCACAGAAGAGGAGAGAATGGAGGAGGCTGGCGCCAATTCCCAATGTGTATGGGGCTGCCTCATATGCAGAATAGTAGAAAGATAGAGATACAAATATCCAGAATGGGCGTACAGAGAAAGATTGATTGCATGCAAAAGATTATAGAGTGAGTGCATGTGTGTGTGATTGCAATCCTTTGAGTGTTAACATTATCATCAAGTGTTTGTATGAGATTTCAATAGAGAGAGAAAGAATGGTTCTGTTGTGGTGCTAATTTAGAGCAGGAAAGAGAGTAAGAGGGAGATCGATTGCACATGGTTGTGATTGCACTACTGCATGGTTCTGTGTATGATAGTGAATGAATGCCTATGTTTTTAGGAAAAATATAGAGTGTGTGTGAGAGAGATAAAGAGAGAGAGAGATCGATACCATATGTGTGTGTTTGTATCATTGCTTGCATCAATGATTGTGAGTGTGTATGCTAGTGTGTAGTATGTGTGTAAGAGACAGGAAGATTGCATAAATGTGATCACAAAGTAGAGAAAGAAACACAGTAGGAGAGAAGGAGAGTTTATGTATGTATTTAGCATGTTTTGATGTGTGTATGGGAAAGTGAGTGATTGAATAATGATTGTGTGTATACGTAGAAGCAAGTAAGTAGAGAGAGATAGTAAGAGAGAAGATAATTAGCTACCAAGGCTAGTTGATAGCGTCGATCAAAGAGGGTGAAAGGGAGAAGTCAATAGTAGGTTACTGTGATAGAGAAATTAGGAGAGTTAAAGAGAGAGAGGGAGAGAATAGCGCAAAAGCTTTAGCATGTGTGTCTGTGAACTCTAGTGTGTGTGAGAGAGAGTACTAGAGGAAATGTATGAGCCTATGAAGGCCGCATCAGTAGACACCAAATTGAAAGTTAAGGCGGATAATCAAACAAGAGCTAGCATAGACAAGCAAAGTGAAAAGAAGCCAAGCTATGGAGCAGTGAGGTCGTGAGATGATCGAAAGAAAATTGTAAAAAGAAGATTCAAAGCAGTAAAAGATTGGTCAATATTTTCAAATTTAATTACAATTTTAAAATTACGCAATAAACAATGAAATTTGAATATTAAGCATGAAATGTGGAGCATAAATATACTTGCATATGTTTATGACTTGCATTATTCACAGCTTGCTAAAGATTTTAAATTGAGAAAATAATACATATGAGAAGCATTGGGATTGGAAAAATTTTCCAAACCTAGAACATTTGAATAAATAAATTACAAATTTCATCAATTTATTGTGTCAAGGACAAGTGTATTGGGAAAGTGAGAGTGAATTTTGATTGTGATAAGTAAAAATATTGTTCTTATTGATTCTCAAGTTCATATGTCAGTTTGAAAGTTCAATTGGGTGTTTATGATTGTTGTGATAAATAAATGTTTTTGAAACGAGACATTGAGATATTAATATATATGATCTTTGCCAGTGTGTATGTCACAAAGAGATGTTTGTAAAACTGGAGTTTTCAATGCATTACCTTGTGTTTTGCACTTGGTTTTAGTAGATTTGAGAACGCATATTGGGTTTTAGAGTAAATTAGATATAGTTGGACTACGTTAGTAAGACTTGGAAGGCATAGTCATTTTTGGTGCGTCTGTCGGGAACCAGCGAGGTCGGGAACCAGCGAGCTGCAGCTAGAGCTACGGGGCATTTCGGTGCATATACTTTGCATGCTGGTACCCAAGGTTTGTTATTTTGAGAGAATAATTGAGAACATGAACTTATATCTAAGTAGTATCTTTGTTCTAATTTCAAATTCGAGAGAGGCGATGTGTTTGTAATAGAGCAAGGAGAGGTAATCTTTTAAGCTTTGGGAGAGCCTAGTGGATAGAATTTTCAAGCTTAGGACTCTAGTATTATATAAGTGTTAGCAGCAAGCTAACTCGGATACCATTTTTTGAAGCTCTTTTTGTAAAAACATTTATTATTTTGATGAATCGGGAATATTGTAACTCTTATTTTTTGGATAAACTTTGTAATTGATGAGCCGGGGCTACAAGCTTCCAAATTGTATCAACCTGTCTTTAATTAGAGCTCCCAAATTATTAGTTTTGACCACCAAAAACCTTGGCTGAGGTATAAAAGCCAATTTTTGTAAGCTATTTTTAAGTTTTGGATAATGAAATACACAGCATGAGCTAACGGCGCTCACTTCTCTCCTTCTTGCGCTTCCTACTTCCTCCCCACTTGTCACATTGCAGTCACGTTTGTTGCATTGCAACTGTAGGTAAGAGCTCTATGCATTGACATAAGCATTTCACAGTATTTCGTAGATTTTGGCATTGCCGATTCGTGGCCTAATCTCATCATAAGTAAGAATTTAGACTTCAAAATCAAAAAGGTATTGGAGCATCATTGCTAAGCATTTAGGTGCATTCTGGGTTGAAAACGATTGGTTCAAAAATCCATTGTTGTTAATAATCACGATTTTTTCACTTGACCTAAAGTGAGATTTGAGACCATAAGCATGTGTGCTTAGGTCTTATAAACTTGTCCTAGATGTTTCGTATCGTTTGGATGTCATTTGATGCTGTAACGGATGTGATTTGTTTGCCGATGAGCGACTACCTTTTGGTGATTTCAGTCATTTGAGTGTAGCTTGAGTTAGATGCGAGTTGTTTGTTGTACTCCAAGATATTGACAACCTCTTGTAGCCTCTATGCACTAGTCGAGTCAGCTTCGTCCCATGGATTGACAATATTCTATTCGTGGTTCTCGCTACATCTACAATAAAATAGGAGTGAGGTTAGACACCCATCCCACATATGACGCCTTTGCTGGGGATTGAAGAGACCTAAACTAGGGAAGGACACGAGTGTCTTTCGAAGTTATCCTTTAACTTTCTCTAGGATCTCCTAAATAGTCAAAACTTTCCTTTTACAACCACATAGCTTACGATTGTTGTCTTTTGTTGTGTAGAGGTAGCTTGGAAGTGATCGTACTTGCTGAGTGCCTTTAGGATTGTAGGATTGTAGATTAATATTAGGATTTGGAGAATTATTGAAAGGCGAGACAAGTCTTAAGATCAAGGTTCTGAAAACCGTAAAAAACAAAAAAACGAGTGTTTGTGGACACTTACCACAATCCCAATGCAATAGAACCTAGGAGTAGGGTAAGTAGAATCCGAGGTGGATTTCAAGACATTGCTCTCTGCAAAAGAATCATTTATGAGTTGTTATGTGAAGTTGCAGAATTTCAAGTCTACGACTAGAAATAGCACTAGAAGACTATGAACTACTCAATCCGACTAGAGAATACAGTTTAAAAGTTGTAAGAACATAGTGGGTAAGCTCAAGGACACATTGATGTAAAAATTTCAAGAGTTTGCAAAAACTCAAATTATTTACTTTTTCTTGACATTTTAGGCCAAATTAAAGTTTGACTTGACTCAGAGGCTTAAAATAGCTCATGAAAAGAGTGTCCAAGAAAAAAGTTCAAATAAGTGTTAAGCCTAAAGTAACTAATCATGATTATCTACTTTCAGCTCAAAACTGACCAAGGTTGATACCAGAGACTCTATGCATGTGTACAAACAAATTTTGTAAAGTACCATAGAATTTGTATCACCAAACTGACCAAAAACTGGGTAAAAACTAAATTCTATACCAAATTTCAAGAACTTGAGTGTAAACTGGGAATCTTTTATTCAAACCAAGTGAAACTTGACTCATAGTCTTATATTGATGTGATAAACATGTGTACATGCTCAATTGATAAAAAAGATGCAAAAATTTACCACCTGTAAATAATCGCAATTATTTACATTTGTCTCATTTCTCAACTTTTTTGACCAAGTCAGCATACCACTAGCTTTAGCATGTTTATACTAAGCCCACAAATCAAATTTGGTAAGATTTGGATCATTGGGTTGAAAATTGTGGCCAAGTTTGCAAAGTCAGTCTGCGGACACAAAATTGAGGACCATTTAAACAAAAATTATCCAAACTTGATGAAACTTGGCTAGGGAGCTTATGTTAAGCTGCTTAACAAATCTATGTGAATATTGGGACAAAAACTTGCATATAAATAGCTGGAGTAAATAATCGCGATTATTTACATCTGCTAAAAAAATTGATATTCTTGCACATTTGAGTATACCACAAGGTCAAGTGTCATAATAATCAATATCTAATTCTCCTAAATGATTTTCTCATATTAAACTGATCATTTAATGTGGGGAAGGCCATGGATTTTATCTTTGGATTGCCTAAGTCTATCCATGGGAATACGGGAATATGGACGATAGTAGACAGGTTTATCTTTATACCTGTCAAAAAGACTATCAAAGCCCATCAAATGGCAACCCTCTTTATTTCACAAATTTTCAAGTACCATGGCTTGCCCATGTCCATAGTGTCGGATAGAGATCCTAGAATGACCAGTCGTTTCTGGAAGGGTCTCTTTGAGAATTTAGGAACAAGGCTAAACTTCTCTTCGGCCTATCATCCACAAACTGATGGCCAAAGTGAAATAGCTAACCTAACCATTCTCGATCTACTAAGAGCCTATGTAACGGAAGTAGATCAAAGATCCCAATGGGAGAAGTACTTACCCTTAGTGGAGTATGCTTACAATAACACTGTACATACTTCGACAGGAAAAGCACCTTTCGAGGTAATTGAGGGAAGATCAAAAAGTCCCTTGCTACTTAAGGTACATGGGAAGATCTTCGCTACAGATGAGTATAGCCGAGACCTACAAGAATCTTTCCAAAAGATTAAGGATGCTATCTCTATCTCACAACAAAGGCAAAAGGCTGCTGCTGACAAGCACAGAAGAGCCCAAGCCTTTAAAGAAAACGATTGGGTCTTGTTAAAGTTTCCCAAGGCTCGATTAAGGCACACAACGGGCAAGAATCCTACGGGTCACCAAAAGTACTATGCTAAAGTAGCAAAAAGGTACTATGGTCCCTTTCAGATTCTTAGGCCAATCAATGAGATGGCCTATCAACTCAAGTTGCCCAATCATTGGCTCATACACAATGCTTTTCATGTGAGCCTATTAAAGCCTTACAAAGGAGAGCCACCTCAAGAACCAACTATTGAAGACCCACCGGAGATCGAGGACCAAGAAGAGGTGCTGCAGCCCGAGTCCATTCTCCAACATGAAGACAAGGTACTAAGAGGCGGTAAGACTATCCGACAATATCTTATTAAGTTTAAGAATTATCCTTTTGAAGATGCTAGATAGATGCAAGGCATACAATTAAAGGATAACCTAAACCTTGTCAATGCTTACAATGCTTCCCAAGAGTAAGCAAATGTACAAAATGTTAAAAATGAACAAAATTTTTGTCTTATAAGACTCTCTTTTTCTTTATTTGTGCACAAAAATGAAGTAGTATGCATGCTTAGATCAAGTTTGCGGAGACGACGTCTCCCAAACACCAAGTAGAGCTTGTCACTCTACTATGGAAGATTGATAGGACTAATGTGCAGACATGCTTGCGGCAGCCTCAGGCTCTCAAGCGCCAAATGGACTAGTCATCCATTGTGGAATGATGTCATAGGGTAACATAGGGATCCTCTACCCGCTAAGAAAAGGACTCATGAACATGCTTTATCTTCTCTACACCATAGTTGAGGACGACTATGATTTCAAGAGAGAGGTAATGTCATAATAATCAATATCTAATTCTCCTAAATTATTTTCTCATTTTAAACTGATCATTTAATGTGGGGAAGGCGAGGGGAGAAAAAGCTAGAATATTGGTTAAGCTAGCAGACCGGCCACAGTAGGGATCCAAAGGAGGGAAAATAGGGATCCAAAGGGGGGGCCATCTGCACAAGAGCCATGTGCAACAATGGGCTAAAAAGACCCTAAGGTTCAGCCCATTAAGACTTCCAAAATTCAAAGGTTGTGTCCAAAGGTCAACCCTAGGGAAAATTGGATGCTTTGTGTGTGCCCTAAAAGTCTTTGCACATCCCTACATGGGAGGGGGCGAGCCCTAAAGATATGGGATGAGAGAGAAAGCCACACACACACACACACAGGCTCCCTTTACACAAAGGGAATGAGGGACACATGTCAGCTCTCTAGGCCAGATGTCCACAAGGTGTGCCCAATTTCTATTGGATGACCCTTGAAGTGGACCAATGAAAATTAAGCTAGAGTAAATCTAGTTTAATTAATTTAAAAACATTTAATAAAATAAACCAATGAGAATTAAGTCTCTTAGAAGACTATCGGGCAGTCTCCCAAGGGGTCCAATGAGCATTCAAGAGCCCCATGGCTTGCCTGATTCCTATTGGCCAGGAGGCAAAGGGGTCCAATGAGAGTTTAGTTTAATTATTTAATTACCTAAAGCTCTCACAAAAGGGGAAAGGGGGACACATGTCAGAAGGCTATCACTTATGCTGCTTAATTGTAATTGGCTTGACTTGGGGAGGGCCAATGAGGCTTCAGGAAGAGCATTTAGCAAGAGGGCTCGCCCAAGAGAGAGAGGGGGCTGATTTTTTCAAGGCATTATCACAGACACACTCACACAAGCTCATGTGTGAAGAAAGAGAAGACTATCTCTTCCCAAGCTTTAATGGAGAACTCATCACCTACTCCAAGCTTGTGAGATAGAAGCCTACATCAACACTCTCTTGGCATGTGGATTCAAATCCAACCAAGAGGCAAGCTTCAATGCATGCTCATCTCCTCTACCAAGCTAATTACTAAGCTAAGCTATGCTACATATGAGTGATTATGTGAGGAGATGTATATCTTTCTCGTAAGATACTACTTCTTCCTCTCAATCTACTCTCATACCCTGCTAGCTCTCACCATCTTCAAAGGTGTGTGAGGTCTTGGGTCTGAGAACGGGGATAATTCAAGTTGTGTTTGTTAAGTGTTTTTCTTAGTGCATGAAGTTTCCATCTTCATTGCACTAGCTAGTCTTGAAGGAACACAAAGAATTGTATTGTACAATGTCTCTCTTGATGGGAGAAACCATAATACAAAGCCTTTTGGAGGGGGGACCGGCTCCATGAAAATCCGGTCCTCAACTATTGTCAATAGCTTAATTGCTCTCTCTTTTGAAAGTATTGTCGATGCTATCTAACTAGGTGTTATGCTTTTTGTTGCTCTCTCCACCCAAGCACTCTTGTAATTCTCATTAGGAATCTACTCTAATGAAATGCCCACTATGTTCATGCTAATTTCCGCTACACATAAGTTATTAGGCCATTAAATGTTACATCAATCACATCAAGTAGACCTCACAAATCAATTTTGGAGAAATTTGGATCACAAAAGTGAGACTTAAGCTAGATTCTTGAAAACTGAGTCTGTGGATAGGAAACAATTGATAAACTTGAACAAATTTTGTCCAAACTTAGTGAAACTTGTAAAGAGACGTGAACTCGTTGCATACTTTGCAAATCAAGTAAAAAAGTGTAAAAAATTGACAAAAGTAAGTAATCATGATTATTTATTACTATTGCTACACAGAGACACCATTTTTTACTTTTAAACTTGTACAGTGTTAGACCAACATAATACAAGGCCATCGGGCAATTTTGGGTTCAATCGGATCCAAATTGGTACATGCTCACTCAGTTTACAGGTTGCAGATTAGTCCTTTTTCTTTTTGCAAAAGTAGACTTTGAAAGTCTCAACTCATTAGGAAGAGGATGGGGTGTAGGAGGGCCTCTTTATTTGGCATGAGCTTATGGACGTGATTAACATTTTGACGAATAGGTGTATGCCATGTGTGCAAGAATGGTGGGTGTGTAAGAGATGTGTAAGAGTGGTCAAAGGATGCACTTTTCCCTTCAAAAAGGAGTGGACAGTTTTATGCTTTTCGGCATTTCATAACTCCCGCATATGACCTACGATTTGAACGGAGGCCATAGATCTGCAATCTACGCATCGAGCTCTTTCCAAACATATGCTACATGATATGGTTTTAACCGCTAGATTTTAAATTCCATTTTGGGGGGAAAATTTGAATTCAAATAAACTAGCCATTGTGCATGTTTGAATTCAAAAGATGTCCTTTGATTACTTTCTTAATACAAAAGGTTTGACTTCCTTAAACTGCAAAATAAAGAGGCCCTCCTAGACCCCATTCTCTTCCTAATGTGCTGACTCACCAAGCTTAATTTGAAGTGATACACATAGACCAGTCATAATAGTTAGCAAAAATTGTACAGTCTTTGTGAAAGAATAGCTAACTTGATTGAAATTGATACAAGAATCAGGTTGCAGACAAGGAATTGAAAGCTTGACAGAAGTTGCAATTAGGTCAAGTGGAAGACATTGACAACACGTCAAATAAACGATAAGTACTCTATCCAGGGCTTCATAAGTCTATATGAACCTTAGGTCTGGTCGTGTACTAGCAAACCAAGGCATATTTGGAGAGACCGCTAGTAGAGTATCCACCAAAGAAAGTGTGAACCAAGGAGATCACTTGCAAACTATTTTTGAAGAAGTCTCAGACACTTTTTCAGAATCAACATCTGAAATGTCTTCTTATTCGACTCATTCAGAAACCGGAACGACAATGCGATATAGGCACATACTCTCTTTTTATAAGACTAATCACCATGGAGCTCAGGTTTACTTGGATCATAATGAAGAGTATGCCATTTGTATTAACCACCATGAGATAGAGTTTGAAGAGGAAATTAGGGCAAAGAAACAAGAAAAAATATACATGGATAAAAATGGCACTCAGTATGTACAAGTTGAAAACCTTGATGTGATAGACAAATGGGGGTTAGAGGTAAATACCATAATTCCAGATATGGTAGCAAGAGAAGGACCACCTATCTTAGAATTTGAGGGATACAATCAAGTAGATTTGAAGCCTTTAAAACGACTTAGCACTAATAATCCTAGGATCGGAGTCTATTGTTGGGAGGATAGAAATGTCAAAGATCTCCTATGGACTTCTCATGCCAAATCAAGACAGCTAACTCCATGAAGATCATCTATATCCTCAAAATCAAAGAGAAGGGATCAACAGATCTACCAACCTACCTGTTCAGAGATTGTTATAACAATAACTTTGCTATGACGACTCTTGAAGAGGTGGAACAAACCAAATACCAAGGGTACTCTATAAGGGATTGTATATTGGGCCAAGGACCAGAAACTACTCCACGAGAAGAACTCCAAGAGAGATCTTTTGAGGGTAATGTTAAGAAACCAAAAACTACCTCATCACAAAGAAAACCCGGTGACACTAAAGCTACATGAGTCACTATTTCCAACAAACTGGTTTGAAGGATTCAGAACATGACCAACTGTGAGGAGACCGGGAGTTGAACCAAATAGACGTGTCAGACTAACTAATTTTCAAAAATGGGCCAGAAAATACAGTGGATCAAGAGATCCATATGACCACTTAGCAAGCTTTAAACAAATGCTAAGAGCAGAACGCATATTTGATTTCCATGCTCAATTCGAGGGATTTGGAATGACATTAGAAGGGAAAGCACTAACATGGTTCCAAAACACTCCACCAAGATCAATTATGGACCTAAACACATTAGCTAAAGAATTTGTAGCTGCACGTTCCAAAACGGGAATCAAACACAATACGGTAGCTCAAATCTCTAGCTTCAAAGAGAAACAAGGTGAGTTTGTTAGGGATTGTGCAACTAGAATGAAGCAATACATTGCAAGATGCCCAAAGCTAGAGATACCTGCAGAAGAGATACTAGTACCATTGTTTCTAGAGGGACTGCTAAACAAAGAACTTCATGCTGTACTATATAGCAAGAAGCATATGACCTTAAAAGAGTGTGTGCTAGATGCTATCGACTTAAGAGACAATTGTAATATTTTTAACAAAGGAGATGTCCCTAAGCATAACCAAAGCAAGAAAATAGCATCCACCAAACCAACACAAGTGGGAACGACTGCTGCAGCTCTGCTTTCAGCCATAGAAGACATGCTCAAAAGGATGAATGACATGATGCATTAGGTGAAATTTGGACTCACAAAGGGGCCCTTTAAGGATTTTGACTTTACCTCTCTCTACCAAAACGGATGCACGGATAAATTTTTGCAAACAAACTCCAAAGCTGGCGGAGATTTGACAGTTAGAATGTCTTCTTCAAGCTCTATCTACTGATATATAGCACGCCATGAGATTCCTCATATTTTAGAAGATATTGTTTTTAAAATTCACTTAGATTCCAACAGAGTTGTCACATCATAAAAAAGAATCTTCTAAAATATGAGGAATCTCATGGCGTGCTATATCACAGTAGATAGAGCTTGAAGAGGACATTCAAATTGTCAAACCTCCGTCAAGTTTGGAGTTTGTTTGCAAAAATTTATCCATGCGCCCGTTTTGGTAGAGAGAGGTAAAGTCAAACTACTTAAAGGGCCTCTTTGTGAGTCCAAATTTCACCTAATGAATAACATGCAAAAAGCACCTATGAGGGGACCAGGGCAAGGGATACCTCAATAGGGACAACCAATTAGGCTGAAAAAATGGTGTGTAATCAAGGGTAAATGGACCAACCATGAGACCAACAAGTGCTATTACCGATCGAAGTATGATGGGAATGTTCAATACGTTCCTATGAGGCCACAAGAACAACCCATGTACAAATATCAGCCTAATATGGCAACACCTCCAAAGACCACCGATGGATATGGAAAGACCTCAACTTGTGTTGGGTCGACAACCTCCATATCCTGGACACGATGCAGTGCCTGTAAAGTACATGTATTCAGAGGGAGTCATAGATGAACAAGCACTAGTGCCTGTTACACCCTATGTTGAGCCTAGCCCATCTATTGTAATGGTAGAAGGAGATTGGTATAATTCACATCCACCTCCAATGGAAGAACCTGTAGCTTATGCTACACCAGAGCTTACACCGATGTACTATGTAGCTGACCTACTATGGCAAGACCGCTAGTTGAAACTTTTTGTATGCAATGTTGCAAAAAGTGAGGACACTTCCCCAAAGACTGTCTAAAAAGTCATTTAAACAAGGGCAAAACAGTATTGAACGTAGTTCAAGTGATACCTAGTAGCTCTTCTGAGAGTGAACCGATTGTTCCAATCAAGGTAATCACCAGAGCCCAGGCAAAGAAAAAGAAACACAACTCCTCTGATGATTCAGAGAATACAAAAATATCCTCTCAAAAGACCAAAAGAAGCAGAAGTAAAAGGTAGGAGATGAGAAAATAGAAACAATGGACTGAAATTGAGGAGAAAGCAAAGAAGCTATTCTAAGAAAAGGTGAAAGAAACTGGAAACGAAATCAAGAAAACCACCGTGAATCTGGAGGATCAATTTTGGTAGACAAAATTTTTGAGCCTATTAATGCAGCCTTGGAAGCTTACCAAGCTAGACTTAAAGCAACCCAAAACATGGAAAACAAATAGAAAAACTATCCTTCTCTAGACAAGAATCACACAAGAGATGCTGGAAACACAAAAACCCAAGCTCGAGAGTATGGCAAAACCTAAGGGGCTTGTGGTAAGAGCGAATAAAGAAAAACCCAAAGAGGTGGTAGAACCCCACATTGAAACGAAAGAGCCGGAACTTATAGTGCTGAACAATGAAGATGCCTTAGACGGAATTACATTCGTAGAAGAAGACTGGCTAGGACACTTATGGAAAAAAGTTAGAGAGACTAATGATGGGAGCCTAACTCTGAAGTCAGCTCCTATAGAGGAAGTTTGGTTAGACAATCTACCTCCTCATATGGACATGGATATACAATCCTTGTATGGGGATTGCGGGTTTGAAACCTCATGAATGTCTAAACCATTGACCTTGAAAACACTACCGTCTTACTTGGGAGAGATAAAAACGATGATTGCGGGCTTGAAACCTCAGGAATGTCTAAACCATTGACCTTGAAAACACTGCCATCTTACTTGGAAGAGATAACGAAGATGAATCCATAGTGTGTAAAACCACTCAGGTAAACAAAGCAAAATAGACCCTAGAAGTAGACAACCTCCATTCAATTATGTCTATACCCATTCAATTCACTCTTACTTTAGGAGAACTGTTGAAAATCAAACCATATTTAAGGAATGATCTACAAAAACCTCTAGAGAAGGTGGGGATAACGAGGCTAATCGATTTTTTTTTGGAAAAATTGTAACACGAAATGGATAATAAAGAGATTTGATCTGTTACAATGAACAAAGTCGGAGAATACTATGACGAGGAAGAAGGAAACACAACCCTTCTAGTGAGATATAATGAGATTGGGACCATGGCAATACTAGATAGTGGGACAGGCATAGCCATAGTCATGAAAGCAGTATGGGAATCATGGGGACAACCAGCCATTAGACAAACTTCAATGAAATTGCAATTGGCTGATGGACATATCGAAAGACCCTTGGGACTGCTTGAAAAAGTGATCCTTAATTCCTCTGGAATTGAATATCCACACTTTTGGCATAGTGGACTTTGGAAAGAAACTCAACTACGAAATCATATTGGGAAGACCTTTCATGCGACAAGTATAACTTATCCAAGATTGGTGAAACAATTATCTGTACTTGAAGCAAGTGGGATCCATAACAAGGGTTAATCGAAAAGATCACACTTATACAGATGTCATGAAAATGCCCATTCACGAATTCAATTCAGCCTCTTTGGTCAAAACTAAGCTTCCATCTTGGTTGAACAAGGACATACCTGTTTGGATGTGCGGAGCCTCAGAAAATGGGTGCTTTAAATGAGAAGAGTGTATCTTGGAAAGGGGATTGTATAGAAGAAGCCTATGTATCTGAACCCTTTCTAGAACATTTATTTGAGCCATTTGAGTGGATTCAAATCTTAACAACAATTGATGTACGTATAAATACGTCTATGCCTACTCAATTTTACAATGAGGACGGCTATGACATAATTCCCATACAAATGATCTCAACCCTTCACATTGAAGATGAAAATCAAGAACCCAAGGACTTGATGAAAGCTCAACAAGTCTTTTCAGACCTCTACTATGATGCCACGGATGAGCTAGAAGAACATTCAGCTACCTCAGATGATTCAGGGTCAGAAAAAAACATGTAAGAGCTAAACTACTCATGAAAGGAGGGGAGGAAAAGTTTTTTAACTTTCCAAACCAGAAACCAAGATGACAAAAATGGTATAGAAGAAAAAGAGACACCAAAAACTTAAAAGCCAGACCTATGCCATCAATCTCTAGTAGAATACAGTTTCTGATGCAGATAGATGCACATGATTGTGTCAAGGACAAAATCACTGATAGATATCCTTTAAACAAAAAATAGGAAAGATTGAAAACATCGAGAAAAACAAGAAAGGAAAATCAAGCAAAACCTAAATAACAAGACAAGGAGTCAACCATGACACGAGTTGAACGAAGAAAGAAATATCAAGATTTGAAAAAAGCTCTTAAGGAGATATATACAACTGAAATGGAACCAATGAGGAGGATAGTAAAGATGTAATGAGTGTTCCATCCCATTACAAGAAATATACTCTCCAAGATCGGAAAATTACAGTTGAACGACCTGTCAGGGAACTAAGAAAATAGAGCAAGTCCTACAAAGAACCTAAAAACACAAAAAAGATCGAACTAGCCGAACCAGGAGAAGAGCCTAGACCTGCCTACATTGAAAACGACCTGATGGAAGACGAAGAAGAGATTTTGTTAAGCTTACTAAAAGAATACCGAGATATCTTTGCTTGGTCTTATAAGGATCTCAAGGGGGTTGATCCAAAAATCTGTCAACACACCATACCTATGAGAGATGATGCAAAACCGAGCAGTGGCAAAGTCCATACACATATAATGAAACATTTGCCAGAATGATCAAAGAAGATATTGAAAATCTAAAGGCAGCCGAATTCATTTATGAAATTGAACACATAGATTGGCTGTCTCCCATTGTAGTAGTCCCCAAGAAAAATGGAAAATTACGAGTGTGCGTCAATCTCAAGAAATTAAATGCAGCTACCATTAGAGATAACTTTCCTCTTCCAATCACTGAGCATGTAAATTTAGAACGAGTTACAGGAAAAGAAGATTACAGGCTTTCAGGATACAATCAACTTTTGGTTGATCCCAAGGATCAACATGAAACTTCTTTTGCAACTGAATGGGGTATTTTTTTCTATCGGGTTATGCCTTTTGGGTCAACTAATGCTCCTACCACCTTTCAAACATTAATGAGCCATGCTTTTAAATAATATCTTTGGAATTTCTTGGAAGTATACATGGATGATCTATGTGTACATTCATCATTTTGGTTTGATCACTTTGAGCACCTCAAAAGGTACTCAAAAAATGTTATAGGATTTGATTAAATCCTAAAAATTTCACATACATGGCATGGGGGATTCACTAGTAGTAATAGGTAGACGCCACTTGCGTGCAACAAAATTGCCTTTTTAGCCCCTACATATGGGACCCTCCTATGTAAAATCGATCCATTTGGCCTTAAAAAACCCCCCTATTGTACACTCACGTGATACCATACGGTAACCCTTAGTGAATACCCCGTGATTCATGGGTAGACAAGGAAACATTCTTGGACATATAGTGTCTAAAAATGGCATAGCTATTGATATGGATAAAATTCATGTTATTGTTGATTTACCTAGACCGACAACAGTCAAAGGGGTTCAAGCCTTCATGGGACATTGTGGATATTACCGACGGTTTATCTACATGTACACTATAATTGCAAAACCCATGTATAGATTGATTACACATTTTGAATGGACTGATGAGTGTGAAGAATCCTTTATGAGGCTTAAACAAGCTCTCATGTCAGCTCCAATATTGAAAGAACCAGATTGAAATAAGATATTCCACATACATGTAGATGCTTCCAATTTTTCCATCGAGCGTATACTAACTGAACCAGGAGAAGGGAAAATTGATTTTCCTATTTCTTATGCTAGCCTACAGTTGAACATGGCAGAAAAGAATTATACTACCACCGAAAGGGAAGGACTAGGAATGATCTATGCCGTTAAAAAGTATAGACATTACCTATTAGCTAACAAATTCATGTTCTTTATGGACCACCAATCCTTACTATACTTGGTCAGCAAGCCATGCAACACAAGAAGAATAGTGAGATGGTTCATCATTCTTTTGGAATTTGATTTCACTGTAGTTGTGAAAAAGGGCACCACTCATCAAAGAGCAGATCATTTGTCAAGGATTGTTTCAGGAGAACCACCTAAGGAAATTGATGATGATCTACCAGATGCATATCTATTCTCCGTTGAAATGATACCTCGATGGTCAAAAAACATGGTATCCTTGGTGACCATAGCTCAAGTGGATTCACAAATACCACTTCCTCTTACAATCGGATTGATTGAGAAATTGACTATGTATTAATTACTAGCTGGAAGATTGTGGAATATTGCTTCTATGCATTAATCCTGAGGAGAAAACTCAATACTCACTTGAGTCAAGCACATATTACCATAGTAGGACTTCACTTTGCGGAAGGCTAAACTATGTGACAAATCTTGAGACTTGGAGTATTTTGGCCAACTATGAGGAGTGATGTTTATTCTTTTGTGATAAATTATCCTCAATGCCAAAAACAAACACCCATACCTCATGTGACACTGTTCCAAATGTCTCATGTTCCTAAGTGGAGTAACTATCTAGCTATTTACTTAGCAAGTTGAACATTTCCTGAGGATATGAGTAAACACCATCAAAAATCAATTGAAACAGAAGCAAGAGACTATGATTTTATTTGAAATCAATTGTATCAGAGAGGTAAAGATCAACATCTACATCTTTGTGCAAATGAAAACGAATATATTCCCATTTTAGATCAAGCACATGCTCGATTAGCTCGAGGCCACGTCTCTAGTGAGACCATCGCAAGAGCAATCTTAATGGCAGGCATATGGTGGCCAACACTTTTTGTAGATGCCAAGGAATATGTTCAAAGGTGTGGTGCATGCCAACGAGCTAAAATGCCAAAACGTGTAGATAGCATGCCCTTAAGACCAATGATGGGGGCTAGAGCTTTTGCAAAATGGGGTATAGACTTTGTAGGGCCAATATAGCCACTGCTTATAGAACCAAAACTCAATATATCATTGTAGAAACGGACTATTTGACTAAGTGGGACGAGGCTAAAGAAACTCAAAAGAATGATACCAAAACCACGACAACATTCTTATACAAGTACGTGTTCACAAGATATGGACTGCCAGTAGAATTTTTCAATGATAGAAGAACTCATTTCCTCAATGAGGTCATTGAGTATTTGCTTGATAAATTTATGGTCATCCATCATAAATCAGCTCCCTATCACCCACAAGAAAATGCACAAGTTGAGCACACGAATAAAATTCTTAGCTCAGTATTGACTAAAGTGGTTAGCTCAAGAAGGACATATTAGGAAATGAATCTTCATGCAGATCTATGGGCTTATCGAGTTTCATTCAAAACAGTTCTAAATGCTACACCCTTTAACCTTGTTTATGGTCTTGATGCCATACTGCCAATAGAATTTCTATTGTCGACGTTAAGGGTAGCAAAGGATCTTGAGTGGACTGGACATGAACTGTCAGATAGACTTGAAGATTTAGAAAAGCTGGATGAGCAAAGGCTAACTACTGTAGCTCACATCTATGCACAGAACCGGAAAAAAAAATAATTTCTTGATTCCCATCTCGTTATAAAAATCTTCAAGAAAGGGAACTTAGTTTTAGTCTGTTCTCTTAAGCAGCACATTCCCAAGTTTAAGAAAATGGGAAACGGACCATTTGTAATTGAAGATGTATCTCCGAGTGGAGCAGTGAAGTTATCTACCCTAGACGGTGATCTTACCATATACATGTGGTAGTGATGTGTGTGAACACACTAGGACCTCCGGGGCATTTTTTCCCTCTTTAGGAGGTTTTTTCCCCCAAACATTGTGTATACGCCCATCACTCTAGGGATATCTATCTTTCCATTGCACACTAAGTAACACACTCTCTATTGTGTGCCGTGAGCTTCCTTTGTCTTCTCCAAGCTGTGTGTGTTTCTCTGCAACCCTAATTCCAACAATTGGTATCAGAGCAGGTCACGTCCTCCCGGGCTTAGTCGCCAGCTGCTCCAGCACACGCCTGCTCACTTTCTCTGATTTCAGTGAGCTTTGGTGAGCGTTCGCAGGTCGACAAGAATTTTGGGTAAGCTCGATGAGCTTGGTCTGCTCAGAATTTTGATTTGGGCTCATTTCGGCCTCCGTTTCCACTACAGACATTACTGCACAGGCTATTTCGTCATTTTGTGCAGAATTTCTGTCAGTGCCATTTTCTGCATAACAGGTGCCTCATAGTCTTCTACGGTTTGTGCTATATAGCACAGGTTGTTCTCACTTAGTTTCTCCTATTTTCGGGCAGTTCTCACATTAGGTGCAGCATTTACCATGGCTGGCAACAACAACACAGATGTGTTCAAGATGTTTGTTGCTGAGGACAGGTTGGATGGGGACAACTACCCTATGTGGTCTTATATGATGCAACATGTTCTTGTGTCAAAGGGTGTCTGGAACATTGTGCAGGGCATTGATGTATGTCTTGGTTCTGAGGATGTAGGCGATGTTGAGGATGTTGCAGGCCTTGCTGCAAGGATTGCAGCTGTTAGAGTTATTTTGCCTACTGCAAAAAAAGCTCGTTGGGATGTTAAGGATGCGCAAGCTCATGCATTGATTGAGTTGTCTGTGAAGCGCACCATTGTTCCTCACATCCGTTCAGCAAAATCTGCAAAACAGGCTTGGGATATTTTAGCAGGTCTTTATGCAAGCCGCAATGAGGCTAAAATTGCTTTGCTGCGTAAAGAGCTGGAGTCGAAGATTATGCATGAGGAAGATGACATGGACACTTTCCTTGCTAGTGTCAAGGATATCAATGAGCAACTCATTTCTGCAGGTGAAGTCATTTATGACAGTTCCCTAGTATAGACTGTTCTTGATGCCTTCCCAGATTCTTACCAGACTTTTGCTAGTACTTGGAGACTTATGACCCAAGGAAATCTAGAAGTTGTCAAGTTTGATGCATTACGCACATTGCTGTTGCAAGAGTCACTTTCGAGAAAAAACAGGACTAGGCAGCGTGCAGTTGAACATGCTTTTATTGCTTCTCAAAGAAAGGGTGGTAACAGTAATGCAGCCACTTCTTATGGTTCTGCTGCGAGTGGCAAAAATTATGTTCCTAATGCTTCTGCTGGCAGCACTTCGTCTGGTAATTCTGGTGATAAGGGCAAAAAGAAGATGCGTTGCCATAATTGTAAAGCCAATGATCACTTGATCAAGTTGTGTCCTAAGTTGAAGGCCAAAGAGGCTAAGAAGAAAGAGGGTGGTCCCATTGCAAATGCTAGTTCCTCTACAAATGCAGCCATTGTTGATTCTTCTGTGAAAGGAGACTGTGTTGCTGATGTTGATGCAGAATGGGCTTTTAGCGCAGAGTGCACTTACAATCCTGTTGTCCATGATGCATACTTGTCACTTGCTGCAGATTTACATGTGTGGTATTTCGACAGTGGTGCTACAAAGCACATTACCTCACATCGTGAATTTTTTACCTCTCTCGAGTCAGTCCCTCATGGGAATTCAGTCACTTGTGCCAACAACTCCTCTTATCCAGTTCAGAGAGTTGGAAAGATTGTGCTCACTACTGCTAATGGAAGTTCCTTCACACTTGTTGATGCACTTTATGTACCTGGGATCAAGAAGAGTCTCTTGTCTGTATCCGCACTTGCTAGACATGGACTTGTAGTCAAATTTGTGGATGACAGATGTACAATTCATGATCTCAGTTTTGGTGATGAAATTGTTGCATCTGGGCTTTTGTGCCGTGGGCTTTATAAGCTCACTTTGTATGACAAGTGTGGACAAAATTTTGCAAATGCTGTTGCAGATTCAAGGGCTATTTCAAATGCAAAACTTTGGCATGCACGTTTTGGTCATCTGAATTTTGCTAGTTTGCTGGGTTTGCAGAAATCTGATATGGTTGCTTCTTTGCTGCCTCTTGAAGCACCTGTCAAACATGTTTGTGAAGGCTGTATTTTGGGTAAGATGCAGCGTTCTAAATTTCCAAAGGATGGTTCAGTTCGGGCCACATGCAGGTTGCAGCTTGTGCATAGTGATATTTTTGGGCCCATGCAAACTCTGTCCTTGGGCAATTACCTGTACTTCATGACTTTCATTGATGATTACTTCAGGCATGCATGGGTATTTCTGCTTAAAGAGAAGTCCGAAGTTTTTATGAGCTTCAAACAATTTCTGGCTATGGCTGAAAATGTCTCGAAATGTACTATGGGCACCCTCCGTTCCCATCGAGGTGGGGAGTATATGTCTCATGAATTTAATGCATTTCTGGCTAGTCGTGGGATAAAACACCAATGTACAATGCCTTATACACCTCACCAAAATGGTGTTGTTGAGAGGAAAAACAGGTCACTTACGGAAATGGCACGATGTATGGTCAAAAGTCAAGCTTTGCCGCATTCTTTTTGGCTTGAGGCCATTATGTGTGCCACTTATGTACTTAACAGGTCTCCTACGAAAGCTTTGTAGTCTATTACTCCATATGAAGCATGGCATGATAAAAAGCCTTCTATTGAGCACATGCGTGTTTTTGGATGTTTGGCATATGCTTTGGTGCCACAAGTGCAACGCAAAAATTGGATGATAAGGCTGTCAAATGTATTTTTGTTGGTTATAGTGCTGAAAGCAAAGGTTATAGGTTGTATCATCCGCAAACAAAAGGTATTCTGGTTTCTCGGGATGTAGTGTTTGTGGAAGATTCTGTTCAGCCCTTGCTGTCATGTACTAGAGAGAGTAATGTAAGCTCACAGGACATTTATGACACTTTGTTGCCTCTTTTCAGTGGTGGAAATACAAATGTAAGCTGCAATGAGACAAATGTACAGCCTATGGGGGTTTCTGAAAATGTTTTAGATGAGCCTATTACTGATGCAGATGTAAATGATGTACTTGATGAGGAAAGGGATGAAAATGAGCAGGCTAGAGGTATGCCAAAATGGCTGGTGCACACTTTGCGTGATAGTAAATTGGATGCACCTTTGTCTAGTCATACTCGTTTAGGCTCTCTCCATGCATCTTATGCATCAGATTGTTATGATTTGGATGTGTCTAGCTTACATGATGTTGAGGAGCCTCTGTCTTTTGATGAAGCACATAATTCAAAAAATTGGATGGTTGCCATGCAATCAAAATATGATGCACTTATAGAAAATGACACATGGACTTTATGTGATTTGCCTCTTGGCAAAAAGGCCATTGGTACGAAGTGGGTTTACAAGTTGAAACGCAAGCCGGACGGTGAGATCGATCGCCATAAGGCTCGACTTGTTGCAAAGGGTTATGCACAGCAAAAATGCATAGATTATGAAGAGACTTTTTCTCCCACTTGTCGTATGACTACTGTGCGTTTTCTATGTGCATTGGCAGCTCATTTTGGTTGGGATGTACATCAATCAGACATTGTTACTGCTTTCTTGAATGGTGACATATTTGAGGAAGTTTATGTAACGCAGCCTCGCGGTTTTGTCATAAAAGGACAAGAGGACAAAGTGTGCAAATGTAACAAGGCTTTGTATGGGTTGAAGCAATCTCCTCGTGCTTGGTATGAGAAAGCTGACACTCATTTGGTCAAACAAGGCTTTCGTAACAGTCCAACAGATATTACATTGTATGTAAAGCATGAGGGTGATGTATTTCTCATCGTGGTTCTTTATATTGATGATTTGCTGATCACTGGACCAAATGAGAGACATATTGCTGAATTTAAGGCTGATTTGAATGATACTTTCAAGATGAAAGATTTGGGGCTGTTACATCATTATTTGGGTATACAGTTTAAGCAATATGATGGTGGTATTGCCTTGTGTCAGAAAAGTTACATAGAGACATTGCTATGTAAGTTTGGACTTGAGGATTCCAAACCTATTGCCACTCCCATGGAAACAGGTTTGAAGTTGAGTCTACATGATGCGGGCGATCCTGCTGATGTCACTCTTTACCAAACTGTTGTTGGCTGCCTCATTTATGTATGCAACACGAGGCCAGATATTAAGTTTGCAGTCTCACAAGTCATTAGATTTATGCATAGCCCAGGGTCTAAGCATTGGCAGGCTATCAAGAGGATTTTACGCTACCTTAGTGGCACTTTACATCTTGGCTTGTTTTATCCCAAGGGGGGATCATTGCCGCTAGACTTACATGCTTTTTCGGACTCATATTGGGCTGGTTGTTTTGACACGCGAGTGTCCACAAGTGGTTTTTGTTTCATGCTTGGCAGTTCATGTATATCATGGTTGAGCAAGAAGCAACCTACTGTGGCCACTTCGAGTTGTGAGGTTGAGTACAGGGCAGTCTTCACAGCTACGGTTGAGTGTGTATGGCTCAGACGCCTTATGGCTGATTTGGGTGTTGGACAGGACAGTGCCAACACTATCTACACTGACAGTCAGAGCGCATTGGTAGTTGTGAGGAACCCAGTTTTTCATGCTCGCACAAAGCACATTGAGGTGCATTACCACTATGTCAGGGAGAGGCTCTCAGCGGGAGAGACCAACTTGGCTTATGTGCCAACACAGGACAACCTTGCAGATCTTTTCACAAAGGCATTGTCTCGTGAGAACCTTGTAGATTTCCGCAAAGCTTTGGGCTTACTCCCCTTTGTGGACTGATCCTGTCCTCAGGGCATGGCACTTCCCTCTACTCATGTGCCAGCTCTCGTTCACCGCATCACTCCAAGGGGGATTTCTTACCATATACATGTGGTAGTGATGTGTGTGAACACACTAGGACGACCGGGGCATTTTTTCCCTCTTTAGGAGGTTTTTTCCCCCGAGCATTGTATATACGCCCATCACTCTAGGGCTATCTATCTTTCCATTGCACACTAAGTAACACACTCTCTCTTGTGTGCCTTGAGCTTCCTTCGTCTTCTCCAAGCTGTGTGTGTTTCTTTGCAACCCTAATTCCAACAGGTGAATCAATGGCTAATTGGATTAGCGGATGTCATTTAAAGAAGTACAGTTTACCACTAACCAATGAATTGCTAGAAATAATGCATGCAACCAAGCAAAGAAAGATAAAACGATAGCAGGTTCTTGATGAATCCTAGGAGGAAGCTCGGCTTGGACTACTCAAAGAAAAAGCTGCTCTCAAGAATCAAAAAATACCTATTCCCATCAACACTATGGAGCTACGTGAATGACAATGGGAATTACCTAAGGATGCAGTGTCAACAGATGAAGAATGGTTAGATGGAATTGACCTTCGCATCAAAGTACAGCTGAACGGTCATAGCACAACTGCATTGGTTGAAATAGGAGCCCGAGTAAATTCCGTCATTTATTCCATGTACAAGAAAGCAACAAATTAGTCTTTGACAAAAGGAATAGTGACTTTTAAAGGATGCAACAAGAACCCAACACCGACACTAGGAGTAGTCAACCTAAATGTGATAGTACATGGATGTTCATGCCCTCATCAATTTGTATGCTTACCGGATGAGCACATGAATGAGACAACGATTTTGGGGACCTCATGGATGCGAACATACAAGTCAGTTCCAGATTGGAATACCAACCAGCTAAAGCTATCACCTAAGGGGTGGACAAATCGTTGTTCCAATTGCACCAAGCAAGGAGGAATGGAAAGTAGGTTACCAGGAAAACAAACAACAAAGCATTAATCAATATCCTCCATCCTATCTACAAGAAAATGCTACAAGTAGCATGCAAGGAGTCAGGCAAATCTGGGTACCAAAGGCACAGCTTAAAGACAAGCCAATTCAAATTTGGGCGCCCAAAACATCGTCTATAGTATCAAAGCCGGTTCCAAGGGTCAAAACACAAAGAGGAGCATCCCCGAGCAAGTAACCTACAACAAATTGGATTTGGAAGAAAAAGGAGCACTTACCTTCCCCACAAACCTGAAAGTTGATGAAGTAGTTGCAAGTTAAGTCTTCAAAAATTCAACCACAACATTCTAACTAAGAATATCCAAGATATCAATGGCGGGTAAAAGGTCGACAAAAACCTATATTGGTACCAACAGCTTAGCAAATCAGAATTCCAAAGCATCTTCAAGGTACAATCAAGCAAAGAGCACACAAGGTACAAGAATTGCTCTTTGGAAAACTACAACAGGAAACCTCAACATCGCAAACCCTTGAGTTAATTACTCAAGACCCACCTCTTGCACAACATAATGGTTGTAATTGCATTTATATTCAAATCACGGTAGAGCCAACCAGGGCTATGGATAGACACCAATGTTTAACCCATGCACACAATCGTCCTGGAGTACACCATCTAGGAGGGGTGGAAGGGTACAAGTAACTAAGGGCAATGTTTGAAGAGGGAGGAAAAAGTTTGATGTTAACGTGTGATTTTTTGAAAAACTAACTAATAATGCCCTTAACAAGTCATCAACAGGGAAAATTTAACGGATAACATCTCCCTGATGAGTGTGAATACTGTTTATACTATCAGAAAATCATCAAAAATAGTCTTTTTTGTTATTTTCATCATTTTTTCTTGATATTGGGACTTAAAAATGGAGAAATCCACCAAAAAATAATAAAATTATGTTTTACAATGTATTTTCTTAATTATTGGATTTTCACTTTGCTTTTTTGTGCATTTTGTTATTTTCTTTGATTTTTTTAATAAAGAGGTCAAAAGTTAATGATAAATAGCAAATGAGCTCTGATGGAAAAACTGAAGATACGTTGATGATCGAAAGGACAAGGCAGATAGGCATAAAAAAATTCATTCAAATCGGCAAATGGAAGCATGAATCCTAAATTAGACTACTAGACCTACTTTGACAGAATTCTTGCAGAATGAGCTAGAGGAATCCGATTGGGAAAATTTTTTAGTCTAGCATAGGTTTCACGGCCTAGTAGGACTAACAGGGGAATTTGGGGAAAGAGGGTTTGGGAAGTCCAAGTATAGATACCCAAGGTAGGCTAAAATCACCTCATTTTCATTTGTCGCCTTTGGAGAGAGAGCTTTTTGACCTTCTTTGCGTGCATTTCTCGGAGTCCACAGTCGCCTGTTTACATCGCCGTCTCACACGAGACATGAGGGGTAAGTTCTATACTTATCAATGATCCATTATGTATTGTTGGTAGCTAGTCTAAACCCCAGGAAAAAACCCTAGAATCTGAGCAGTGCTCGAAGACCTACGACCAAAAAGTGACCATAGCGGCCTATCAACTCAACCAAATCGGACGAGACTTGAACTGTAGCATGGCCCTAGATGATAGAACACTTTTATATCAATAGTTGACCATTCAATGGGGGTCAAGGGGGATCCCAAGTATAAAAGTTAGGTTTTGGCAGATGCCAAAATTAGAATCTGACTCCACAGACAGCTTATAGATTGGGTCTATACACAATGTATATGGTTGGTTTCATAAAATCAATCAAGGCAAGCCCTCGAACATAAAAAAATGGCTCGAAGACTACAAAGCGTCAAAATTGACATACGAAGTCAAATTGACTCCAAATAGGCCAAAAATTGGATGACTTGCTTCTTCAGGACTATGTAGCGGACAAGTCCATAGCCTCAGAAGTGACTAACCAACTCCACAGGCCATGTAATCACAAAAATTGGTGATTTCAGAGTCGAGAAAGCATGAAATAATGTCAAGAGGACAAAACTTCACCAAATTAAATTTAGGACTTGTTTTAGGTGTATTGAATATGTTTGGATCAAAATTTTCAAGTTCTGCAAGCAAAAGTTGACGGCTGTAAATAATTGTGATTATTTACTTTTGCAATATTTTGGCCTGAAAATAGTATCTTCACATCACCCATCACTTTTACATGCCACATTTTAGGTATGAGCCAAAATGATCAATGATAACTTGGGAAACTGTAAGAAAACACAAAGAAGTCCTTTGAAACCAATTTCTCAGTTATGTGTCACATTTTTTGATCCAAATCACCTCATAACTCATACACAGAGCGTATATCATGCCCAAAACCAAGTTGTCCATTTTGATGAAAAAGTTAATAATCATGATGATTTACTTTTTTACCAAAATGAGAAAATATTGCAAATGTGACTTCATGGGACCAAAGTATATGATGTCCTAAGCCCACTAACCAAGTTTCAAATAATCTGGATCCCAAAATCTCAAAATTCCTTTTTAGCTAATGTTTTAGAGATCGAAAGCCGAAATCTTGCACCATTCTCACCGTGTGCACTCAAATGTACTTCAAGCCCATGATGCCAAAATTGCAAAAAGTTGAAAAATTTTATCAGTTGTAAATAGTCGCGATTATTTACTTTTGTTGCAAATTTTTGTTTGGACTTTATGATTTTGGCCTTTACATGTTTTTATGCATCTATGCATGTTTAAAAATTGATTTGAAGAAAATTGGACTCAATTTGTCCGCAATGCAGACTGAAGGGCATTTCAGAGCGAAAATTGTAGAAATATTCTAACTTTGATAGTCTACTCACTTAACACAAGCAATGCAAGCTGCGGAGAAGGCCAAGAGAAGGGTGACCAACAAAGAAAAGCTGCAAGAGATGACAATATACCAACTAGACCCAGCTTCAATAAAGAATGCCAAGGCAACGTATCTATCCAAAGAACAACTTGAAGAGCACAACACCACAATTTTTACAGGCAGATTTAAAAGTGAAGAAGGACATTAGGTAGAACTACAGATGTTGCCAAAAGAGGTCTATGATGTCACGGAAAAGCCCAAAACAAAGAAGCTAACAGAAGGCTTGGACTCAGAGAATTCTATGACCAAGAACCATGTAGTGTAGACTTTCAAAAATCCTATGAGCTCCTGTCAACAATCAAGGAAGACGGGTCAACCCCAATCACTGACCAACAAGGGCAGAAGGTAGAAGTAATAATAACCAACAAATTGTGGTTGAAGCTCTCAAGTTGCCGACAGAAGGGATGATGATGAGAGCTAGAGACAGGAAGACAGGAGGTACCTTCACCAAGGAGATCGATGCGGCTACATTTGCTGATCTCATCTATAAATAGGTGGAAGAATCAACACCACTAAATCATCAACACTTCCACTTCCTAGCAAAGAGACCACCAAGGTACACAACACCCAATCATGCAGTTGTGACTACCTTCACACAAGTGTTGAAGTCGACAACCACGCATCCCATCAATCACGCGTAGTATGTGATATCCACACTGAAGGGTACCAAGAAAGAGGGCAAGATAACCTATCTGGGAGCACGTGAGGTACTCACAAGAATAGCCTACCATGCTATCGGCATGGCAGACAATTTTCTGCCTGCCCCAAATTAGAACACATGGATTGTGTATGCACATCCATCTCCTCGAACCAGAAGGTCGACAAAAAGAGTTTACAAATCTGATGAAGAATCTCCAGAGAGCTCTCATGAAGCACATAGCAGAGAAAGCTCAGACAACAAGGAAAGAAGAGCACGCATAGAGGAGATGAAAAGAAAAGTAGTGGCTGCACATCAAGAAGGACCTCAATAGAAGAAGGCTAGGTTTGAAAGGGAGAAAGAAACCTACAAAATAAAGCATCAAGCTGCAGATGAGGACCCTAAAAAGTGAGTACCAAAAGATATAAAGGGGCTGAGAACAAAACACCTTGCAAGGAAAGAGGCAGAGGACCCCAAATATTTTCTCAAACGGATGTATGCAGAGGCAGAAGACCTCAAATTGAAAGAAGCTCAAGAGGCTGCAAGAAATGCAAGGGAAGATGAGGTGGAGTGGCAAAGACAAGTTGAGGTGGTCCAAGAGGGTGAAGCCCAGAATGATCAGGAAAATATGTCTCTGAGGCCTACATCACCTGCTACAGAACAACAAGACCACCCCGTGACAAGCCTTGCCCCATCACTAACAGTTAGATCCACTGAGGGAGAGAAAACCAAGGAAAAGGAGCCTAAACAGCAAGAAGAAGAAGGTCTTGAACAACAGGCAACAACTACTTCAAAGCAAGCTAGAGCGCAAGAGTTAGAACCAAAGGCACCAGAACTAGAAACCACGTCCTCTACAACCACCCAATAGGAAACGGCCAAGGCATCCACGAAGCCTCAACAAGACAAAGTAGTCGAGGCAACCACATAGCCTCAAGGAGAGGTAGACCCCCGCTGCAACCACAAACAACTTCCACAATCCCACCCAAGGAGCTACAAGAGACCGTTGAAACATCTAGGCAGCTTACAGAACAAGAAGACTGGCAGAAAAATGATGAAGTCATTCTCCAAGTAAATGAATCTGCCAAGAAAATGTAGGAGATGACAGAAAAGATGCGATCAGCAGCACTTAGCCGCAGTGCTAAGGAAAGAGAGTTAGAGATGGTGATAGATTCTTTGTAAGGAGAACTAGAGGACATGATGACTGTCATTGCCAATCTGCAAGAACAAATCCGCTAGCTCAAAGCTGAAGCTAAACAACACCAGTTGGCCAAAGAAAAGCAACAAAAGAAAATGGAAGAGCTAGGTGAACTTCTCATGAAGTTAACAGATGCCTGTAAGACCAAATATGAACAATTGACAGAGGTGACCAACAAACTCTTAACTGCAACTCTTCTAATTCAAAAGATCCAAGTGCAGCTCGACGTGGAAAACACTTCGTTACAAAATTTTGAAGAACGGATCAATGATCGGGCAACCTTCTTGTGAGAGATAAAAGAAAATCCCGCAGTTGCCTCCAATTGAAGGTATAGACAAAGTGTATAAAGCACTTAAAAAGAAGACTAAAGATCTCGAACATGAGCTAAATCTAGAGCAGTCACAATGCAGAGACCTTGCATTAATGCGGGTACAAAGAGAAGAAGAGCTACTCAAGGAGATAGCCGAGCTCAAGAGAGTTAATCAACTATTGCAAGACGGAAAGCAAGAGATGCAAGAGGAAGCAGGTACTTCAGAACAATGTCATGTTGACATTCCATCAGTCTCCTTCACTCACATGAAGACATAGCCGGCAAAAGGGCTTGGTGGAGAAGAAATTTTTCAAGTACCAATCACAGATGCCAATCAAGTGCCAATGATCTAGCTGTTAAAAGCTGAAGAAGATGCACTTAAAGCGCAGGTAGCACAAGAAATGAATTAGCAATGGAAAGCAACGATGGATTGGGATTTGAGAGTTCTCCATTCAGTCAATGTTACCCAAGTCACTCCCAACCAAATCAATGCACAATGACATAAAAAAATACTGCCATATCCCTTGATCAAGGTAGAGTTGCTACAGATTAAGGAACGACTATATAAAGACATGCAAGCAGAAGGTGCAAATGAATTGCACCCCAAGTGGAGAAAAAGCTGGCTAAACAAGAATTCCAAATACTTGATTCTGTTCACAAGAGCACCTACCTGTAGCCCTTCAGAAGGACCCTCTTTTGTCATGTACCAAGAGTAAGGACATGGCAAGCACATGAGGCAATGACAAAGAAGCGGCCTACATCGCTGAATTATCCAAGATTGCCATCTCCAGAAGAGGGAAGGCTGATAGAGGAATACATGGTGAAAACCCTAACGGGCGCCATGTCTTTATTCAAAAGTCTCCCTGATCTCTCATGTGCCATGCTATGGAAGATTTGCCGAATGCTGCTCACATGCATTGAAACTTTCCATGAACCAAAGCAAGCAAGAGCCCCGTGGATGTCATTCCTCGAGGGAAATAAGGGTCTATGCTACGGCTTAAGCGACCAACCTTCCGAAGAAGTCCTTTATGGCTTCTACGCCCGTTGCATGTTCTTGCCATTTCATAATATGTTGGCATTTGAGGAAGCGTTCTACACAGGGTTCTTCACTTGGCGAACGAAGATTTTTGGGGCAGTGATCAGCAACCTAGCTTCTAGATTTGCCGGCTACTCAGCCATCGAGCTCAAGAACAAAGTCACTATGCAATTTTTACAGGTGCAAGACAAAGAAAGAAAGATCAAATATGAGAAGGATTTCCATGCACTTAAATACTGCCTTGCCAGCTTCCAACCCAAAGATTATGCAACTCATAAAGTTGTGTTAAGGGACGACATAGGCGAGGAGAGTGGAATGTTAGCAGCAAGCTAAGATGGATACCATTTTTCGGAGCTCGCTTTGTAAAAACATTTTATATCTTGATGAATCGAGAATATTGTAACTCCTATTTTCTCGATAAACTTTGTAATTGATGAGCAAGGGCTATAAGCTTCCAGATTGTATCAACCTGTCTTTAGTTAGAGCTCCAAGATTATTAGTTTTGACCACCAAAAGCCTTGGCTAAGGTATAAAAGCCAAATTTTTAAATTTATTTTCAAGTTTTGGATCATGAAATACAGAGCGTGAGCTAACGGCGCTCACTTCTCTCCTTCTCGTGGTTCCTTCCCAATTGTCACATTGCAGCTGCGTTTATTGCATTGCAACTGCAGGTAAGAGCTCTACGCATTGACGTAAACAGTTCACAGTATTTTGTAACTTTTGACATCACCGAACTGTGGCCTAATCTCAATATAAGTAGAAATTTAGACTTTAATATCAAAAAGTAAGTGTAGGCGGGGTATTGGGGCATCATTGCTAAGCATTTAGGTGCATTCTGGGTCGAGAAAGAATAGGTCAAAAATCCACTGCTGCTAATAATCGTGATTTTTGCACTTGACCTAAAGTGGGGAGACCATAAGCATGTGTTCTTAGGTCTTACAAACTTGTACTAGAAGTTTCGTATCATTTGGATGTCATTTGATGCTGTAACGGATGTGATTTATTTACTGATGAGCGGCTAGATTTTGGTATTTCAGTCATTTGAGTGTAGCTTGAGTTAGATGCGAGTTTTTTGTTGTTTTCCAAGAGATTGACTCACCTCTTGTAGCCTCTATGCACTAGGTGAGTTAGCTTCTTCCCATGGATTGACAATTTCTTTGTGGTTTTCGCTACGTCTGCAAAATAAGATAAGAGTGAGGTTAGACACTCGTCCCACAATAAGTCATTAGAATGAGTCTTAGTATGACAATAGAAGGAGAATTAATGCATATGAACCCTAATTTTATTAAAGAATTAAGATCAAAGATTAAGCTTTTACAAGAACAATTAAGTGATGAACGTGATACAACCGACTTTAACATGCAACAGGTAATAAAGAAGATGACTAGATTAGAAATAGAAAAAGGAGAATCTCTGTTGAAGTCTAAACATAATAAAGAGTTAGCAAAATTCTAGCAAATAGTTTCATTCAAAATGATATGTTTCAGCTAAAAGAACAAATATATGATGTCATGCCAAGGGCATACCCGGGGGGAAATCAAGGCCCAAGCCAGTAGGTGGCCGACTGCCAGTGTGGAACAAGGGATCTGGTAGCCAGGGCCTACATAAGGGAGGTTGGGTGGTGAATCCAGCATGGCAGTTCCCTGGGCCTCTCATTGGTATCAAAGCTAAAATTAGCTAGGCCACGGCGTGGTCTTTTGCTTTTTGCATGTACATGCAAGGCGCCGTGGAGTTCCCCTCTTGACAGGCGGGGATGAAGACAAAGGGATGATCTGTGTGTAGGGCCTCTTGAGGTGAGGGAAGGTGGCGGGTCAACCGGCTCATAACGTTGCACTGTGGAGCTTGACGGATGCGTGAGACCATGAGCAAGGAAACTTCACACTGCCGCTCACGTCGAGGAGTAGTATCCTGCGCATGGTGTGTATCTTTGCCCACTTGGCTTCCTGATGTGCCATCACTGTTGTGCCAAGACTTTTCTTTCACACCCATTGCCCACTGGCCCTCGGCCTTATGGAAAATTCAAGAGAATTAACCTCTCCTTAGGGCAAGTGCCCACGACTATAAACCTGGCCAGGTGACAACACTTGCCAACCTTGGCAAGGTGTTGCCTCTTGTCACATCCAACAACCACCGTTGAAATTGCAAAGATTGTTGCTAAAATTGTAGAGCTTTGAAAAGTGTAGAGATTTGGCGACTATTGTCGATTTTACACAAACTTTTACCTGCACAGTCGTTTGAGTGGTACTACTGAAGGCTTAAACATCATTTTTGTTTAAAGGAAATCTCGACAGAGCATGTTTGTACTGCAAATCGAACGGTGCTTTCATGACAAGCTTGATATTATCTTGGATTTGTGACTTTCAATGACCATATGGTTGCGGGTATCATTAGCCCGACCACCTACTGACATCTGTGGTGCATACTATGGCTACGAGGTTGTTTTTCGAATCAAGGTATTCTTCTTTCTTTTCCTAGCACTGTACAGTCACCATGGATTTGGATATCAACATGACTTTTGATTTCAAGCACAATAAGCCTGATCCTCTCAATGATGGATAGCGGCCAGATACTCTCATGGAGAGTACCCGCCAACGAAGCTATGTGAGGAGATGACTCCTATGAATTGCTCGATATCCAAGAATTTTGAGCACTTCAAGCATGCATATCAATAATGGAAATGGATTTTGCATCCCTAGATGAAAATATTAGTAAATTATCCACTTTAGTGATACAATTTATGCAACAGCAGGCCAAGGGCCCTATTGACACACACATGCATGGGCACGTAGCCGATCAGGGGCAAGGCCCTCTTGGTCATGGACAAGGTCCATCTCTAGATTCTTTGCACTCTCTCATTGCGAAGGAGGTGGACGAGTTGTTGAAAAACACCAAGACACCAACTTTTAAGGAAGAGGACCGAGACTGCAATAAGGATGCAGTGAATATCTTTCTTAGCAAGTGGGATGGAATTCACGCCTTATGACGTAATCCGGATGCAGTCAGAGCACTGCAGACAAGACTGACTCTAGAAAGCAAGGCCTACAAGTGGTGGATGTCTCTCAAGGAGAATAATATCATACCACAGACCTTTTGAGGCTATGTTTCAAAAAGAGTTTCTGCCCACGAATGAGACGGATAGAAATTGGACGGCTTGGGACATGTGTTCCATGCGCCAACACCCATCATTGCTTGAATATATCTCTCACTGTCGGATGTTATCCTCAATTTGGAAGGGCTAGACACCTTTTATCAAGTACGTGGATTTATCTATGGTTTGATCCCATAGCTTAAGGAGCACGTCAAGAATCAGGACCCTAATACACTTTAGGAGGCCATAGTGAAAGCCCACATTCATGATAATCTAGATGAAAAGAAATCATATAGTACTCACGTTCCTACGAATCCACATGGTAATACACGCACACAGCATGTGAACAACAAAAGGAAATTTATAATAGAAAATTTCGAAGCAACTACATAATCGAAGGGATCTTGCGGTCCTCTCTCCTAAGGAATTTGAGAAGGCTAAAAAAGAGAAGTTATGCTTTCAATGCTTGGGAAGCGGCCATGGCAAAAAGGATTGTCCCAAGGGGAAATTTGCTCCTCAAAGCAAGGAGAAAGCAGTGCACATGGTGCAACTGCTACCTCTCGAGTCTTCCTCATGTTTCTCCAAAGTGGAGGTAACACACATCGAGGTGGTGCATGAATGTTGTATCACAGCTTTCATGTGGAAACAGCCCTTTGGTCCATATGAGTTAGTGCGTATGCACGAGACTCTTCAAGGGCACAAAGTGTGTATCTTGGTAGATGATGGTGCTACTCACAATTTCATTAACTATGGATTAGTGAAAAAACTCAAATTGCCCCAAACTCCGAGTTTCCACCACTACAAGATATCAATGATGAATGGTTATGATGCCGAAGTATGGGATAATTAAGCCAGAGCTGTACCATTGCATTGGAAATACAAGGCTATTCCCCATCGTTGGATTTCCAAGTTATGAATATGGAGCGGGAAGATTTGGTTCTTTGTAGAGAATGTTTGCATAGCCTAGGAATATCACTGAAGTGTAGCTACAAGCACATCAGCTTGATGTTTGAATCCCATGGTGCACATGTGTTGTTGTTAGGAGAGAAGGATGTGCCTTCCTCACCACTGTTATGTACATCAAAGCTTATGAAGCTCGCTCTTTATAATTAAATAGAAGAAGTTTTCTTGTGTTACATATTGTGTCATTTTCTTTCTAATGTTGCATCTACTGAACATTCCTCAATGTCGCATGCTTCTCTCTCATCTCTTCCAGCAATAGCTAACTCTCAACAAGCAAAGATTGCTAGTCAGTAAAAATATTTTTCATTGGAATTTCACAATTTTTTTCCTAATGATTTTCCATTAGGATTATTGCTGACATGATCTGTGCAACATGGCATCAACATGGTTGCAGACAATAAACCAGCCACTAAACCACTCTACATAATGAGTTATTTTGAAGCTGCTGAGACATTGGAATGTTAGCTTTCTGACTATCTTAGTAGAGGGTTTATCCAACCGAGTTCTTTACCATGGGCTTCTCCTATCCTATAAGTGAAAAAAAAGGATGGTAGTGTGCGCATGTACATAGACTACCGTGGATTAAATGCGATCGCTGTCAAGAACAAGTACCCATTACCACCTGTGGATGAGTTTTCCAACAAGCTCACTCATGCTCGTATTTTTACAAAGATAGACTTGCGGTTGGGCTATCACCAAGTCCGTATTTGAGTTGCTGATACCCAAAATTGCATTCTGAACATGGTTTGGACATTACGTGTTTTTGGTTATGCCTTTTGGGTTAACCAATGCGCCCACAACATTCATGACACTCATGGATAGTGTCTTGAGACCGTACTTGGGAAAATTTGTTATCATTTTTCTCGATGACATTCTTGTATATAGTGATTGTGAGGAAGAGCACTTGCAACATCTGAGGTAGGTGTTTGAATTGTTACGAGCAAATAAGTTATATGCCAAAGAATCCAAGTGTGATTTTCTCAAGGAGGAAGCTCACTACGTTCGGCATGTTATCTCAGCTATTGGTATGCACATGGATCAATCCAAAGTGGATACCATTCGGAGGTGGCCTTCTCCTAAAAATCTAGAATTTTCTTGGGATTTGAAGGTTTGTTAAAATCTATGCCAATATTGATGTTCCAATGATGGACTAATTGAAAGGCAAAGGAAAGACCTTCCAGTGGGGGGCCACTCAACAACATAGTTTTGATACACACTCAAGGATGCATTAGTGACATTATTTATACGGAGCTCAGTTTGAGATTTTGTTTGACCATGAAAGCATAAAATGGTTTACACAACAAACAAACTTGAAGGGTCAAAAGACCAGATGGGCTGAGATCCTTCAGGAGTATGATGCAAAGATCCGATATCGTAAAGGACAATACAATGTGGTGGTTGATGCTCTTAGTTGTATGCTTGAGATCAATTCCCTTTTGTTCACAGAGCTTCGCAACAGATTTTTGGATTATCTGAAGGGAAAATATGAACATGATGATGCATACTCCAAAGTGTTGAGCCATGTGCAAATGAGGTATCCTTATCACTCCAATGTTGGTAGTGTGTCATTAACCTCCACACGTAGTTTTCATCCATCGAGTGATGAACTACAGTGATGGAAGAATTTTTCCATCAATAATGGGTACCTACTCCACAAGGGGGAGAGTTTGTGTACCGACAGACACGGACATTCAATGCCAAGTTCTTTATGAATGCCATGACAGTACAAGTTTAGGGCACCCGTGTATTAAAAAGACTTATGCTCTCGTACGATGACAATTTCACTAGCTAGGTCTACATAGCTTTGTTCAAGGCTATGTCTTGCATTGCCAAAAATGTCAAGTTAACAAAGGAGAGCGCCTGAAGGCAGGAGGAGTCTTACATCCTTTGGAGACTCCCAATGGGAAATGGGAAAGTATCTCTATAGATTCTATTGTGGGTTTACCAACCACTGTACGAGGTCATGACTCAGTATGGGTGGTCGTAGACTGGTTGACTAAACCATGCAAGGTTATTCCAACCAAGGCGACCATAAAACCTCCAGAATTAGCTAAGTTACTTGTGGACAATCTGTACAAGTTGTATGGCTTGCCAAGTAACATTGTGAGTGACCATCATACCAAGTTTAACAGTCATTTTTGGAGGGTTGTGTTTAAACGATTGGGTACACAACTCAACCTCAGTACAACAAATCATCCAGAAATGGATGGTCAAACTGAACAAGCTTGACCAAGTGCCAGAGCTGAGTTCGAATATAATGTCATTCTTGTGTAGATATTTGGGCTTCTCTGAGGATTTTTTGTTGTTCCTATTTTGATGTTTAGTGATTTTATGTGTGAAAGATGAATAAGAATCCATGTTTTCATGGAAGTTGATTGACTGGTTAAGTTATTTTATGAAGAGAGAAGTTAAGGAAGATTGTGAGTTTGAAGCAGAGTGAGAAGTGAGCAAAGAGTAGGAGTGATTAACTATGACTTGAGTGGTATGAGATAAGATATCGTTGAGGAGAGGGTTCCTTGTTTATCCTTGCTCATATGAAAGTCATTTACATTCAATTGTAGGAAGAATGATGGCTTTGAGTGAAATTCAAATTCAAACATATTTGGCCAAACTTTGTTGTTTCACTAATAGAAATTTAGAAAATTTTTCCATGAGAGTTGGGCAAATGAGAAAAACATTCAATGCATAATTTGATGACAATTGAAATGGGCAAAAAGCCATTTAGACTTAGTAGGTACCATGTCTAGTGTGTTTTGTGCTTTAAATTGTAGTGCATTTTTGTGGTGAAGGAAATTTTGGTGTTTAGGGGACAAAGAAGTGCATGAGAGTAGAGATTGAAATAGTAGAAGCTAGAAGATGTAAATTGAAAAATGTTAGCAAAGTGAAAAGATGTTAGAGAAGTGAGAGATGTTTGTAGAGAAGTTAGCAAGCCCAGAGATGCTTGAGAGTTAGAGATGTTAAGGACATGAGAGATGATTGAGAAGTAGTGTGGAGAAGCTAGAGAAGTTAGATGTTTGAGAGATATTTCAGAGATATTGTCCGAGAGGTATGACATGTTTGAGAGTTAGCAATTCTACTTTATAAGTGTTTTTCAGTGAGTGTATAAATTGTTTTCTATGTTAGTTGGTCTATATCACTATGCTTGGTGTTTATTAATTTGTCGCTGATTAATGACTGACTGATTGATAGTAATTACAAAATTGAATCTTATGCATATTTTCTAGCAAGCTAGAACAACCATACTACAATACAATGTATGATGTGTTTTAGGATCCAGTTCTCACAAGGGCGTTTGTATTTAAGGAGGGGAGAGAGTTATTTTTCAATAGTTGCTGTGTAGTTGAAGAGCTAGGGAGCTGCAATTTCAAAGTGTTGAAGTGTAGCAGGAATTTTTGTTTGTTGAGGACGAATTCACATTTTAATGACGTGGTAGAAATGTAGATCTCAATATATTTTGACATTTTGTACCAAACTTGGGTTATTTTGGGGATTTGCACGGGCATTTTAAGAGCATATGCATGCTTAACACTAGGTTGGTAACCTAACAGGACATAAAAGTGTCCTTTTAGGGTTTTGAAAAAAACCTCCAAAACAATAGTAGATCCACTCATTTTGTAAAATCCTTTCATGAGGTTACAGTTCAAGGCCTACTACACATGGAAAAAATAAGAGACTTGTAAAATTTCTCATCTTTTGGTCACACCAAGCCTCCAAAGTTGATGGACCAGTACATTTTCATCAAAACAGTCATTTCTTATGTTTTTTTGTATAAAAATAAGATTAGGGATTTTTGTAGGACTTGGGATAAATTCCCTTGTTAACTTCAATGGGTTGGTGATCAGAACATATGATTGCTTCTCACTCACTATTTTTTGTTTTGCCAAAAGAAATAGGTACAAAAAAGTTGAATTTTTACCATTCTGCAAACCTATCATCAAAGTTTCTATAGCCACGCTGAATACAAATAATATATGCATGTTTTCTTAGTTCTCTATTGTCCTTTAGGTTCATAAGGAGCCATGGAACATGTCAAAAGAATAATAGATCTCTTACCAAGGGGAATCTTGGGGACAAAGATGAAGTGCTAAATACAACAAACATGAAAAAACTGGGTTCAACATTATGAGTTGTAGAATCCCATAGAAACTATTGAATATCTAGCCAAATTTGATCCTTATGACTAGATATGGTTACTACCTATAAAATGCATATAGTTGTCACAAGAAACTAGCAATATTGAAAAAGCTATACTTGATATACTAGAATGTTTTGTTTTCTTCTATAATAGAAAAAACCAACCATCGTTGTGTAGTATGCAAAATAGGGTATTAGGTGCCCAAAAACTCAAGGAATATTAGCTTTATGTTACAATATGGGACATAGAAAATCAAAACTACATTTGGATATCATGAAAGCCACCAAAAAAATCATAGAAGAGCTAAAATTGGCTAAAAAATAGGATTTGACAATTTTTGTAATTTGGTCATAACTTACAACTTTAACATTTATTTCTCCCTAGAAGCATCAGGACATGTTGAGGACTACTAAAGATAGTTCTCTAGCATTATAGACCTCACAAACATGAATTCTAGAGTGGTATAGTTGCAAAAAGTTGAAAAAAGCCAAAAACAGGACCCGTTTTTTCACACAGTTTAGGTTGTGAAATGTTGTACAAGGACAAGGTTAAAGATGGAATTGATATTCCAAAAAAATGTCAAGTTTTTTTCAGCTCATGAGACAACTTTCTAGATAGATAGCACCTCAAAATCCATTTTGAAACTCTTGACATAATTCAAGGAAAATGGTCACTTAACAGGACATAAAAGTGTCCCATTACCAACCTAGTGTTAACTAGCTACATTTAGACCATATTTGAAGCCTATTTTTGTCAATTTTAATTCTGCTTGAATAAATTTTATCAATAATTTTTGGAAACATGATTGTAACAAACAATTTCCTAAATGTGGCTGTAGTACTAGATTAAGCCTTAGATCTCCTATCTGTGTTTCATATTTAGTATGAAGGCTCCATTTCAAGACTCTCATGGATAGATTTTTAAGTCTTTTAGGAGTGTTGATTATGCTAAGCATATTTAGATTTCTAACATAAATTGACTTCTAAGATTTCCTAATTGAAAGTGTATGTAATGTGTCTTTGTAACAAGCCTAAGCTAGAAGAAAAGTTTCCTAGTGATAGAAGGGGTTTTAAGTCCAATGCTTTCCAAAATAGCTCTTAACACTAGGTTGGTAACCTAACAGGACATAAAAGTGTCCTTTCAAGATTTTGAAAAAAACCTCCAAAACCATAGTAGATCCACTCAATTTATAAAATCCTTTCATGAGGTTATAGTTCAAGGCCTACTAAACATGGAAAAAATAAGAAACTTGTAAAATTTCTCATCTTTTGGTCACACCAAGCCTCCAAAGTTGATGGACCAGTGAATTTTCATCAAAAGAGTCATTTCTTACGTTTTGTTGCAGAAAAATAAGATTAGGGATTTTTGTAGGACTTGAGATAAATTCCCTAGTTAACTTCAATGGTTTGGTGATCAGAACATATGATTGCTTCTCACTCACTATTTTTTTGTTTTGCCAAAATAAATAGGTACAAAAAAGTTGAATTTTTACCATTCTACAAACCTATCATGAAAGTTTCTATAGCCACGCTCAATACAAATAATATATGCATCTTTTCTTACTTCCCTATTGTCCTTTATGTTCATAAGAAGCCATGGAGCATGTCAAAAGAATAATACATCTCTTACCAAGGAGAATCTTGGGGACAAAGATGAAGTGTTAAATACAGCAAACATGAAAAAACTGGGTTCAACATTATGAGTTGTAGAATCCTTATGACTAGATATGGTTACTACCTACAAAATGCATGTAGTTGTCCCAAGAAACTAACAATATTGAAAAAGCTATACTTGATATACTAGAATGTTTTGTTTTCTTCTATAATAGAAAAAATCAACCATCGTTGTGTATTTTGCAAAATAGGGTATTATGTGCCCCAAAACTCAAGGAATGTTAGCTTTATGTTACAATATGCGACATAGAAAATCAAAAATGAATTTGGATATCATGAAATCCACCCAAAAAATCATAGAAGAGCTAAAATTGGCTAAAAAACAGGATTTGTCAATTTTTGTAATTTGGTCATAACTTACAACTTTAATATTTATTTCTCCCTAGAAGCATCAAGACATGTTGAGGACTACTAAAGATAGTTCTCTAGCATTATAGACCTCACAAACATTACTTCTAGAGTGGTATAGTTGCAAAAAGTCAAAAACAGGACCCATTTTTTCACACAGTTTAGGTTGTGAAATGTTGTGCAAGGACAATGTTAAAGATGGATTTGATATTCCAAAAAAAATTTGAGTTTTTTTCAGCTCATGAGACAACTTTATAGATAGATAGCACCTCAAAATCCATTTTGAAACTCTTGAAATAATTCAAGGACAATGGTCACTTAACAGGACATAAAAGTGTCCCATTACCAACCTAGTGTTTAAGGTCTTTTGGGATTGTTTTTATGACATTAAAATGTCTCTTTTTTTATCAATTTGGTGGGACATAGGAGTAGCATTTCAGATTGTAAACCAGCTAGATTTGAGCTTGCCTTTGAGGAAACGAGAAATTTACACTAGTTCTACTGTAATTACCGGTAACATCTTCAAATTAGGACTTAAAGACCGAGAGAGGGAGAGAAATGGTGAGATGGGGAGAGAATAGAGGGAGGGACCGTGAGTTTAAGTGTCATCAGATAGATCGTTGAGGTCTCTAGGATTGTCCTTGTGAGGTTAAAATAGTTTTCTTTTATGGAGTGGGCGAACAAAGGCTTAAAACCCATAAAAAGGAAAATGGTTTTAATTTTCCTAATGAGGAAAATCTATTGAAGGTTGTCAATAGTTCTGAGCCACCGTGAGGAGAGAGGGGTCGCAAGGAGAGAGAGTTGCAAGGGGATGCCGCCATAGATTAGTTGGGGAGAATAGAGTAAGTGAGAGCCGAGTGAGAGGGCTAAGGGCTGGATGTGTGGTGTGTGTGCATCCTTCCATGAGGACATTAGGAAGAGAATGGAGTCTAGGAGGGCCTCTTTATTTGGCAGTTTAAGGGAGTCAAACCTTTTGTATTAAGAAAGCAATCAAAGGACAACTTTTAAATTAAACCAGGTAAAACGGCTAGTTTACTTGAATTTAAATTCCCCCCCAAATAAACTTTAAAATCTAGCGAGCCAAGGTATCATGTAACATATCTATGGAAAGAGCTCAGAATGTAGATTCTAGATCTATAGTTTCCGCTCAAATCGGAGAACATATGTAGGAGTTATGGAAGGCCGAAAATCATAAATTTATCCTCCCCCTTTTTGGGGGCAAAAGTACATCCTTTGACCACTCTTACACCTCTCTTACACACCCACCATTCTTGCATACATGGCATGTATCTATTTGTCCAAATGCTAATCACCTCCATAATCTCATGGCAAATACAGAGGCCCCCCTAGACCCCATCCTCTTCATAATGGAGGGTAAGCTACCCTGGGTGTAATGCAAAGAGAGAGAGAGAGAGAGAGAGAGAGAGAGAGAGAGAGAGAGAGAGAGAGAGAGAGAGAGAGAGAGAGAGAGAGAGATAGATAGATAGAGAGAGAGAGAGAGAAACGATATGATGTAGCACTATTGAGAGATAGAGAGAGATAGTAGAGGAAAGAGAAAGGTCACGAGAGGGGAGATCCTGAGAAGAAGGGGAGCCTATGAGGGCTTCCCTCATGCGTGTTTGCTAAGAACCGTTGAGAGAGAGAAGGGATATATTGTAAGATAGTCAAGACTTGTTGTAGCACTAAAGAGGAGAGAAGGGAGGAGGCCGGAGCCGATTCCAAATGTGCAGGGGGGTGCCTCATATGCAGAATAGTAGAGAGATAGAGATACAGATAGCCGGGCTAAAGCATATAGGGAAAGATTGTTTGCATACAAAAGATGAGTGAGTGCATGTGTGTGTGATTGAAATCCTTTGAGTGTGAACATTATCATTAAGTGTGTGTATGAGATTTAAATAGAGAGAGAAAGAATGGGTTCCCTGTGGCACTAATTTAAAGTAGGAAAGAGAGGAAGGGGGAGGTCGATTGCACATGTGTGTGATTGCACTATTGCATAGTTCTATATATGTATGATAGTGAATGAATGCATATGTTTGTAGTAAAAATCCATAGTGTGTGTGTGAGAGAGAAAGAGTTGGATACCATATGTGTGTGTGTATCATTGCTTGCATCACTGATTGTGAGTGTGTATGTTAGTGTGTTAGAGATAGGAAGAATGCAAAAATGTGATCACAAAGTAGAGAAAGAAAGAAGTAGGAGAGAAGGAGAGTTCTGGTATGTATTTAGCATGTTTTGATGTGTGTATGGGAAAGTGAGTGATTGAATAATGATCGTCTGTATGCGTAGAAGCAAGTAGAGAGACAAAGAGAGAGAAGATAATTAGCTACCAAGCTAGTTGGCAACGTCAATCAGGAGGGTGAAAGGGAGAAGTCGATAGTAGGTTACTGTGATAGAGAAACTAGGAGAGTTAAAGAGGGAGAGAGAGAGAATAGCGCCAGGACTTGAGTATGTGTGTGTGTGAACTTTAGTGTGTGTGTGTGCGTGTGTGTGTGTGTGTGTGTGTGTGTGTGTGTGAGAGAGAGAGAGAGAGAGAGAGAGAGAGAGAGTACTAGAGGAAATGTATGAGCCTATGAAGGCCGCATAAGTAGACACTCAATTGATATAGTTAAGGAAAATAATTGAACAAGAGCCGGCATAGACAAGCAAAGTACAAAGAAGCCAAGCAATGGAGCAGTGAGGTTCTGAAGATGATCCAAAGAAAATTGTAAAGAGAAGACTCAATGCAGCAAAAGGTTGGTTAAAATTTTGAAATTTAATTACAAATATAAAATTACACAATAAACAATGAAATTTGAATATTAAGCATGAAATATTTTTATGATTCTGCATTATTGTGAATGCTTGCTAGAGACTTAATTTGAGAAAATAATGCATATTAGAAGCATTGGGATTGGAAAAATTTGCTAGACCTAGAACATTTGAATAAATAAATTACAAATTTCATCACTTTATTGTTTCAAGGACAAGTGTATTAGGAAAGTGAGAGTGAATTTTGGTTGGATAAGTAAAAATATCATTCTTATTGATTGTCAAGTTCATATGTAAACTTGAAAGTGCAATCTGGTGTTTATGATTCTCGTGATAAAGAAATGTTTTTGAAATGAGACATTGAGATATTGAATATATATGATCTTTGTTGGTGTGTATGTCAAAAAGAAATGTTTGTATAAGTGGAGTTTGCAATGCATTATTGTGTGTTTTGCACTTGGCCGTTTTAATAGATTTGAGAAGGCATATTGGGTTTTAGAGTAAATTAGATATAGTTGGACTATGTTATTAAGACTTGGAAGGCATAGTCACCTCTACAAATCCATTGCTATTGAGTTTATTTTTGCATGCATGTGGCTGCCCCATCCACGAGTGTCAATGCTAGCGATAATGAGAGTACCACCACCAAACTACCTCCGCTAGAATCAAGTAGACTCAAAGCTTCTAAGTCATCTTCTCATGAAGATTTGCGCCAACACCATTCATGAGATGCCCTGCACCTTACCTTTGTTTTTCATTGGTAGTGCTCTCTTTTGCAATGTGCATATCCCTAGTTGCATCCACATTATTGGCTTCATGGTATCCACCATCTCCATAGCTTCTATTTATAGGCGCACATGTTGCAATACAAGGGCAATAATTTCTTGCCACGCTGCTATAGAAAAACATTACGGAACTAAATACGTCCATACTCACCAGTCACAACCTTATGATACTCTTTGTAAAGAGACACAATTGTGATGATTCTAAGGGCAATAAATAGCTTATGAGTCCATTGGAGTTTTCAAGGCATCATCCTAGTCCTTTCAAAAGGTGGTAGGTCATGTAGCTATCACGAAAGGAAAAAATGGAATGAGGGTAGAGTGTTCAAAGCATGCCAAGTTGATGAAAGAGGAATTCTTAATGTCTTTCACCTAGTTTACATGGGGTGCTTCTTGCCAACATATTGGCCACTTGCTACAAACTTCTTAAGTTCTCATGGGGAATTTTTGAAAATATTTTCACTAATTACAAATAGTTTGCTAGCTTGCTCAACCTTGGGAGGTGGAGCACCTCAACAACCAAAGAAGAAGACAACAATTGGGAGCAATGATGGTGTGAAAATCCTAAGAGTCTTTCATTCTGGGTCACCTGCAACAAGGATACGTAGCATATGCATATTCAAAATTGGTTTGCAAGGTCAAAAAAAATTGCTTGTCAAAATATCTCTACAAAACAAACCATGCTTGGTATGAACTAGCTCTTTGTTTTCAAAAGCAAAAAAAAAAACCTCTTGAAATAGTCCTGGCCACCGCGGAGTGCTCGAGGAAGGTTTTTTTTGACTCAAAACATCTCTAAAAAGAAAATCATGTTTGGTATGAACTAGCTCTTTATTTTCAAAAGCTAAAAACAAAACCTCTGAAACAGTCCACGCCGGCGTGGACGGCTTCTGGAGGGTTTTTTTTTTGAGTCTGAACATCTCTAAAAAGAAACTAGAGTGCTTTGTTAGTTGCATTGTGAGTAGGACATGACAATATAAGATTGACTAAATAGTTCTAGTTTTGTCTGAGAGATTCATTACTTAGGGAACACACACATACACACAAAGAGAGAGAGAGAGAGAGAGAGAGAGAGAGAGAGAGAGAGAGAGAGAGAGAGAGAGAGAGAGAGAGAGAGAGAGAGAGAGAGAGAGAGAGAGAGAGAGAGAGAGAGAGAGAGAGAGAGAGAGAGAGAGAGAGAGAGAGAGAGATCTTGTGCTTACCGTCAGTGTGCTATCCCTCCTGGTACATTAATATCTTTCACAACAGAGCCTGACTGCATACATGATGGCATTTGAAGAAAGGCCTTCCATCCCATCTAATGAAATCATGTCAGTGCTTCCTTGCCATGGCCATGTATAGAGAGGTCTTTGCTTTGCATTGGTTAGAGCTTCCTTGTCGTAGCCATGTTGGGCATATCCAACGATCAAGGTGCTCCAAGGGATATCCTTGAAAGGATGCCCATCAAGAACTTACGTGCTTTTTGGCACCCCCCCGACTAGCAATCTCATCATGAAGATTACAAGAGTATACAAACGCAAGAAGAAAATGGGAAGAGTGCAACAAAGAGAAAGAGAGAGAAAGTTTGTTACCGTTTATCAAAGCATGTTTCCCTGGTTTTAAATTGGTATCGCCTCTAGTATGTTACGATCACGACACCCCATTTTCTATCCATGTACCTCGCAAAAGAACCATGAGAAGGGTTAGAATTTATAGAAATTGATGATACAGATTATTTGAATATGTTTACTTTTAGATATTGTTCCCTTTTTATGTTTGGAAGAAAAAAAGAAAACATGCAAGTCTCCTTGCATGGGGGAGTTTGCACAGTCCTCCCTAATTTTTATAATGCGAGGGAACATGACATTCCCATGGCAGCATGCAATTTGTAGTGTGTTCGTTTCACAGCACTCTCAGTGATCAAGAGTAAAATGTGGTAGTTCTTACTCACTGCACATTCAACTATCTCGTTTTTGTAAATGTAAAGGATTTGTGTCGAGGCTTCTTTACATGTTGACTGAAATGAAACATAATAACATCAAGAAGGTCTCAAATTTAAGTAGGAAGCATGATATGTTTTTTAGCAGTTTTTGTGCTTTTTGAAGAACACCATATTTGGCATACATGTTGTCCCAGGCAATGCCAAGCACAACTTATTTTTTTAGTAGCCCATGAGTAACAATATCATCATAAATTTTGTTGCCCATATCACTTTCTTACATAGTGCCACATGAATTCAAAAGGAAAGTATAGGAGATTGCATATGGAGCAATGTCCTCGCTTCCTATATATTGAAAGTAGCCCAGGGCTTCCTGGCCCTACCACATTTGGCATACATGTCAACAAAGGCAATGCCAAGCATAAAGATTTTTTTGATAGTCCCTAACTAACAGTATGATCGTAAGTTCTTTTGCCTATCTTAGCACCTTCCAAATTGCCACATGCCTTCTAGATGCAAGCATAGGTGATTACATCAAGAGAAATGTCCTTGCTTTGCATGCTGGAAATAGCCAGCCAGAGCTTCTTGGCCTTGTCCTTGTTGGACATATCCCACAATCAATGCACTTGGAGACAACATTTTGACAACAAACCAAGACTTCTTGGCCCTGCCCATATTGAGCATATCCTACAATGAATGCACTTGAAGAGACGGCATTCCAAAAATCAAGGCAGTGCCACATGCCTTCAACACAAAAGCATAGGTGATTGCATCTAGGGAGATGCCCTCACTTTGCATTTGTTGAAAATAGCATAGGGCTTTTTCCCATCTCACCATCAGTGCAATCTAAGAGAGAGACGCATGTAAAGGGTGCTCATTACAAATAAGGATGCATAACTTTTCGAAGAACACTAACTCCCTTGATCATTGGTACCAACTCCTCCATGCGAAATACGTAAGTCGGAGTTTGAGCTTGGATTTGTGTAAACTTGTAACAATGTTGCGAGGAAAATTGGATGCCAAAAATTGCAGAGCAAGCAAGGATTTGGCTCTCATTTTTCAAAATAAAATCATAGATGATTACATTAGGAGAAACATCCTTGCTTTACATATTGGAAACAACCCATGCCTTCAAGAAAAAATCATAGGTGATTACATCTGGAGAGTTGCCCTCGCTTTGCATCTCTCGAAAAGACCAGGGCTTTTGCCCATCTTAGCATCTTCCATATTGCCACATGCCTTCAAGATGCAAGCATAGATGATTGCATCTAGAGAGGCGTACTCGCTTCATATAAAGAGATGTGCTCGCTTTGCATCAGCTAAACTAGTCTAGAGCTTGCTGGCTCTGTCCTTGTTTGGCACCATACCCCGCAATCGGTGCGTTCCAAGAGGCAAAATTCTGTACAAGAAGCTCCTCAAGCACTTTTTGTGCTTTCTCAAGGGCACCATATTTGGCATACATGTCGTCCTAGGCAATGCCAAGCACAACTTCTTTTTTCAGCAGCCCCTAATTAACAACACTATCGTGAATTTTGCTGCCCATATCACCATCTTGCATAGAGCCACATGACTTCAAGAGGCAAGTATAGATGATTGCATCTAGAGAATGTCCTCGCTTTGCATATGGGAAAACAGCCCAGGGCTTCTTGGCCCTGTCACATTTGGCATACATGTTGACCGAGGCAATGCCAAGCATATAGATTTTTTCGACAGTCCCTGACCAATAGTATGATCGTAAGTTCTTTTGCCTATCGTAGCATCTTTCGAATTTCCACATGCATTCAAGATGCAAGCATAGGTGATTACATCAAGAGAAATGTCCTTGCTTTGCATGTTGAAAACAGCCAGCCAGAAAACCTTGGCCTTGTCCTTGTGGGACATATCCCGCAATCAATGCACTTGAAGAGACAACACTTTGATAGCCATCCAAAGCTTGTTGGCACTATCCTTGTTGGGTACATCCTGCAATAAATGCACTTGAAGAGATGACATTTCGAACATCAAGGTAGTGCCACATGCCTCAAAGACGAAATCATTGGTGATTGCATCTGGAGAGATGCCCTCACCTTGCATTTGTTGAAATTAGCCCAGGACTTTTGCCCATCCGCATGCCTTCAAGATGCAAGCATAGGTGATTGCAATTAGAGACAGACCTTCCCTTCCCTTGCACTTGAACATATGACATTTTGACAGCCATCCAAAGCTTGTTGGCACTATCCTTGTTGGGCATATCCCGCAATAAATGCACTTGAAGAGATGATATTCCAGACATCAAGGTAGTGCCACATACAATTAGAGATAGACCTTCCCTTCCCTTGCACTTGAAGAGACGACATTTTGACATCCATCCAAAGCTTGTCGGCACTGTCCTTGTTGGGCATATCCCGCAATAAATGCACTTGAAGAAATGATATTATGAACATCAAGGTAGTGCCACGTGCCTCCAAGACGAAAGCATTGGTGATTGCATCCAGAGAGATTCCCTCGCTTTGCATCTGTTGAAAACAACCCAGGGCTTTTGCCCATTTGCATGCCTTCAAGATGCAAGCATAGGTGATTGTAGTTAGAGACAGACCTTCCCTTCGCATCTGGTAAAAACACCCCAGAGATTTCATGCCACAACCTAGAGCTTTTTGGAGCTTCTCTTGTTGCACACATTTCAAAATCATTGCGTTCCAAGAGGCAACATTCCAAACAAGAAGCTCCTCAAGCGCTTTTTGTGCTATCTCAAGTGCACCACATTTAGCATACATATCAGTGCCAAGCACGACATCTTTTTTCTTTCGTAGAGACACATGACTTCAAGATGCATGCGCCAAATTGACGCATGCCTTCAAGATGCAAGTATATGTGATTGCAATTAGAGATAGACCTTACGTTCGCATCTGGTAAAAACACCCCAAAGATTTCTTTCCACAACCTAGAGCATTTTGGTGCTGCTCTTGTTGCACACATTTCAAAATCAATGCGTGCCAAGAGGCGATATTTTGGATAGGAAGCTTCTCAAGCGCTTTTTGTGCTTTCTCAAGTGCACCACATTTAGCATACATATTGACCAAGACAGTGCCAATCATGACGTCTTTCTTGTTGCGTAGAGCCACATGCCTTCAAGATGCATGTGTAGATGATTGCATCTGGAGAGAGGCCTTTGCTTCGCATCTTCAAAAAAAGCCCAAGGCTTCCTAGCTCTGTGACATTTGGCATACATCTCGACCAAGGCAATTCCAAGCATGAAGATTTTTTTGACAGTCCTTGACTAGTAGTATGATCATAAGTTCCTTTGCCTATCCTAGCATCTTTCAAATTGCCAGATTCCTTAAAGCTGCAAGCATAGGTGATTACATCAGGAGAAATGTCCTCAATTTTCATGTTGAAAATAGCCAAAGCTTCTTGGCCTTGTCCATGTTGGAAATATCTAGCAATCAATGCACTTGAAGAGATGACATTTTGACAGCCAGTTAAAGCTTGTTGGCCGGCCTGTCCTTGTTGGGCATATCCCACAATCAATGCACTTGAAGAGACAACATTCCGAACATCAAGGTAGTACCACAAGAACTCCTAGTTTTGTTTTCATTTTTAGCATCTCTTTTTTTTGTACCAAGTTTGTATTGGTTTGGTCTTGTAGGCCTTTTGAAGATGTTAATAGATCATTTCATTTCTCCCACCATCCTGATCAAGATTGCCAGCTATGGCGACTAGTTCTTTGCAAGATTTGGTATTCGCCTACGCCTCCAGACAAGTGAAGTCCTTTCCTCGTTCTATCTTTGGAGTTTCTCTGCTAAAAGATTCTAACGTAGGGCCTTTATCAAAGGAGAGTAAATGTGCAACAAGATTGAATGTAGTGATTATGCATGCCATGGAGTGTGCGTTAGAGAAGGCGAGAGCACATGGCAATAATTTCTCCATTTTATATTACCTGCAGCGTAATGTAGGTTGCTTTACAGTCTGATAGAATGGTATGGAAACTGCAACCGTATGTGAGAAGAAATGTATTGCAGGATTGCAAGAGGTCATGGATTCTATTGTGGCATCCCTCGAAGGATTGGAGGAAGTCTTAGGCAAAGCATGTGAGTCTCAATCGCCAGCTGACATGTGATCCATTCATCTCTAAATTTTTTGGTTGCATGCAGTAGCGCTCGCTCACATATACACGCAAATTGTCCAATGCCAGAACCCGTGTGAAACAGGCTGCACCGGTGAAGACTGATTCAGATAGGATCTATTGGATAAAATGGGTTAAAAGTCATTGATTTGTGGCTTCATGACAGCTGCAATATATCTATATGCTCCATATACACGGAGAACCCTTCACAGTTTTCACCTCTGATCCACGTTCTCTGTTGTTTTTCTTACCACTGCACAAAGAGAGAGAGAGAGAGAGAGAGAGAGAGAGAGAGAGAGAGAGAGAGAGAGAGAGAGAGAGCATGGTAATGACGACGTGCTAAAAAGAAGACCTCAAAGCGAACCTTCCTGAAGCAATCCACACTTTGTGGACGGAGAGAGAGAGAGAGAGAGAGAGAGGATGCATGGTAACGACCTTGACGTGCTAAAAACAGTTCGCAAAGCTATTAAAACAAACCCTCTTGAAGTAGTTTGCACTGTTTTAGGAGGCTTTTTGACTAGCTCATACTAAGCATGATTTCCTTTTTAGAGATGTTCAGACTCAAAAAAAAAACCCTCCCGAAGCCGTCCACAATGGCGGCGTGGACTGTTTCAGAGTATTTGTTTTTAGCTTTTGAAAATAAAGATCCCAAACATGAATTTCTTTTTAGAGATAAGCTTCCTCGAGCAGTCCATGGTGGCTAGGACTATTTCAGGAGGTTTTTTTTTTATCTTTCGAAAACAAAGAGCTAGTCCATACCAAGCATGATTTGTTTTGTAGAGATATTTTGACAAGCAATTTTTTTTGACCTTGCAAACCAATTTTGAATATGCATATGCTACGTGTCCTTGTTGGAGGTGACCCAGAATGAAAGACTTAGGTTTTCCACCACCATTATTGCTCTCAATTGTTGTCTTCTTCTTTGGTGGTTGCTGAGGTGCTCCACCTCCCAAGGTTGAGCAAGCTAGCAAACTGTTTGTAATTAGTGAAAAGATTTTCAAAAATTCCCCATGAGAACTTAAGAAGTTTGTAGCAAGTGGCCAATATGTTGGCAAGAAGTACCCCATGTAAACTAGATCAAAGACAATAAGAATTTCTCCTTGATCAACTTGGCATGCTCTGAAAACTCTACCCTCATTCCATTCTTTCCTTTCATGATAGCTACATGACCTACCACCTTTTGAAAGGACTAGGATGCTGCCTTGAAAACTCCGATGGACTCATAAGCTATTGATTGCCCTTAGAACCGTCAGAATTGTGTCTCTTTACAAGGAATATCATAAGGTGGTGACTAGTGAGTTTGGACATCTTTAGTTCCATGATTTTTTTCTATATCAGCGAGGCAAGAAATTATTGCCTTTGTAAGGCAACATGTGTGCCTATAAATAGAAGCTATGGAGATGGTGGATACCGTGTAGGCAATAATGTGGATGCAACTAGGGATATTTTGGGGCACATTGCAGAAGAGAGCACTACCAATGAAAAGCAAAGGTAAGGTGCAAGGCATCTCACAAATGGTGCTAGTGCAAATCGTCATGAGAAGAGGACTTAGAAGTTATGAGTCTACTTGATTCTAACGGAGGTAGTTTGGTGGTGATACTCTCATTATCGCTAGCATTGACACTCGTGGATGGGGCAGTCACAGGCATTCAAAAATAAACTCAATAGCAATGGAGTTGTAGAGGTGACTATGCCTTCCAAGTCTTACTAACATAGTCCAACTATATCTAATTTACCGTAAAACCCAATATGCATTCTCAAATCTACTAAAATTAAGTGTAAAACACACAATAATGCATTGCAAACTCCACTTTTACAAACATTTCTTTTTGACATACACACCAGCAAAGACCAATATCTCAATGTCTCATTTCAAAAACATTTCTTTATCACAACAATCATAAACACCAGATTGCACTTTCAAATTTACATATGAACTTGGTAATCAATAAGAACGATATTTTTACTTATCACAACCAAAATTCACTCTCACTTTCCCAATACACTTGTCCTTGACACAATATATTGATGAAATTTGTAATTTATTTGTTCAAATGTTCTAGGTTTGGTAAATTTTTCCAATCCCAATGCTTCTTGAGAAAGCTGACAATTGCAAGGCGCATCAAAGTAGGTATTCTGTGATCGTCAACTACACAGGGCTGCATAGAAATTTGTAGATCATGCTGGCTTTTTGCAGTGACTTGAGTCCTTGATGGAAGACTTGTCAATCCAACTTATGGGAATCTTTTCTTTGTGAGTTTCCTTGAGCAAAGAGGGCAGTGTTCCCCCCCCCCCCCCCCCCCCCCCCCCCCCCCCCCCCTCATATCCCATAGAGTACCACCTAGTAGCACTCCTAGTTTTGTTTTCATTTTTAGCATCTCTTTTTTTGTACCAAGTTTGTACTGGTTTGGTCTTGTAGGCCTTTTGAAGATGTTAATAATTAAATCATTTCATTTCTCCCACCATCCTGATCGAGATTGCCAGCTATGGCTAATTCTTTGCAAGATTTGGAATTCGCCTATGCCTCCACACAAGGAGTTCTACCAAACATCGAGTGAACTTATCCGAGCAGGCTCAGAACGGAGCAAAGTTATCAAGTTAGTTTCTCACGTATATATATAATTCTTTTCTAAAAAGATCGAGATATCATAGAGAGAGAGAGAGAGAGAGAGAGAGAGAGAGAGAGAGATTTCTCTAAACCCAAACAATAAATGTCAGTACCATTGCTCCCCAATCATGATCATAAAAATCTAGTAGTCCTTATACATGTCACCATTGCTAGCAAAAATATGTTTTTTTGGAAACTTAAATATAGATTAATTGAACAGCTTAGTTCACAAAAAAAATATAGATTAATTGAAAAGCTTAGTTCACAAAGATGGAGATGTGATTCCTTTCCATTTTGGATCATTGTTTATAAAAATCTAGAAGATGACTAGAAGGCCATAATCTGTTTGTGGCAAATTTCAATCTCTTTTGAGCTTGTATTTGCTCAAGACAAAGTGGTAAGGAAATCTTGCTAGTTGAACAAGGGAAAGGGTTGCATCGTATTGACATCGCATTTTTTGTAGTTGATAGAGACTTGCCAAACCAAGAGCTACCATGTATGTCCACGAAAGAGCACTAATAAGTATTAAAAGATTCTTAGATATTCTCTCTCTCTCTCTCTCTCTCTCTCTCTCTCTCTCTCTAAAAAGAGAAACAATATCACTATCACTGACTATTTTCATCATATACAAAACATATTTACAACAAAATGTTGAGCTTGGAGAATCTCCAAGAAAAGGTCTTTTCACTTTAAGGGACCAAAGTTGGCTAGATTTACTTCACTCTTTGCTTAATCTTCTTCTCTTTCACTTCACCTTGCACATTCTCCCACTTAAGTTTCAGTCCTCATGAAAACCAAGCCAATGTGTGAGCACAACCAAACTACCTTGTAGCATCTCTTCTCTCTCTCTCTCTCTCTCTCTCTCTCTCTCTCTCTCTCTCTCTCTCTCTCATACACACACACACACACACACACAATTCTATGAAAATTTCTACGTCTCTTTCAATTTTTAGATTTCAAGTACTCTAAAATATAGTGCTAAGAGCCGATTGGAAGCTCAAAACAACCAATTGACGGGAGGGAAAGAAGGATAAAATCCGGTTTGAAAATTCAAGAATATAGAGTTTAATTGTAAAAAAGCCGTTATTTTGAGAAGATTCCTCTATGGATGTTTGTGAAATCGTTTTTTCCCAAACACTTTCTGAAGCATGTGAATCGGTGCTCTCTCTCTCTCTCTCTCTGACACATTGAGCATACACTCATTAGAAGTATAACAAGCTGACATTTGTACAAAAATGATTTGTAGGAAAAACCCAATAGCAGCACCACAAAGTAAAACTGACTTTAGCAGCGCTACATTCCAGAGTTGCACCTACCTAAGATTAGTTAAGCTAATTCTCTAGAATCTCAACATCCCCATCGTCAATCTCTGTTTGCAAATCCTTGGGATTCTTGGCATCCACAGATAAACCCACAGAAATGCAATAGCGAGAATTTCCTTTACTGTGTCAGCACGCTCCTTTGCCATTGAACAGGGACGCATCACATTGACAATCTCGATCACATCATCAAGAGAAATGTTGCCATTGTGCTTGATGTTCTTAAATTTATAAGGAGAAGGAAGAGGAGTCTGCACGTCGAAAACCAGCTAAGAGCTCATGGGCACATTACCATGGAGCAACCCTGTTTCCAATGCTAGGACTGAGGGGCAAGTAGAAGAAGAGTAAAAAGTCAATCGAGTGCTGCAGTGGCTTGCATGGTCAGATTAATAGGAGAAATTTTCACAATCAATTATGAGAGTAGCTAGCAAGTAGGCCTCCCTAATCTTAGAACAAAGAAAAATGTTGCAAAATCATCGACATTTGTAAGATGAAAAGTAAACAATTTATAAACATGTGAAGAAATTTGAAGGTTGTGAAGCATATGGAAGGTTGAACGTGTTCCAAGTTAACCATACCAATAAATTTTTGGAGGCGTTGAGACCCCTCAAAGACTCTGCACAGTGTGAAGTATCAAAGCTTGGCCAACTATGAAGGTTGAGATATTGATGCCACGATAGAGTGAGCAAAGTGAGAGTGTAGGTGAGGCCAAAGCATAGGGTAGGTCTATAGCCAGCAGATTTCATTGGATAAGCAACTACTCTATTGGGTAATAGCTGCTCCATTGATGGAACCTGAGAACACGTTGATGCAATGCTGGAGAAGGCAAGGTTGATTTTACATAGAGAGGACGATAAGAGTGAAATCACATCTATGAGGGAGATGAAAAAATTCTACTAAAGAGATTTCAAGATACAACATGTAAAAGATATAGCCACACGGTCCAAGCATGGCAATGGCAATCCTGCTTTCCTGATAGATGCTATTGCCTGCGAGGTATGGCGTGAACCAAAGAGGGCGGGGGTGTGTCCTCTTTGGTCCATTTTCTCAATTATTTTAAAAGAAAATATATAAGCTAGAATAAGCATTTAGATGAAAAAGGGAGCATTTAGATGAAAATGGGCCTCTGGAAGATGATGAGCCTGAAATAGGACCAAAAAAGGTAGGCTATGGCTCCCATCTTCTCACTGTCAACGGGTTGAAGCAAGAAGGAGGAGGTCACGAGTCTCACTGCATCCACATAGCATCTAGAATTATGTGCACACAATCACGGGAATATGACTGCAACAAATCACGTGATTATCGCCAAATCCATATCTTTGCTTCCCTTGAATACTTTATTGAAAGACTTACACACAACTCCCACATTGCACTCATGGGGTGCCACGACTACACTATTAGCGATGACAGGTTCTTGTAAGGCTCTTCAATGAGGGCCTACAATATGCATCTCAATGTAATTACAAGATCATTGGAATGATGAAGTTACGCACATGAATGCACATGCACACAAATTAAGTGACTTGCATAATTTGTATTTGCATGCAATCCTGCATCAGCTTAGCAACTGCATATATATATCCATACATAGAAAAACAAATGAAATGCCTTTGGAATGATTATATAACCAAGGAGTTGAAGATGGCATGATGCTACATGCTTGAACTGGAACGCCACATCATCCCACGAAACCCGCGGGATGACATCCGTCATGTACACGACTCGGAAATACTTCCAGGGTTTGTCCACATAGTTAGCAAACTTCAAATCCCCGACTCGGGGCTGCCCAAATGTGAATGTGGCCTCATGACTTGGGTGTAAGTCATTCTCTTCAATTTGTAGCAATAGATAAAGAGTGTCACTAACGCTCGGTAAAACGGATCTCTCTCGGCCCAAGTTGCCACAAAGGCTTGCCTGTCGAGTCGAGGGCAAGGATAATTAGGTTATAGTCGTTGACTATTGTGGAAGGTACACGACATCTAAAGAAGCGTGTGACTTTGACAACGGCAGCTTTCACTTACTCGTCTCTTCTCTCTCTCTCAAAACTCAACTCTCTCAAAGAGCACGCGCCAGTGCGTGCTCTTTGAGAGAGTTGAGTTTTGAGAGAGAGAGAGAGAGAGAGAGAGAGAGAGAGAGAGAGAGAGAGAGAGAGAGAGAGAGAGAGAGAGAGAGAGAGAGAGAGAGAGAGAGAGAGAGAGAGAGAGAGAGACTTCCTCTTTTGAAGAGCAAGTTGGTCAATACCCGCCCGTTGTCTATGGAGGAATCAATCCCATGCAGAGTTGCCAGTTCAGCCGCAATATCCAGGTGTGCAGCAGGGGCAACCACAATTTACAGTTCCCCAACAAGCACAACCACATTATCTTGGGGCCCCGCAATTGCAACCACAGTTTTCAGCTGGTCAATCACAATATCTGAGTGCTAGTCAGCATGCTCATCCTTAATATAAATATGGCACCCAACTACCTCAGACGCAACATCCAGGTGTTCAACAAGCTCGTCCTCAGTACACTAGCCCACAATGGAGCAAACAAGTCAGCCAAGTGGCAGTTTGATGGCATTTCATGAGGATTTTTGTGGGAAGACTTGCAGAGATGTCGCCTTCCAAAGGGCTCTTGCTGCGCCAGAAAATCCGCCACCTCCTCAATACGGCTCCAATACGATCCTCAGTTTGTTACATTGATGGAGAAAAGGGCATCCTACGATATCGAGGCTCATACTACAGCTAGCCCTCCCCCACTGATGCCTATGCAGCAGATTGCAACGATGAAGAAGACCACGTTGCCGGGGACATAGCGATGTTGAGCATGAGAAGCATCGATAGTATATCAACACCGTTGCCTCTATACTCAGGGCCATTTCTATAATGCAGGTAAAAATACTGTCGTAGAGCGCTAATGGGGCGAGAAATGGTCTGTTTGAGCGACCTCATGGGAGTAAGCTTAGAGACAGTAAGCTTAGCAACGATTGAATGTAGCCGAATTTCCCTTTATATATAAAAGAGAGAGAGAGAGAGAGAGAGAGAGAGAGAGAGAGAGAGAGAGAGAGAGAGAGAGAGAGAGAGAGAGAGAGAGAGAGAGAGAGAGAGAGGAGAGAGAGAGAGAGAGAGAGAGAGAGCGAGAGAGAGAGAGAGAGGAGAGAGAGAGAGAGAGAGAGAGAGAGAGAGAGAGAGAGAGAGAGAGAGAGAGAGAGAGAGAGAGAGAGAGAAATGGCCACTACGAAGAGGAAGCAGAAGCAGTTGCGGCACAAGCAGTGCAGTCATGATGGTAAGCACCACAACGGTGGATGTAACAACCACGGAAGAGGCCACACCAAACCCATCAGGTGCTCCAATTGTGGGCGATGTGTGCCCAAGGACAAGGTTGTCAAAAGGTTTCTTGTAAGGAACATTGTTGAACAAGGTGCTATGCGAGATGTGCAGGATGCTTGTGTTTATGATGGGTACATATTTCCCAAGCTTTATGCCAAAATGCATTACTGTGTTTCATGCGCCATTCACTCACGTTGTCCGTGTGAGATCCCGCACAACAAAAAGAGTTCGGGAGCCACCACAGAGGTTTAGACGCAAGGAGGATATGCAGAACTAGAATCAGCGTACCAATGTTCCTGCTATTAGGAAGTAGAGAGGTATCTACTTAGTGCATAAGCCAGGAGAGGAAGAAGGCTCATGAATTTTGACTTCTATCATAGAACTCTTAGAAGACGCATGCTACGAGCATTGCCATTGTGGTTGAAGCCATTAATTGGATAGACGTTGAGTGACTTTTGAGTCTTCTGGATGGGCTTGTATCTAATGTTTCGGAAATGTCTTTCTAAAGTTTTTTCCACAGAGAGAGAGAGAGAGAGAGAGAGAGAGAGAGAGAGAGAGAGAGAGAGAGAGAGAGAGAGAGAGAGAGAGAGAGAGAAGAGAGAGAGAGAGAGAGAGAGAGAGAGAGAGAGAGAGAGAGAGAGAGAGAGAGAGAGTCCGACTTTCTTCTGAGACTCTAAGTGCGTGACAGAGAGAAGCCTTGCGAGTGAACAAGACATGAAACTCAAAATTCACTAAACTCCGTTGAGAGTGAGTGACCAATGCTCTTCCAAAAACTTGTCAAACCTACATGTTAGAAACAATTGAGGTAAACTGACCATATCTGAAGGCTTTTATACCAATTTACACTATTTTTTTTTAAAATTTTGGAGGTTTCCTCACCATCTATAAAATTTAGAGGTAAATCTCAAAATTTGTAGGTGGGGTTACACTAAACCTAGGTTTTTGTTACACTACACCTAGGTATTTTTTCGAGCACTGTGAGTGACTTATAGAGGTGGCACTGAGTCTCAAAGGAGAGAGAGAGAGAGAGAGAGAGAGAGAGAGAGAGAGAGAGAGGAGAGAGAGGAGAGAGAGAGAGAGAGAGAGAGAGAGAGAGAGAGAGAGAGAGAGAGAGAGAGAGAGAGAGAGAGAGAGAGAGAGAGCATAATTGGCTAGATTGGTTGAGAGCATGCACACCCCTTCCATGCAAAGCTCGCTACCCAGTGGCGGTCATGCCCACTTTTGTGGAACTCTAGAAGAAGGTGGAGGTAGGGATTGCTGAACAAGGGCACCGGCGCATCAAAATCATTTTTGATGCGCGACCAGAAAGGCTAATTTTGGAGAAAATATTCCTCGACTGTGATCCCGGAATTGTGGAAGAAGAACCTCATTCTCTCTCTCTCTCTCTCTCTCTCTCTCACACACACACACACACACACACACACACACACACACAACACACACACACACACATACACACACACACACACAAACTCTTCATCTTTGTTCTCGCCGAAAGATGGGGCCGAGGTGACTGCGAAGGCATTGCATGAGAGGTGATTTCCAAGCTGTTTCATGCAAGTGGTGATTATCGTTCATGTCGATAATACCTTATGATCTTCATCACCTCTCCCACCCTTGGCCACAAAGTCCTCATGATTGGGGCCTCCTCTTTTGCAACTCACCATGAAAACTCTTAAGAGTCTGAAGTCCATGAAAACTATTATTTTCAAGTATGTGATGTGAAGGATGTGATTAGCATCTATGCACTTTCTATTGCTTTTGTGATACAATATTAAAAAGTAACTAATGCATTCAATTTGCATCCATTAACTCTGATGGGAGAGCAGGTGAAGATAAAGGCTACTGAACCTGCTAGTGGTGAACAAATCTTCCTTCTCAATCATGGAAAATGTCAATTCTAGAAGGTTTGCATTGCTATTGAAAGCACACAAGGCATTGGAATGAAGGACACACTAGTAATAGCTTGATGGTCCCTTCAAATTAGTTGGTATACTACATGCAATACCTTCACAAAGCAGCCTACACATGGCACTCAAGCAAGCAAAGGATGTCATTCAAGTTCAAGAGCTACCTATGCATTATGATGGACATGTGGCATTTGAGTTACCATCTTTTGGTCTATTTGTGCACAAAATTACGACAATTGCAACACGTGAACTTACCATGGAGAATAAGTAATAGAGTTTTGGAATATGCTCAAGAAGATGGTTCGGAAGCAAGGATATGACTGTGTATCAATGTGTGTGTGAACACATTAAAGGAAGAGTATGGCTCTTTTGTTTGAGACTATTTGAGATGCAACATGGTTAGTTTGCTATACTATACTCAATAGAGTAACTATTGAGGTCTTGATCTAATCTTTTACATTGCTTATGTTCGCTCGGTTTCTTGTCCGCTCGAGGATTGGGATTCCTTTAAACAAGTGAAGTCCTTTTCTCGTTCTAACTTTATGGTTTCTCTGCTCAGAGATTCCAACGTAAAGCTTTTATGACAGGAGAGTAAATGTGCAACAACATTGAATGTGGTGATTATGCATGCCATGGAGTGTGCATTAGAGAAGGTGAGAGGACATGGCAATAATTTCTCCATTTTATATTACCTGCAACATAATGTAGGTTGCTTTACAGTCTAATAGAATGGCATGGAAACTGCAACCGACGTATGTGAGAAGAAATGTATTGCAGGATAGATCATGGATTCCATTGTGGCATCCCTCGAAGGATTGGAGGAAGTCTTAGGCAAAGCATGCGAGTCTCAATCGCCAGCTGACATGTGATCCATTCATCTCTAATTTGGTTGCATGCACTAGCACTCGCTCACATATACACGCAAATTGTCCAATGCCAGAACCTGTTTGAAACAGGCTGCACGCGTGAAGACTGATTCAGATAGGATCTATTGGATAAAATGGGTTAAAAGTCATTCATTTCTGGCTTCACGGCTGCAATATATCTATATGCTTCATATACACAGAGAGCAGATGGCACAGATTTTGAAATGGCAAGATTCATTAAATACAACAACAAGTTGTTGGCTTTTTTATCTCGCAATAACAAGTCATCGCAGGTCCAGTAGGTCATCACAATCAGCAGCTCCTCAGTGTGACACAACACATCCAACAGGTCATCGTCAGGGTCGGCTCTCTCTCTCTCTCTCTCTCTCTCTCTCTCTCTCTCTCTCTCTCTCTCTCTCTCTCTCTCTCTCTTATGTATTTCTGTATTTCTGAGTTGTTGAAACGTTTTTAATTCCATCTATTCTCTTTTTGATGTTCAAAGAAGGGTTGCTTTCCATTGAATATTTTTGCATGTTTTGACACGTTGAAGTAGGCTTGTTCTCAGCTTAGAGAAGATGAAGAAATCTCCAGGCACTTATTGTGCAATGGAAAGATTAATAGCCGTAGAATGATGGGCATATAAACAATGCACGGGGGGAAAAAATTGCCTAGAGAGGGAAAAATTTCCCAGACAGTCCTAAGTGTGTTCACACAAATTACTACCACATATATATGGTAACAAATGCCTCTCGGAGTGATGCGGTGAACGAGAGTTGGCACATAGAGTAAAGGGAAGTTCCATGCCTTGAGGACATGATGAATCCACAAAGGGGAGTAAGTCCAAAGCTTTGCAAAAAGCTTCGGAGACGATGCCTTTGTGAAAAGATCTGCAAGGTTCTTCTGTGTTGGTACATAAGCCAAGCTGATCTCTCCTACACAAAGACTCTCCCTTACATAGTGGTAATGCACCTCAATGTGCTTTGTGAGAGCATGGAAAACTGGGTTCCTCGCAACTACCAATGCGCTCGGTCTGTTAGTGTATATAGTGTTGGCATTGTATTGTACAACACCCAAATTAGTCATAAGGTGTCTGAGCCATACACACTCAATTATAGCTGTGAAGAGTGCCTTGTACTCAGTCTCACAACTGGAAGTGGCCATAGTAGGTTGCTTCTTGCTCAACCATGATATACATGAAATTACAAGTATGAAACAAAACCACTTTTGTACACTCACGTGTCAAAACAACTAGCCCAATCTGATTTCAAAAAATCATGTAAGTCTGGTGACAATTAGGGTTGTAGGAAAACATAGACAACTTGGAGAAGACGAAGAAACCTCAAGGAACACAACATAGAGTGTATTACTTAGTGCACAATGGAAACATTAATAGCCCTAGAATGATGGGCGTTTAAGCAATGCACGGGGGGAAAAATTTGCCTAGTGAGGGGAAAAATTCCCCGACAGTCCTAAGTGTGTTCACACACATTACTACCACATGTAGATGGTAACAAATACCTCTGGGAGTGATGCGTTGAACGAGAGCTGGAACATAGAGTACAAGGAAGTTCCATGTCTTGAGGACATGATCAATCCACAAAGGGGAGTAAGCCCAAAGCTTTGCAAAAAGCTTCAAACTTCTCAGGAGACAATGACACTGTGAAAAGATCTGCAAGGTTCTCCTGTGTTGGTACATAAGACAAGCTGATCTCTCCTACTCAACGACTCTCCCTTACATAGTGGTAATGCACCTCAATGTGCTTTGTGGAAGCATGAAAACTGGGTTCCTCGCAACTACCAATGCGCTTTGACTATCTTTATGGATAGGTTCAAATCAGCTACTATAAGGCATTTGAGCCATACACACTCAACCGTAGTTGTGAAGACTGCCATGTACTCAGCCTCACAACTAGAAGTTGACACATTAGGTTGCTTCTTGCTTAGTCATGATATACATGAACTACCAAGCATGAAACAAAATTTACCACTTGTGGAAACTCGCGTTGGTGCAACTAAAGTTGGTCGAAGCTAGTAGGTGGTCTATGCCAGGCAAAGGGTGTAGTCGAGTGCATTGCAGAAGGCTAGGGTAGGTACCAAGGCCCTAGGCATCCAAAGGATAGAGTTCAGCGTGCTCTAGAAGCCGGTCCAGACGGCTCGTCAAACGGAGCCCCGGTGCTCTAGATAATGCAGTTTAAAGAAAGAGTGTGGAGCAGATCCCCGACAGATCGGGCAGCTCGGGACAGGTAGCCCGGGCTGATGTCAGTACCTATGTGCGTAGTGCTCGAGTTGTGGAGCATGCCTGTCTTCTAAGATTGCGAATCGGAGCGCTCTGGATACCAAGATATGGTCAACTGAAAATTTTTCAAGGGGCCGGGTCTGAGCTCATTTGACCGCACTGGAAAATATGACATCTCGCAGTTTTGCGGCCTCGCCAAGGTTGTTGGTGATAGAGTGAGTCCTGTGAAGCTAGCACGAATAGACTGCACGTCAATCGGATATTCGGTCGGCCAGATACAGCGAGACGAAGTTGGGAGCATTTGGGTAGTGGACAATTGCAGATGATTTTTCAAGTTTTTGGTCACCTTGGATAGCGAACTCCGAGGAGTCGGAATGTAGTGAGGTTTGCACGGCCAGGGACCGGCAAATTGGTAACTCAGCACCACTTTACGACTCGATGATTGGATCACCACATACCAATCGGCAAACAAGACAAGGAGGGGGGAAAGTGGATTTTTAAAGGAAAGTTTTTTTTTAAAATTTTGAGGGCCTTGGAGGCTATTGCAAGGGGGGTTCACTCACATGCTGCCACGCGGTGTCAGGACAAACCGCACATGCGCAGGATTGAAGGTGGGTGGCGGGGTACTTGAGCTAGGCCGTGAGCTCCCATTAGCATCACAAGGAGAGCCATGAGCTGCGTGGATATGGTGATGGCGGCAGTGGGCGCTGCGTTGGCTGAAGGCGGCGCTGCGCAGGCAGAGGCGCCGGAGATTTTGGCGGTGACCGGCAAGGCATGGCGGCACGCCTGCGTGGGAGGGGAGCAGGAGGTGACGTGGCTGCCGACATGGGGCAGTTCCCACGGCCCATGGGGCCCCAAAATTTTAAAGGAGAGAGAGGGGGCAATAGCGATATCGCTATTGCCTCCCCCCTCAGGTAAGAGAAGGATCCCGCGGTAGGAAGCATAGAGAGAGAGAGAGGGAGAGAATCTGGAGGCCTCCAAATGGTGCAAAGCAAAGCCAAGGCTGGCCAAGGTGAGGGCCAAGTGGACAAAGCAAATGCAAGGCCAAAAGAGGACAAGAGGAGCCGGACTAGTGAGTTAAAGTCAAAGCCAGGCAAGGGCAGTGCAAGATTAAGCTCCAAAAGGGATAAAAATGAAAGGTAAAAAAAAAAAAAAAAAAGAGCTAGGGGGCAATAGCGACATCTCTAATGCCCCCTCCCAACTGCAAAGAGTGAAGAAGAGAAAGGTAGAGCAAGGCGGTGCCCCCTTCCCAAAAGATACCAATTCAAGATGCCACCTGGACCTATTAAATTGTAAATTCCCAAATTAAAGGCCTCCCCTATAAAATTCAAAATTGTATCAAATTAAGGGATTTTTTTTGGCCTTTTGAGATGCCGTTTGAAGCCTGCAAAGTGGATTTCTCTAGCAAGCTAGCCCCTTTGTAACTTTTGCTTGAAAATGGCCATGGTGATGGCATTGCAAGCCGGTGTAGATGTTTTTTGAAGTGCAATCAAGCCACAATTGCCTCCCGTGATGTTGTTTCCCCTTCCCCCCTTCTCTTTCTCCTGTTTTCATGGTTCTCCTCGGTGCCGGCTGTGTGGAAGTGTGTGCCCCCCCGAACCGATGGTGTTTTGAGTGAGAGAGTGAGATTGAGCGGTTGTGTGTGTGTAAGGGTGGAGAGAGGCAGTGGTAGTAGGTGTACCTTATGTGGTGGTTTGGTGAGTGTGAGAGCAGTGGCAATTGAGCAGGCGGTGGTCTGGTAGTGTAAAGTGTTTCTTTGAAGGTGTTTTCTGAGAGGATAGGGGTGCTGTGAATACCCTGAGCTGTAGAGAGCCCTTTCTGTTTGTGCTGGGCGTGTTCCCCCATTTCCCCTCTCCATATTCTGGTGCCCCACTGAGGAGCACATTGATTGCTCCTAAGTGGTTTTTTGTGTTGGAAGCAATGGCAGCTAGAAGCTAGGGACCGATTTTTACAGGAGAAGAGAGCCTTGACAAGTGGATGTCAGATTTCGAGCTGTACATGCTATCGTTGCGTATGCCGAACGAGAATAGCAAAATGCAGACTTTTCCTTTGGTGATGCGTGGTAGAGCTAAAGCATGGTACGATGCATTGGAAGGTGAGCCGAAGCAAACATGGCCGGCTCTACGGGCAAGGTTTCTTCACGAATTTCCCAAGGAGACTTCCCCATTCGAGATGGATGCAAAGTTGAAGGCACTTAAGCAAGATGTAAGTGAAGAGTTCAATTTGTTTTTGGGTCATTTTGAAGAGTGTTGGGCTGAGTTAGTGGCAGCCATGGAGCTGGCTAATGGAGACTATTTTAAGCTAGACAAATTCATGGCCTGCGTGCATCCCAAGGTGAGAGAGAAAGTTGATTTCGAGAGCCCAGAGAATTACGATGGTGTGGTGGCCATTGCACGATCGAAGAGCAGAAAGATAAAGAAGAAGATAGAGCAGGGTGTGTCAGGCTACGAGACGATAGCCCATGTTCAACCATAGAGTCCGAGAGAAGCTGCACACAAAGATAATCATGGAAATTGAGATGTAGCTGTTGTGCCGCAAAATTGGGTGCGCATAGTGCAAGATTTGTCCTAGAAAATGCAGGAGTTGCGGCTCAGTGTGATGGATAGAGGACAGCCAAGAGGAGCAAGGGGCAGGGCACGACCACTGCCTGGTAGGTGTTATAATTGTGGAGAAGAAGGGCACTATCCACCTGATTGTCCTCAACCACAGAGGGAACGAGGAGGTATGTACCCACTTTTTGGTATAGGTCGAGGTCAAGGGCAGTACAATGGTCCAAGAGAGAAAGCGGTAGAGAATCCTCTGCAGCCAGCTCCGCAAAACGGAAGTGAAGTTCCAAGAGTAAACATCATAGGGGTGGATAAAAAGGATGTCGAAGTTTTAGCCAATAAGAGAGCAAGAGATGAGAGGGAGACAAAGACAGAGCGGGAAACTAGAGCTTGCATGGGCAAAGAGAAGGTATACGAAGGCAGAGAGCAGCCTGAGCCTAGCAAAAGAAGGAGGCGATGCAAGATCAAGCAAGAGGATTTCCAGCTAGGACATGGCTGTCACGTGTACAATCTGGTGAGTGATGTTCAAAATCAAAAGGCAAATATTACGTTTGGTCATTTGTTAGGTTCAAATCCAAAGTTAAGAAGGCAGTGGTCCACAAGTGTTAGCACCAGGCTACCAAGAGCTAAGGGAAATGTGCAAGCAGTGCAAAACATGGCCTTGAGGGTAGGTAGCCCCACTGATGTTCTTCCATTGGTGGATGCAATTATAGAGAAGAGGATGCAGGTACATGCCTACATAGACGGTGGAGCACAGGTTTGTGTCATGACGGAAGCAGCCGTGAAAGAGATGGGAGTCAAGGCAGTAGTCAGGCCAAATGTGCGCATGAGGATGGCCAACCATATCAAAGCCAGGGTGTGGCGGAGGATGTGAAGGTCAAGGTGATGGGCATAGAGTGCCTGATAGACTTTTTTGTGATGAAGGCAGGGGATAATGATTATCCAATCATTTTGGGTAGGCCATGGCTTTTGGCGATAGGAGCAAAGAAGGATTGGGAGAGCAAAGTGTTCACTTTTCCTAACAAAGAGAAAGGCAGACAAATTGTGCTTGATTTGAGGACCAAGGAGAGCAGTTCTCGTCCTATGGCAGTTAAAGATGAGGGTGACAGGAGGAGCTATGAGTACGAGACCAAGAAGGGCTATGATGAAGGCTACACTAGCACAGAGGGAAGAGGAGAGCGAGGATGGCATGCTGAAGATAGATGCAGACTTATTCGGGGTCAACATAGACGAATCTCCACCTAAAGAAGAAGGTATGTAGTCTCAAGCTCATCTTTTAAGCATAGAGGAGGTTTCCAGTATGATAAGTGAAGACCTTACCAAAGGGGAAAAGGAGGGCTATGTTCAACTGTGTGAGTCCTATCCAAATCTGTTTGCGATGGAGTACAAGCATTTGCGAGGTGCAAAAGGGGTGGACCACAAGATTTTTCTTAAGGAGGGGCATAAGCCTAAAGCACAGAAGCTGAGAAGACTAGGAGAAATCCAAAAGGAGTCCCTTTGGCAGGAGATCAATAAGCTACTGGATGCAGGCATCATATATCTTGTGAAAGAGTCAGAGTGGGTCTCTCCAGTGGTCATAACCCCTAAAAATAATGGGAAATGGACAGTGTGTGTCGACTACAAGCCATTGAATGCCGCAACCAAGAGGAATCACTACCCCTTGCGATTCCAAGACGAAATCCTAAACTAGGTGGCTGGGCATGAGAGATACTCTATTATGGATGGCTTTCCGGGGTACTTTCAAATAGGGATTTCCCTTGAAGACCAGCTGAAGACCACATTCATATCTCCATGGGGTTGCTTCGCTTACCACAGGATGCCATTGTTACCATATACATGTGGTAGTGATGTGTGTGAACACACTAGGACCGCCGGGGCATTTTTTCCCTCTTTAGGAGGTTTTTTCCCCCGTGCATTGTATATACGCCCATCACTCTAGGGCTATCTATCTTTCCATTGCACACTAAGGAATACACTCTCTATTGTGTGCCTTGAGCTTCCTTCGTCTTCTCCAAGCTGTGTGTGTTTCTCTTCAACCCTAATTCCAACAATTGGTATCAGAGCAGGTCACGTCCTCTCGGGCTTAGTCGCCAGCTGCTCCAGCACACGCCTGCTCACTTTCTCCGATTTCAGTGAGCTTTGGCAAGCGTTCGCAGGTCGACAAATATTTTGGGTGAGCTCGAAGAGCTCGGTCTGCTCAGAATTTTGATTTGGGCTCATTTCGGCCTCCGTTTCCACTACGTGCAGTACTGCACAGGTTATTTCGTCATTTTGTGTAGATTTTCTGTCAGTGCCGTTTTCTGCATAACAGGTGCCTTATAGTCTTCTACGGTTTGTGCTATATAGCACAGGTTGTTCCCGCTCCATTTCTCCTATTTTCGGGCAGTTTTCACATCAGGTGCAGCATTTACCATGGCTGACAACAACAACACAGATGTGTTCAAGATGTTTGCTGCTGAGGACAGGTTGGATGGGGACAACTACCCTATGTGGGCTTATATGATGCAACACGTTCTTGTGTCAAAAGGTGTCTGGAACATTGTGCAGGGCATTGATGTACGTCCTGGTTCTGAAGATGTAGGCGATATTGAGGATGTTGCAGGTCTTGCTGCAAGGATTGCAGCTGTTAGAGTTGTTTTGCCTACAGTAGAACAAGCTCGTTGGGATGTTAAGGATGCGCAGGCTCATGCATTGATTGCGTTGTCTGTGAAGCGCACCATTATTCCTCACATCCGTTCAGCAAAATCTGCAAAACAGGCTTGGGATATTCTAGCAGGTCTTTATGCAAGCCGCAATGAGGCTAAAATTGCTTTGCTGCGTAAAGAGCTAGAGTCGAAGATTATGCATGAGGAAGATGATATGGACACTTTCCTTGCTAGTGTCAAGGATATCAATGAGCAACTCATTTCTGCAGGTGAAGTCATTTCTGACAGTTCCCTTGTGCAGACTATTCTTGATGCCTTACTAGATTCCTACCAGACTTTTGCTAGTACTTGGAGACTGATGACCCAAGGAAATCCTGAAGTTGTCAAGTTTGATGCATTATGCACATTGCTGTTGCAAGAGTCACTTTCTAGAAAAAACAGGACTAGGCAGCGTGCAATTGAACAGGCTTTTATTGCTTCTCAAAGAAAGGGTGGTAACAGTAATGCAGCCACTTCTTATGGTTCTGCTGCGAGTGGCAAAAATTCTGTTCCTAATGCTTCTGCTGTCAGCACTTCGTCTGGCAATTCTGGTGATAAGGGCAAAAAGAAGATGCGTTGCCATTATTGTAAAGCCAATGATCACTTGATCAAGTCGTGTCCTAAGTTGAAGGCCAAAGAGGCTAAGAAGAAAGAGGGTGGTTCCACTGCAAATGCTGGTTCCACTACAAATGCAGCCATTGTTGAGTCTTCTGTGAAAGGAGATTGTGATGCTGATGTTGATGCAGAATGGGCTTTTAGCGGATGTTGATGCAGAATGGGCTTTTAGCGCAGAGTGCACTTACAATCCTGCTGTCCATGATGCATGCTTGTCAGTTGCTGCAGATTCACATGTGTGGTATTTCGACAGTGGTGCTACAAAGCACATTACCTCACATCGTGAATTGTTTACCTCTCTCGAGTCTGTCCCTCATGGGAATTCAGTCACTTGTGCCAACAATGCCTCTTATCCAGTTCAGGGAGTTGGAAAGATTGTGCTCACTGCTGCTAATGGCAGTTCCTTCACACTTGTTGATGCACTTTATGTACCTGGGATCAAGAAGAATCTCTTGTCTGTATCCGCACTTGCTAGACTTGGACTTGTAGTCAAATTTGTGGATGACAGATGTACAGTTCATGATCTCAGTTTTGGTGATGAAATTGTTGCATCTGGGCTTTTGTGCCGTGGGCTGTATAAGCTCACTTTGTATGACAAGTGTGGACAAAATTTTGCAAATGCTGTTGCAGATTCAAGGGCTATTTCAGATGCAAAACTTTGGCATGCACGTTTTGGTCATCTGAATTTTGCCAGTTTGCTGCGTTTGCAGAAATCTGATATGGTTCCTTCTTTGCCGCCTCTTGAAGCACCTATCAAACATGTTTGTGAAGGCTGTATTCTGGGTAAAATGCAGCGTTCTAAGTTTCCAAAGGATGGTTCAGTTAGGGCCACATGCAGGTTGCAGCTTGTGCATAGTGACGTTTGTGGGCCCATGCAAACTCCGTCCTTGGGCAATTACCTGTACTTCGTGACTTTCATTGATGATTACTCCAGGCATGCGTGGGTATTTCCGCTTAAAGCGAAGTCTGAAGTTTTTATGTGCTTCAAACAATTTTTGGCTATGGCTGAAAATGTCTCAAAATGTATTATGGGCACCCTCCGTTCCGATCGAGGGGGGGAGTATATGTCTCATGAATTTAATGCATTTCTGGCTAGTCGTGGGATAAAACACCAATGTACAGTGCCTTATACACCTCAGCAAAATGGTGTTGCTGAGAGGAAAAACAGGTCACTAACGGAAATGGCACGATGTATGGTCAAAAGTCAAGCTTTGCCGCATTCTTTTTGGCTTGAGGCCATCATGTGTGCCACTTATGTACTTAACAGGTGTCCTACGAAAGCTTTGCAGTCTATTACTCCATATGAAGCATGGCATGATAGAAAACCTTCTATTGAGCACATGCGTGTTTTTGGCTGTTTGGCATATGCTTTGGTGCCACAAGTGCAGCGCAGAAAATTGGATGATAAGGCTGTCAAATGTATTTTTGTTGGTTATAGTGCTGAAAGCAAAGGTTACAGGTTGTATCATCCGCAAACAAAACGTATTTTGGTTTCACGGGATGTAGTGTTTGTGGAAGATTCTGTTCAACCCTTGCTGTCATGTACTAGAGACAGTAATGTAAGCTCACAGGACATTTATGACACTTTGTTGCCTCTTTTCAGTGGTGGAAATACGAATGTAAGTTCCAATGAGGCAAATGTACAGCCTATGGGGGTTTCTGAAAATGTTTTAGAACAGCCTATTACTGATGCAGATGTACATGATGTACTTGATGAGGAAAGGGCTGAAAATGAGCAGGCTAGAGGTATGCCAAAATGGCTGGTGCACACTTTGCGTGACAGTAAATTGGATGCACCTTTATCTAGTCGTACTCGTCCAGGCTCTCGCCATGCATCTTATGCATCAGATTGTTATGCTTTGGCTGTGTCTAGTTTACATGATGTTGAGGAGCCTCTGTCTTTTGATGAAGCACAGAATTCAGAAAATTGGATTGCTGCCATGAAATCAGAATATGATGCACTTATAGAGAATGACACATGGACTTTATGTGATTTGCCTCCTGGCAAAAAGGCCATTGGTACGAAGTGGGTTTACAAGTTGAAACGCAAGCCGGATGGTGAGATCGATCGCCATAAGGCTCGACTTGTTGCAAAGGGTTATGCACAACAAAAAGGCATAGATTATGAAGAGACTTTTGCTCCCACTTGTCGTATGACTACTGTGCGTTTTCTATGTGCATTGGCAGCTCATTTTGGTTGGGATGTACATCAATCAGACATTGTTACTGCTTTCTTGAATGGTGACATATTTGAGGAAGTTTATGTAACGCAGCCTCGCGGTTTTGTCATAAAAGGACAAGAGGACAAAGTGTGCAAATGTAAGAAGGCTTTGTATGGGTTGAAGCAATCTCCTCGTGCTTGGTATGAGAAAGCTGACACTCATTTGGTTAAACGAGGCTTTCGTAACAGTCCAACAGAAAGCACATTGTATGTAAAGCGTGAGGATGATGTATTTCTCATTGTGGTTCTTTATGTTGATGATTTGCTGATCACTGGACCAAATGAGAGACATATTGCTGAATTTAAGGCTGATTTGAATGCTACTTTCAAGATGAAAGATTTGGGGCTGTTGCATCATTACTTGGGTATACAGTTTAAGCAGTGTGATGGTGGTATTGCCTTGTGTCAGAAAAGTTACATAGAGACATTGCTATGTAAGTTTGGACTTGAGGATTGCAAACCTATTGCCACTCCCATGGAAACAGGTTTGAAGTTGAGTCTACATGATGCTGGCGATCCTGCTGATGTCACTCTTTACCAAACTGCTGTTGGCTGCCTCATTTATGTATGCAACACGAGGCCAGATATTCAGTTTGCAGTCTCGCAGGTCAGCAAATTTATGCATAGCCCAGGGTCTAAGCATTGGCAGGCTGTCAAGAGGATTTTCCGCTACCTTAGTGGCACTTTACATCTTGGCTTGTTTTATCCCAAGGGGGGATCATTGCCGCCAGACTTACATGCTTTTTCGGACTCAGATTGGGCTGGTTGTTTTGACACGTGAGTGTCCACAAGTGGTTTTTGTTTCATGCTTGGCAGTTCATGTATATCATGGTTGAGCAAGAAGCAACCTACTGTGGCCACTTCGAGTTGTGAGGCTGAGTAGAGGGCAGTCTTCACAGCTACGGTTGAGTGTGTATGGCTCAGACGCCTTATGGCTGACTTGGGTGTTGGACAGGACACTGCCAACACTATCTACACTGACAGTCAGAGCGCATTGGCAGTTGCGAGGAACCCAGTTTTTCATGCTCGCACAAAGCACATTGAGGTGCATTACCACTATGTCAGGGAGAGGCTCTCAACAGGAGAGATCAGCTTGGCTTATGTGCCAACACAGGACAACCTTGCAGATCTTTTCACAAAGGCATTATCTCGTGAGAAGCTTGAAGCTTTCCGCAAAGCTTTGGGCTTACTCCCCTTTGTGGACTGATCCTGTCCTCAGGGCATGGCACTTCCCTTTACTCATGTGCCAGCTCTCGTTCACCGCATCACTCCAGGGGGGATTTGTTACCATATACATGTGGTAGTGATGTGTGTGAACACACTAGGACCGCCGGGGCATTTTTTCCCTCTTTAGGAGGTTTTTTCCCCCGTGCATTGTATATACGCCCATCACTCTAGGGCTATCTATCTTTCCATTGCACACTAAGGAATACACTCTCTATTGTGTGCCTTGAGCTTCCTTCGTCTTCTCCAAGCTGTGTGTGTTTCTCTTCAACCCTAATTCCAACAGCCATTTGGATTAGCAAATGCCTATGCCATGTTCCAAAGTTGGATGAAGAGGGTATTTAGTCCATTCTTGGTCCGTTTTATTAAGGTCTTCATGGATGATATTGGCTGCTACAGTTCAAGATTAGAGCACCTATCGAAGCTCCAATTATGCTTTCAAAGGCTTGATGAAGAAGGAGGTCAGCTGAATCCCAAAAAGTGCAAGCTAGCACAACCTCGAGCGCAGCTGTTGGGTCATGTGGTGTCGCAAAACGGTATAGAGGCAGATCCCGAGAAGGAGAAGGTGTTGGTGTTGATGGAGCCTCCATCAAATGCTCAAGGTTTGGCTTCATTTGTTCATAAGCTGAAGTATTTATCACGTTTCTTTTGGATGCTGTCACAATATGTGCATCCTCTTCAAAAGAGGGCTCAACAAGTGCATGGTTATAAGTGGGATGAGGAAGCTCAAGAGGATTTTGATAGGGTTAAAGAGATTTTGTGTCAGTTGCCAGCGGTGTGTCCTCCCAATCGAGAGGACGACTTCTATGTATCTATGACGGTGGGCGCAGTTGCTATTGGACTCGGGGGGTGCACTATGTAATCATGTTAATGTATAAAGTGAGTTCGAAAGGAGGGGTTTTGAAATGCAAAAAAGTTAGGCAATTTAAGAGAGATACATTAAAATAAGAGGGGTTTTATATTCAATTTTGGAAAAAAATCCTAAAATAAGGGGTCATTTTATTCATTTAGACATGTTAAAAGAGGGGTTTTTTTAATATCCTTTGAATGCACGTTATATAGCAGGGTACTAAACGATGAGCCCCCCGAGCTATTGGAGCAGTTCTATTGCAAAAGGTAGGGAGAAGCTACAAGCCGATATACTTCGAGAGCAGGGTGATTAGCCGAGAAGAGGCTACCTACACCGAGGCGGAGCAGTGGGTGATGGCTCTGGTCTTTGCTTGCAGGAAGTTCAAAGTCCATTTGATTGTGTGTAAGTTTTTTGTGTTGACGGCTAATAATCTATTGCCAGAGGTAGTGCTACATTTGAAGCCAGGAAGGAGGATTATGAAGTGGGTATTGGAGCTACAAGAGTTCGAGTTCGAGTTCAAGGTAGATCACACGAGTTGGTCCCACTTGGCAGACATTCTAGTCAGCAAGGCCATCGATTTGCCGGCCTATCCAAGAGTGGTACGAGATGAAGCTAAGGAGGAACCCGACTTGGAGAATGCTTTTACTATGTGGTTCGACGGAGCATATTGAAGGGTAGTGCAGAAGGCGGGAGGAGGTGTGGTGATACACGACCCACAAGGCAAAACTATATTCTCGAAGGCATATGATCTAGAGGATGTCCACACCAATAATGAGGCAGAGTATCTCACTCTACATTTGGGTTTGAAGCAGTGCATAGAGTTCAGCATTTCAAGGTTGGTGGTGAAGGGAGATGCGTTTCTAGTCATCAAGAAACTGCTAGGCCAATGGCAGGTAAAGCACAATTCTTTGAAGCATTGGTTATTTTCCATCAAGAAGATGTTGAAGTCTTTTGAAGAAGTCCAATTCAAGCATGTGAGGAGAGAGAAGAATCAAGAGGCGGATCAAATAGCTAGTAGAAAAGTACAGATACATGTTGCAGGTCTATATGTGGCCCCAGCCACTTATGCAGGTAGAGAGACTCTTAAGGAGATTGAATGCTTTTTGAGTACAGGGAAATGTTCAGAGGGTTTGTCCAAGCTACAAAAGAGAAGAGAGGTGCAAAAGGCCCGCAAGTTTACACTGGTAGGTGAAGATGTCATGAACTATGGGCGTGACGGAGTGCTTGGAAGGGTGTTGTACAAAGAAGAGATAGGGATGGTGTTGGAATAATGCCATGCAGAGAGTAGACACCAAGGAAAAGATCAGGTTCTATTTCGAGTGCTTAGAGCAGGCTTTTGGTGGCCTTCCATTGTAAAAGACGTGCATTACAGGTGCAAGACCTGACACGAGTGTTAGACTATAGGTGAAAGACAACTGGTAGCGGAGTCACACGGCACCATCATCGCACAAAGTGCCTTTGAGAAGTGGGGTCTGGATGCTATAGGCCCTCTCCCAAAGTCTACTAGTGGTAAGAAGTACGTGGTGGTAGCCATTGACTACCTTACAAGGTGGGCGAGGCCAAAGCTGTGAAAGAGTAAATGCTAATGTGGTGGCTCAGTTTGTGTTTGATAATATATGTTGCCATTTTGGTGTTCCATGGGTGTTAGCTTCTGATAGGGTTCAAGGGTTTAGAAGCAAGCTCATGAGCACATTAGTGAATAAGTTAAAGATTCAGCATAGTTTTTCCTCACCCTATCATCCCCAATGCAATGGTCTAGTCGAGAGTGCAAATGGTCAAATTGTCAAGATGTTAACAAAGTATGTGTACAAGCAGAAAGTTGAGTGGGAAGAAAATCTAGAGAAGTGTCTGTGGGCGTCTAGGACGTCCTATAAAGTGGCTACAAACTTTACTACATTCACGCTTGTCTATGGTAAGGAGGCTGTGTTGCCAGTGCATGCATAGCTAGGTGCTTTAAAGGGTATGTGGCATGTCAATGCCACCCAACAAGGAGTTCTACAGGATCGGATAGCCAGCTTGGAGGCTTTGCAGATGGATAGACAGGCAGCGGCAGACTACTATGTGAAGCACAGGGAGAAGCGGGTTGCCAAATTCAATCAGAACCTGCCGGACAAGAAGATAGAGGAAGGAGACCTGGTGATGAAGTACGAGAGCTACCTGGATTTCACATTCCAGAAGAAGTTCAAGAAGAAGTGGACGAATCCGTATAAAGTGCGGAAGGCCTTTCCGAATGGGACGTATCAACTGATAAGAGCAAATGGCAAGCTTCTTGGGAGCAGGGTAAATGGTGTGCGGCTCAACTTGTATTTCGAGAGGAATTTAGTGCCTGAAGTGCAGCAAATCATAGTCAAGGGGGGTGGGCAACCCACCTAAAGCATGCGGTGTGTGAAAGAAAGAAGATGAAGCTTTGTACATAGCATGTACATACAGTTATGGTTTTGTGAGTTCTTTCAATCATCACATTAGGAAAAATTTGGACTCACAAAGGGGCCTTATAAGAAGTTTGACTTCCTCTCTCATTTCCAAAATGGGCGTGCAGTAAAATTTTTGCAAATCAACTCTAAACTTGGTGGAGATTTGCTTCAAACTCTTTCTATTGATATATAGCACGCCATGCGATTCTTCATATTTTGAAAGATTCTATTTTTTATTCTCTTGTGATGTGATAACTCCGTCTAGAATCTAGAGAATCAAAATAGAATCTTTTAAAATATGAGGAATCTCGTGGCATGTTATATATCAATAGAAATAGTTTTAAGAGTAGATTCTAACTGCCAAATCTCCGCCAAGTTTAGAGTTGATTTGCAAAAAATTTACCGCACGCCCGTTTTGGACATGAGAGAGGAAGTCAAACTTCTTATAAGGCCCCTTTGTGAGTCCAAATTTTCCCTAATGGTTTGGTGTGCCAGTTTTAAAGTTTTGTACATATGCTTTTGGTTGAACATAAATGTTCGACAAGGGAGTTGGGCAATGATGGTGCATCTAAAGTTGGTCGAAGCTAGCATGTGGTCTATGCTTGTTAGTGCAACAATTCCTACTGTGGTTCATACATGCATCACAAAAGCATGACAATGTTCTTGTGGAAATGGAAGTTGCATCCAGCCGGTTGTGAGTGCGTAAAGCATGCAAGGTGCGAGACTTCTCAACCGTGGCACAATTCCATTTAAACTCCCTATTTAAATCACCTACTTTGATCTCCTAAAACACACAGGCACATCCCTTTATTTGAATGGATATGATGTTGCTGCCCCTTTTGATTGGTTGGTTTGGAAATAGGCAACCACATCTGTAGCACACTTTAAAGTGGCCCCATTAGGCTTCATTTGTTCACGTGTCAATGTTCTTTTAACAACTATGCATGCACCATCATGCTCTCCCTTGCCATGTCCTGATCCAAAGAAGAACCATTTCATCTCCATTCCTGTCAGTCCAACATACCTTGCAACAAAATAGAAAGGCCTAGAAGCCTTAAACAGTGGGGCAGCACCATCTGACCAGACTGAGTGACATTTTAGAGTGACACCTTCTCTCTGTAGCCAGACACAATGCAGCATAAAACAATGTTGCACAAACAATGTGTCATGCACTTTGTCATCTGATATGAAGAATTGGATTGTCTTGACTACTTCCCCTTCCCTACGGTACTATGTTATGTGCACAAAAATGTAAACTTGACTAGAGTGCCAATGCATGGATTGAATCTCATTTTTCTCCTTGAATGCATAGTTTTTTGCAAAGTCTACAACCGACACAACCACATTGTCAAGAAATCTAAGAATGCAATCCTTGAACTGTTGTGCTTTCCATCAAGAGATATAGTTACGTTCCATAAAAACCTTCAACTTGGTCTGTAAGAGTTGAAGAAACTCCCAGCACTGCATTTCTTTAGTCACTAGGTCTTTTCTCTGTTTTTAATCTTCATGCTTACCTGTTGCCTCCACATATGCAAACAATTTTACCAAGATATTATTACCTGGGCTTTGTTTCTCTAAGCAGCATGTTTCCAGTTTATTCACACCACATTTCTTACATTCACCCATCAAAACTCTCACTGTTGTGTAATTAGCATCTATTTGCTTCAGGCATAGAACTGAATTCCACAGATATGTGACACCTTTGAAAGTTTTATAGAAAGCCATGCAGCCCAGCTAGTTTCATCACCTCTGACGAAAATGCTACATGTACATCTGCATTGGGCTCCATGCAGCCTGAATGATTGAGATCGCATATGGTTAAATGTGTCCTTTAAAAATGACATATGCACATGATACTGGCAGTAGCATGTGTATCTATATTTCCACCACCATACAAAAGATGGCTTCAGCATCTGAACCATTCTCATACCTATTTTGCAACCTGGATGCTTTTCTTTGAATCTGTAGAAGAGCTCAACCTGCAATTATGAGAGTTAGAAGGTGGTTATTACATTAGTTATGCTTATTAGTAAACAGGCCATGCACGAAATCATACTATATGTAACCAGCACTTACATTATGCTAGCACTTAGAGTATGATAACTAGCACTTAGAGTATGCTAACTAGCATTGAAAGTATGCTAAGTAACACATTCAATAGGGTAATTGGTACATTCAGTATGCTAAGTAGCACATTCAGTTAGCTAATTTGTACATTCAGTGTGCTAATTAGCGCATTCAGTATGCTAATTAGCACAAACAATGCTAACTAGCACAATTTTGCTAGCTAGCACCTAGAGTATGCTCACTAGCACAAAGTATGATAATTAGCACTCATAGTATGCTAGTAAGCACATACAGAGGCTAATTAGCATTACAGTATGCTAAGATGCACTTACTTTATGCTAACTATCACCTTGAGTACAAAGGGGACTTAAGCTTAGAATATGCTAAATAGCACTTACAGTATGCTAAGATGCACTTACATTATACTAGTAAGCACTTATCAATTGCTAGCTAGCATTATAGTATGCTAAGATGCACTTACACTATGCTAACCAGAACCTTGAGTACAAAGGGGACTTAAACTTAGAATATGCTAATTTGCACTTATAATATGCGAATCAGCACCTACCATATGCTAGCTAACACTAACCATATGATAGCTAGCATTTATAATGTGCCTCCAGGTATGGCTTGTATACTAGTTAGCATTGCTAATATGATAAATAGCACACTCAGTAAGGTGATCAACATATTTAATATTTGAACTAGCATATACAATATAGCATGTTCTAGCTAGAATAAACCATAAACAACCACAATGTAAATAACAACCAGTATGCTAACTATAAAGTTTCACATTCTTTTTAATGTATTGGAATAATGATGTTTTGGTTAGATCAATTACCTGAGGTTCATCAAGGAGGTGTACATGGTGCTTTATGTAATTTTTTCTCCCCATCCTCTTTTGACAAACATCTTTTCTATTGGGGGATACATGTGTTTCCTCCCTCAAAAATGTGTAAACTAGCTCTTTCAATTCATCTATGTTTGTGTTATGATGAGCATCTTCTTGACATGCCGCCAATGAAAAAATTACACCGTCAGCATTCGGTGTCACCCGCAGGTTAGCCTTGTACATGGATCAACGTGGAATTTTAAGGAGTCTTGACACTTTTGACATATGCATGTTCTCCTTTGAATTCAACATCATGGACAATGTTGTATGCTTCAAATAAAACTCCTCATTATAGCTTGACTACTTCACAAGCACCAAGGTGTTACAAACACTACACATGATCGCACTTTGAATAGTAGACTCTTCTGGACACATTGCTTGCACGTCAGGATGATGAGATACTAGACTCCAAATTTCTTGCTTGTATTCTGTACTAATTCCTTGAGTCCTCCTCTTGAACAATGGCATAATCTCATATGAAACTTTATTTTTCTTTTCCTCCTCAAAGGCAAGCTCTCAAACCTGAACCTCCTTATCTTCTCTCATTGTTTCCTCTTTCTTTGTTTCTCATAATCCCTAATGACAGTAGAAGTTGGGTCCTCCAAGTTCGGACTCATGGTTTGTAAAGGATCCCTTCTGCTACCTTCATCTGATTTTGTTGAATGCACAAGTAAACCTAGCAGATCAGATTGCAAGGTATTGTTAGCCATAACTATATGAGATGGGGAAGAAGTGGGCTACACGGAGAGAATGCAAGGCAAAGGGAGAGGGTGAGACTGTTTGAGAGAGAGATAAAAAAAGAGAGCTTGGATTACATAGAGCATGCAGAACGTCGGGAGAGCAAGAGGGAGACACACACACACACACACACACACACACACACACGTAGAGAGAGGTAGAGAGAGAGAGGTCATCCACTACATCATGACTTTGGGATCTTAAAAAGATGCCACCTTTGAATTTGGTGCCAAACAAATTTAACATTAATCTTGGCTCTCGAATGTATGATAGCAAGCACTACTAGCTAGCATTGTCTGGGACAACATTTTTTGTGCACATTAACAGGCTTCTACCCTACCACATGTAGGGTGATATCATTTAATGAGCGGAAATAAGCGAGCGAGGGATATAAGTGAGCGAGGAACATGGAAAGAATAAACCACATCGATCAAATTTTAAGGTTGTTAACTCCTACTAGTGACCCTTGTGTGAAAATTTTTGCTTATACATAGCCCCCATAGGAGAACATATGTTCCTTGAATCAGGTATCTCTACAAGTACGCAATACAAAAAATGGTTACATCATTTTCCTTGGCATCCATAGTAATGTATTAACATAGGTTTGTTTCTAATTGGCCAAAAATATAGAAGTTCTACATTCACACAATAGTCTATTATAGCCCTTGAAGGTTCGACGTGAAAATGGTTAGTGGTATTGTAGCCATATGAAACTTCTAGGACAAAGAGTGTCTCAATTTAACTTTCAACCAAGACCGACTTGAACTAGCCATTTTACAGATTGATAAAAATAAAATATAATTTGTAAGAATTTGGTCTTAAATGCTATATACATTGAAGGAGGCTTTCTCTTTATATTTTTCTCAAAGATAATTTATGCTTGGATATTGTCACTTTTCCTTCATCAACCCTTCATTGTTTATTAATCAAAGTAAGAGAGGAGTGCATGCAAATCATGAGTGATGTTATTGTGTGTATAAAATTTATTAATTTCACTAACTATATAAGATTTATATATGGACTCTAGATGCATTGTTAAGTTTCATTAAGTGTGCTGGAAGAACCCATGGATCAATTTGGGCATGGACTTTTTGTATTTCTTTGAATTATGCTATAAAATATTTCAGCCCTCTCCTTTTGGGTGGTATTGCCAAAAAAAGATTCGTTATTTTATGTGAGCCTTATTAAATAGCAAATTCCAAAAGCAAGTTGGTCAAAGTTTACCTGTCCAAGTGCTACATAGTTTATCTCTTTTGCTCTCAAAGCCAATTTTCAAAGTGAAGGTTTTTTTAATCAAGGTAGATAGAGTTTCAAAACACAAGGTGAGAAGAGTTAAGAAAAGGGAAACACCAAGAAAGTGTTGAAACAGTAAGACTGAGAGAGAGAGAGAGAGAGAGAGAGAGAGAGAGAGAGAGAGAGAGAGAGAGAGAGAGAGAGAGTAAAACATATAGTAATTAGGTATGATTTTTGACTACAAAACCATGCAAAACCCTCTAATATACATTGCAATGAATGGAGATCATGCAGAGGGATATACTAAGACCATGGTATATGAGAGGTTCCTTGAAAACATGCTTGTCCTTGAACGTGGCCCTTAGTTTTCACATTGATTTCTGATAGCCTTAATGGTAGATATGTAACAAGTTTCACGGCCACAATATGGAACCAATTGGGAAAGAAATAAACTAATGTAAAGAAGCCAATAAAAATCCAATTTATCCTTTGAAAGTGCCTTATCAAATATGCAAGCAACTCCTCTTGAAGATTACCCTCATGACACGTCTTTGATGACAATGCAAGGGCCTAGTTGTAGGGTCAATCAGGAGGAGGCACACATTGATAGATTTGTGACTTTCATTTAGTCACTTAATGTTATTCAAGCAATTACTATTTATAGCAGCAAGCAATCACAACCTATATCCGACCCATAGCCAAGGGCCTTGATTACAATGGCCTATAGTAAAAACAATTAATAAAAATAAGAGAAGCCCACCTAATTTGTAATGAGAGTACACTACCTGATAAGTTTTAGTAAACATATTGGTAATGTGGTGGAGGGTCCATGGACCACATTAACATCATAAAATCTAGTCCATATAAAAATGGCATCCTAATATAACTACTTCATGGTTGTATTTCTTTGAACAAAAAATTTGCTCCTATTGTTTTGAAGAGTAGAGAACTAAAATGAATTATGTGCCAACTCAATGTGTATTTGGACCCTACAGTGCTATGATTCTTGTTTTCTATTGTTGCTTGCTTTTTGCTGCTCGCCCCTCGCTCGACAAATGATAGCACCCCGACATGTATATGGTAACAATTTTTTTGAGATAAAGTGACTAAATTTGAAGACTTTTACACTAAATTACTAGAAAATTCTCTAAATTTTTAAGTTTTCTTGAGCGGGTGGGATTATACTAAACCACGATTGTTTTGAGCACGGTTTCACATGATTCTTGTGCACATTGTATCATGATGTACCTAGTGTCTTCATCATCTCATGCTGGACACTCCTTGTAGGGGGGTATAGATCCATTGACTCTTTATGGAATTAATGGGAGTTAGTTACACTAGGGATGTAACTATATGTACCAACATGCTTTACAAAAGATTGAGGGTAACCTTTGCCACCATGGGTGTGAGTCTAGTTACTTGCCACTATAATTAGGTCCATAGATTTGTCTCTTGTTTCCTAGAGAGGCTGGCACACCCTTGCCCTCTGAAACACTCACCATAATAATCCATACTAGTTTGAAGGGCTAAAACCAGTGCTTGCAAGACAGCGGGGACAAAAAAAAATTTAATGTAAAAAGGATCAAGAACAACATGCTAGTTTTTGAAACAACAACCTTAAGTTCTACGTATACTATGTTGATACAATATGTTGGATACTCAAAGTTAAAAATGAGTACACAAAATTCTTGAGCTGACTTCAAAGGAATCACTCATAAGTAAGTGCAATGCTCATGTTAGCTATTTGTGGGAAACCAAGAGGAGGAGGCTGCAAAGTCATTAAATGTGTGCACGATCTGTGCACGAGATTGACAAAGCCCATGATTCCCAAGAGGAATGTTCTTAGAGATCATTTGTGGAATGTCTCATGTTCCATGCCATTATCATCCAATTTACGATTTTCTTGAATTATTTTGTTGGATTTTTGATAGAACTTGTCATGTAATGGATGCAATAAATATGACTACACTGCCCCTTGTATAGTCTTCATGACCATATCTTGATCAAGATCAATAAGAAGAAATTTGGACTCTATTATTTTTGTTGTTGTTAAGTTTGTTAGTAACCTAAATTACATTTGTAAAATTTAAGTGTAAATTGCTTCTTGCTTTGGCTATTTTGTACTTAAAAAGCTATAATAGAGCAGTGTCCAATCTCTAAATGATACCTTTAAGGAATAAACCTTGGGATAATTCCCACCATTCCATTGTGCCATCAAAGAATTAACATATATTGATATTATTGTGCTGCTTGATTACATATAAAGGAGAGTTTCCTTGTGTTAGTACTTGATTCCTTCTTAGAGAGAAAGAGAAAGAAAGGTTGAGAGAGATATCTACAACCTGGTCTAACGGTAGTGTAGTGTCTTACAAGTTGGTGCATTTTAAGAGGATTGAGATTTGGAATATAGAAAGATAAAATGAATTAGAAGCTTTAATGAACGAGTTCTACCAAACATCGAGAAAACTTATCTGAGCAAGCTTAGTTCCGAGCAAAGTTCTTAAGTGAGTTGCTCAAGTATATGTATACTTATTTTCTAGAGAGAGATGAGAGAGAGAGAGAGAGATCTTTCTCTAAACCCAGACAATAAATGTCAGCGCCATTGCTCCCCAAAAGCATGGTTATACAAATCTAGTCATCATTATACACGTCACCATTGCTAGCAAAAATATATAATCGAGAAAATGTCAAGAAGGCCATAATTTGTTTGCAACAAACTTCAGTCTCTTTTGAGCTTGTTTCTGCTCAAGAGAAGGTGGTAAGGAGATCTTGCTAGCTAGATGAGGGAAAGGGTTGCATTGTATTGACAACGCATTGTTTTGCAAATGATAGGGACTTGCCAAACCAAGAGATACCATGTCCATCCACCAGGAAGAGTGCTAATAAGTGAGAGAAGATGCTTAGATTTCTCTCTCTCTCTCTCTCTCTCTCTCTCTCTTTCTCTCTTTATAAAAGAAAAAGAGAAACACTATCACTATCAATAGGGCAATAAGAAACTTGTTTTCAGCATATACAAAAGTCTTTACAACAAAACGTCAAGCCTGGAGAATCTCCAACAAAAAGCCTTTGCACTTTGAGGGACCAAAGATGACAATATCTACTTCAATCTTTCCCTTATCCTTCTTCAATTTCTCTTCACCTTGCGCATTCTCCCACTTCAGTCTTAGCCCTCATGAAAACCAAGCCAATGCATGAACACAACCAAACTACTTCGCAGGATTCTCTCTCTCTCTCTCTCTCTCTCTCTCTCTCTCTCTCTCTCTCTCTCTCTCTCTCTCTCTCTCTCTCTCTCTCTCTCTCTCTCTCTCTCTCCAAGAAAAAAAAATCTCTGAAAGAGTTCTTGCCTCTTAAAGTTTTCAGAGTTCTCTAGGCCAGTTCACGTGAAGGTAGGGTGGAAACCAATTGAGAACTTTTTTACTTTCCATGAGATGTTTTTTTTTTTAAAGGACGTAATTTGGTTGGCAACCAGTTGCGACCCTGCTCCTAGGCGCAATGGTGGAGCAGCAGGCTGGGAACCACCAACAATGACAAGCAAAGTGAAACTTGTGATATATTTTTTTACGCCCTCACAAAATTTAAATCACACAATTGCTTGCAGTTCTCACGGGAGCGTAACATGGTTGGTTGTCAGTTGCACACAAATGGACAACCATTGAAGCCAATGTTCAGGAAAAGTGTACCTCAACATAGAGTCGAGTCCCGCTAGAAATTTATAACTTTAGCAAAAGCAATCCTTAACACTAGAATGGTAACAAGAGACTTTTATGTCCTTGGACACTTTTGTGTCCTATTAAGTGACCATTTTGCTTGAATTATTTGAAGAGTATGGAAATGAATTTCTAGGTGCTATATATCCACAAATTTGCCTTATGAGCTGAAAAAAACTTGACATTTTTTTGGAGTATCGATTTCATCATTAATCTATCTCTTGCACAACATTTTTGAACCTAAACTGTGTGAAAAAACGGGTCCTATTTTTTATTTTATTTTTATTTTTTGCAACTATACCACTCTAAACTTCATGATTGTGAGGTTTAGATTGCTAGAGGATAAGCCTTCATAGTTCTCAACATGTTTTGATGCTTGTAGGGAGAGGTAAGTGTTAAAATTGAAAGTTATGACCAACTTACAAGAATTGCATAATCCTGTTTTAATTGGGCCAAAATTAGCCCTTTTATGATTTTTTTGGTAGCTTTCTTGATATCCAAATTCAATTTTGATTGTGTAAGTGTAATGTATAACATAAATCTAATCTTCCTTGAGTTTTGGGGGACCTAATACGCTATATAGCATAGTATATGATGATGGTTGAGTTTTTTGATTGCTGAAGAATACGAGACATTTTAGAGTAGCAATTATAACTTTCTCGATATTGCTAGTTTCTTAGGACAATGGTGTGTATTTTGTAGGTAGTGACCATATCTAATCATAAACTAAAACTTGGCTAGATATTGAGTAGTTTCTATGGGTTTCTAAAGGTCATAATGCTAAACCTAGTTTTTTCATGTTTGCTGTATTTAGCACTTTATCATTGCCCCCAAGGTTCCACTTAGTAAGATATCCATATCCTTTTGACATGCTCCATGTCTCCTTTTGCATCCAAAGGTCCAAAGGAAACTAAGAAAACATGTATATAGTATCTGTATTGAGCGTGACTATAGAAACTTTGATGATAGGTCCGCAGAATGGCAAAAATGCAACTTTTTTGTACCTATTTTTTTTGCCCAAAAAAATTTACTGAGGTAAAAGCAACAATATATTTTGATCACCAACCCATTGAAGTTAACGGGGCATTTTATCTCATGTCCTACAAAAATCTCCACTCTTATTTTTATGCAGTCAACCGTAAGAAATTGCTGTTTTGGAAAAAATGCAATGGTCCATCAACTTGGGAGGCTTGTAGTGACCAAGGGATGAGAAATCTTACAAGTTTCTCAATTTTTCCATATATATTAGTCCTTGCACTATAAGCTCATGAAAGGATTTTTCAAAATGAGTGGATCTACTATGGTTTTGGAATTTTTTTCCAAAACCCTGAAAGGACATTTTTATGTCCTGTTAGGTTACCATTCTAGTGTTAAAAAGCAATCCCGCTAGCTCGTAGCTGAAGACAAAAATGAGAAGAAAGGGAAAATATCTCCTAATTCTAGAATCAATGGCAACCATTTCCCTATATTGAAACACAAATGCCACGTAATACTACTAATGTAGACAAGAAAAGCTGCATTTGCAGCATTGCACAGATCTCGGCTTCATGTTCCCTTCATTGGCATTGGTTATATTTTTGCTTGCTTGCCATTGTACAGTCGGAACCAGTTTCGCAGTCAAATGAACCGGTTAGCATGGAGCTGACCAAAAAGGTCCATATGATTTTCACACGCAAGCTTCAAACCTAGTACTACCTGCTAGCGACCTCAATTCTCAACCACTACACCTGCATGCGATCTTTGAAAGGGTCACGACCGGCCATGCCGGTAACTTCCACCTACACACTAGCTAGCTAGCCCCGGAATTAATACAGAGTGAGACGCCCCCTTCATTGTGCTAATATATAGTTCAAGTGCAAGGCCACAATTTACTTAATTTTATTAATCTTGCTAAAATAAAATGAGACTCGGCTCTTAGCATTGAGCCGATTGAGAAATTAAAACAGCCGATTAAAGGGAGGGAAAGAAGGATAAAATACGCTTTTAAAATTCAAAAAAATAGAGTTAAATTGTAAAAGACGCATGTTGTTTTGAAAAAAATCCTCTTTGGATATGTTTGTGAAATATTTTCCCAAACCTCGACTTAAGCATGTGAACCTGCTCTTTCTCTATCTCTCAAAAAAAATTGTTTGAAAGAGCGCGCGCTTTCAGACAGTTTTTTTTGAGAGATAGATAGAGAGAGAGAGAGAGAGACTACTGCTCCCCTCTTCAGTGCTTCCAAAGCAGTTGGCGATGGTGTTGCGCGCTCTTCTCTGTCGCATTTCTCCATTCTCGCCCAGCCCTTGCGCCTCTGCAATATCTACTCCTCTTAACATGTCGACCAAGCAGAGAGAGAGAGAGAGAGAGAGAGAGAGAGAGAGAGAGAGAGAGAGAGAGAGAGAGAGAGAGAGAGAGAGAGAGAGAGAGAGAGAGAGAGAGAGAGAGAGAGAGAGAGAGAGAGAGAGATCATCATTGTCTGTCCTTGAATTTCGAGATAGGGCAGCCCAGATTGGCAAGCTTCTTCTTTCACAACAAGCAATTAGTATTTACACACAATTATAACGTAGGCCAGCAATGCACCTCGCCAGACCTCCGCTTCCACATGGTGCAGCTTGTGCTTGCCTTGTCTTTCAGGCCAACAACAAAGAACCTCATTCCTATCTGCATCGATGTGGAGGTCTAAGTCTCTCTCTCTCTCTCTCTCTCTCTCTCTCTCTCTCTCTCTCTCTCTCTCTCTCTCTCTCTCTCTCTCTCTCTCTCTCTCTCTCTCTCTCTCTCTCTCTCTCTCTCTCTCTCTCTCTCTCTCTCTCTCTCTCTCTCTCTCTCTCTCTCTCTCTCTCTCTCTCTCTCTCTCTCTCTCTCTCTCTCTCTCTCTCTCTCTCTCTCTCGTGGTGCAGTGTGTTAGGAGTAAGGAGGGGCGGCCTCCACAACGTTCATGTGTGTGCCTGCTTGTTCGTCGTCCATCTATGAGGCTCGTCATGGCCAACATGTGTCACGTAAGTCGGCGCACCATCCGTGCTTTGGAAGCCAACGATTGGATCTAACGCTACCGCCACAGGGACCCAGCACCTCTAGAAATCCCCTTCTCTCCACAACTGTGTCGTCAGAGTTTACTAATAAGGTATCTCCTCATTTTCGTGAGTTTCTTGCTAAGGAACTTGGGAAATACAACTCTCTTTTAGATGCCCATGGATGAATAGCAGAGGTTTGCGCAAAGGTGATGCATAATTATGTGTCAACATATTTTGGTGGGATTGACGTGAAGCCTATCGAAGACCTGAAAAGAGCTCTCATAGAGGAAGGTCTTCCTCATCAACAAGCCTTGCTTTGCTCAATTTGGTGGCTGCAAGTGAATCTTAGGAGGGATTGGGAACAATATTGCGCAACTCAATGATAAGTGTAGTGTAGTTTGGGTCTTTTGGAGTCTCGCAAAGCTTATGTACTTTCTTGTTTTTCATTTTGAGCCATGGAAACTTCCTTTTTTGAATGACATGAGATTGAACTTAGAGCCGGCTGAGAGAGAGAGAGAGAGAGAGAGAGAGAGAGAGAGAGAGAGAGAGAGAGAGAGAGAGAGAGAGAGAGAGAGAGAGAGAGAGAGAGAGAGAGAGAGAGAGAGAGAGAGAGAGAGAGAGAGAGAGAGAGAGGAGACCCTGCAAGGAGGAGCTTGGTATCAAAAAATGTAGAATGAGGAGGGAGAGAACGTGGATTTGTACATCCCCAGGAAGTGCTCGGCTTCAAATCGATTAATAAATGCTAAGCGACAATGCTCTTCAGAGTGCTCCCTCAGTCCTTGCAAGATAGCCTTGTCTACGGAGGTAGTGAGTACTTTTCGGCCTTGTCTAAACCTCTTCTCAAGACTCCTGCACTTCAGCTACAAAAAAGGATGATGTTGCCTTGCCCTTGCACTAGGTCTTATGTCACTTCTTCAAGCATTTTTGAAATTCTTCTCCATCTTGTGAGCTTGCAATAATCTTTCTAACAATCCTCCTTGTAGCTATGGCCTCATAAAAATATACACCACGAGCAACCATTCGGACAATGATCTCAATAATGGCAGTCTAGCCCAAAACAAGGCATGGATTGCTCTTATCCCATCAGCCAGGAATCTCCATTGCACGATTATTGGTTATCTTGAGATGTCGACCAACATACCTAGTTTGGGAATCTTAGTGATAATGCAATCTTGCATTGCCGCATCGATGCGGCTAGAGTCATGGTGATGCCGTCAGGACAACGTACTGGACAAGATAGAGATAAGGCAGGGTAGGACAAAGCATGCACTCTCACCGAGGTACGGCTATAGTAGAAAGCATACCAGTGAAGAGCCAAAAATAATGAGCACTGAGCTCACCATTAGAAGCTAAGCTTTACCCTAACAATGGCACATGCCTAAAATAATGAGGCATGGCACTAGTAGACGAGAGAGGGATCTATCGCCTACAAATCAAGCAGCATATATATATATGAGAGAGAGAGATTTTCTAGCTCGCCACTTGGACTGCCAATTCTTTGCTTTTTTTTTATTTCATTGCATGCAAAGTCTAAGATATCGAGTAAAAACTCTTTTGCACCACCTTCTAGGTTCTCATATTTAATGTTGAGGATTTCCTTGTTAGCAACATTTTACGTATGCATTTGTAAATATGTATCAATATTTCATGAGGTATTGTTGAGCAATAGTTTGCCCAAAGTGTTCCATAGAATTTTCCCAAGATTCTGGAGTTAATTTTATCAACTTGTTCTTGGAATTAGTGTTAACTATCTCATTGCTAGAAACATTTTATATATGTGCTTATGAATATGTGTCAATGTGTGTGTGAAGGCATCAAAGTACAAGGATGGTTCTTTTGTTTGAAACTATTTGATATAGAACGGGTTTATTTTTCTACCCTATCCTCTGAGAGGAACTATTAAGGTGTTAATATGGTCTATGGCTACATGGGAAGAAGGTCTTCTTACGTAAGGTTTTATGGGGAGCCATGCACACTGGGATAAAGGTTTGCACCATGGGAATTGGTTTGGATAAATGCTTGCAATGCAGAACGGCTAGTGAAGACTTCCCTCACCTTTTCAAAGATATTATGACAATTAGTAGCCTTGCAAGCATGATTTGCAAATGGGTTCAAAAAACCTGGAAAATAGGATTCTTCAAGAATGATCTCTTCTTGGAAGGGAAGGCATTCAAGATACAAGTGCTACTCATCGCAACACCAATCATGAGATCATTTTGCTACTTCAAACATGTTTGGAAGGCAAGGAACTATCAGATCTTTGAGAACATCATGGAAACAGCTAAGTTCACGAAGATAATACAAGAAAGCAGGGGGGTGTTCATTGCCAATGGGAAACAAATGAACTCTGATGAGTGGAGCATCTCCATGGGTGCCGCAATGACTGACTTGCATGGGTAAGGATATGGGCTCATCCATTGTTGTGGGGTGGCTCCCCTATCAGCAGATGTATCTCTGTGAGATATCTCTTCCCTTGAAGATGTCATGGTTCGTCACGAGCATGGAAAAAAAATGTATTGTCTTGGTTATGCTAATAAAATTCACTCACCGCATGAACTAAGAGTTTTGGGGGAAAAAAGCTGTTGATCTGGTCCTTTCATTGTGTATTCTTGCTCGATTTCATCTTTGCTCGGAAGTGCTCACTCGGGGATTGGGATTCCCCTTAATGAAGTAGTCTTCTCAAAAGTAACCTTGAGGTGAAGCTCTACACAATTATGTACTCTTTGAAAACAAGAAAGAAACAATTGTGCTATGATAAGGTAAGATTCAGTATTTTGATAAGTAATCCCTAAATTTATCATTCCTGGGTGTTTCCAAAGACCTTAGGGGTGACTCTAAGTATCCCAATCTTGTGTATGTTGCATTATCAAGCTCCTTTAGCATAGATTTTTTGAAACATGATTTTCAAATGGTCTTCATAAGCACGACTCTGGCTTCAAGTGCTCATTGACTTTTTACATGAGTTCTGGAAAAAAAAGGGCCATAGAGTCATGCTAATTCCTTGGGGGCACTCAAAAAGAGGGGTTACAAGGGAGCACCATTTGGCCAAAAATGGGTTCCTATTGGGCAGTTTGCTCCCCCTTATGGCTGCTCTAGTGGAGGGTCCCTAGGGCACTAACATGGTCTTAGGACCCATTTTTTAAAAGCAAAAAACTTGGCTCCCATATCTATCATGATTTTATTATGGAAAATAAGATTTTGGTTTTGCCCCTATACTATAATCTCTTACAAGTTGATCAATTGTTCTTGAATTTATTCATGGTGGTTATTGAAGAGTTTTATGTGCTAAAGAAGAAAAATGGGTCCTAGGACCATGCTAGGGCCCTAGGGACCCTAAAAAAGAGTGGGCCAAATAGAAACCCCTAGGACCCTTTTTTAAAAATCCATGGAATTGGCTTCCATATCTATCATGAATTTATTATGTAAAAGAAGATTTTCATATTATTGCTAAAATGATTCTTGAATTGATCCATGGTGGTTAAAGAATAATTCTTTGTGCTAAAGAAAAAAGCTATGTTTGATGGAGAGATCTTGCTAAAGCATAGTTCTTCTTTTTTAACACAAATGGAATGTGTGTCAATTCCTCATCCAAAAGTGAGTATCAAGACAATCCTAATCACATGGTAAGTATCATCGAATTTCGACTAAAAATACATACAAGATCATATCCCATAATGTATCTATTTTTAGCCTTTGGGGATGCTGCCCCCAAACTCCCCCGCCAAGGGGGGGGGGGGGGGGGGGGGGGGGGGGGGGGGTTAGATAGTTTTTGTGGGTCCCCCTTGGATACTCCCACCAAAAGTAGCCAAGAGATGGGATCCAAGGTAAACATGCAATAGAAAAGGTACCATGATCCATATCCTACCATAATGGTATAATTTTCGCATCTCCTGGCATAATAGTATAGTTTGCTACACCCAACTGTTGAGTACTATTAAGCTTAGTGAAGATACTATAGTATTAAGTAGAACTATCCAAGATAGTGGTGATGGGAATGGGATTATGCTAGCTAGGGTGTATGAAAGAGAAACATCATGGACACAAGTGAGTGTGTGTGGCTAGACTATCACTCAAGCAAGTTAGATTCCAAGATCAATTAACTGGGACTCATAAACACAATCTTGAGTCTTTGCTAAGCCATCACAAGATCACCATACACAAGGGTGAAAAAGAGACTTATGTTTATTCATTCATGAAATGAGCTTTAAGTAGCTCTACAGCCTTGTACCACCGCATGTGGGATAATTCAACCTTTCTTCTCCTTTACGCATACTCTGTACTCTAGGACAAAGTTCACACTTTAAAATTATCCCTTTAAGGTTTGAAGAAAACTAAAGAAATGGACATCTTTGGCACACTCCAATCAAGAGCAGAAAGAACATCTCCAATCCAGGATACCATCCCCAATCCAGGAGACAAACTATCTCTAATCTAGAGACACTCAACACCTCCCCTCAAACAGATGTATAAAACAGAGACCAAGCTAGTCCAATCTATCTCGATAACATAATAAAATTGAAAGGGAAAGAAAAAAAAACCTAGAGAATGTCCTCGTAGACTAGAAGGCTATTGCTGCCTTCTTCTTCATATTATCTTTGTCTTCTTTTGCCAAATACACTTTGGGCCTTGGATTTTTTTTTGTTCTTCCTTTGTCCTTTTTGAAGCACTTGAAAGGAAGATGACCCTTCTTTCCGCAATTGCTGCAAGTCTTTGTTGATGCTAGACAATCCTTTGCTATGTGCCCTTCTTTGTAAAACTTGAAACAAGTTTTATTACTAGATCCAACTCCAAAAGCTCCTCCCCCAAAAGAAGCAATCCTCCCTTGTTTCTTTTCCTTGGACATTAAAGAGTTGATGACATCTTGAAAATCTATTGTTGGATCCTTCTCCTCAATGATGGTCATGATTTGGTAAAAGCTAGGTGGTAAGGCTGTTAGAAGACCTGTATTTTTTTCCTCCTCTTGTATTGGCACCGTTTACATAAGCTAGTTGTATGGTCATGCTTTTGAGGCGATTGGCCAAGCTTGCAATATCTTCATTATGTTCCATTTGTAAATCTGTGTAGATCTTTCTTTATGTTTACTTGGCTCTTTTTTTTCCTAGATCGAAAGTTATTTTCTAGTGCTCTCCATGCAGCTAATGAGATATCACAATCATCAATAAAGTGTTCATAATTTTCATGTAGTGCAATGATTATGATTCTTAATGCCTACTCATCCTTGTCTTGATTTTGTGCACTCATAGCTCATGTAAGAACTTGTGCGCCAGTAGTAAATGTCGGATTAGTGAGTGGTTGACTATTCCCCACACTTGGTTTTTCATGAAGCATCCTTTTAACTTGGTTTTCCAAGTATGAAAGCCCTCCGCATTCAATTTCCCAAGCCCCTTCTCTTCTATTGTGCTAATAGAAGGGTCTTAGCTTAGGAGACTCTCTTAGCCAGTGTCAACCTCTTTACACGAGCACAATCTGTCCTTAGAAATGATTTATTTTTAGTTATTTCGCGTGGATGCAAGATTTTAAGAGTTTTAATTGCAAGAGAAAGAGAGAGAGAAAGGTCAAATCTCCTTGTGAAGCTCCTCTTGACTGGCGATGAAGCCACTCTGCATAAAAGTCGGAGTGAGTTAGAGAGTTGGCAATGTAATGGTTTGCCTCCTTCGAGTTGAAATATTATATAAATAAGTAGAGTTGGGTAAGAAGAAATGTGGTTCTTTGGCTTGTGACTGCTCACGGGAGTTGTTTCTTAACAAGCTGTGTAGACACTATCTGTGAGAATAACCTCTAAAGAGTGGGAGCTCAAAGTGGGTGGACAATTGTTGCAAGCGCAAACACTCTCCAGACTTTAGTATCTTGATTCCTTGGTGCTAAAGGTCTATGAGAATAGGTGATTTGGAAAATGCAAGACCAATGGGTGTGTTTCAATGAGGGTGGCTGCCTTTAAACATAAACTCCAAAGTAGAGCAAGTATGTCCCTATGATTTTAAAATTTTTGTTAAAGCTTAGAATCTGAACAGATGCCGCTTTGGCATGGCGAGGCAAAAAGGAGATGAAGGCACAAGCAGTAGGTAGCAACGCAGGCAGTAGGTATCAGCGTAGGGTTCACAAGGGAGGATAGTGCAGATAACGAGCAGCACATGCAGCAGGTTGACGGGGCACGAGTTCATTTTTTTTCAAACTTACAAATCGTGGGAGCTGCAGCTCGGTGTGGTGGCTGAGCTGGTTAGGCTGTCCGTTTGAAGGCGTTCAATGCTCACTGCTAGAGTTCAATTCCACTATTCTTCGTTTTACAAGGTGTGGTCTTCATGAGATCCGCATGGAATCTCTATAGAATTGAATAAAATAGTGAAGCTACCAGTATGTACTAGTAGTGCCAAAATAAATAAATAAATGTAGTGCCCATAGGTATTGGCCTTGCAGGTAGTTGTCGATTTGGACGAGCTGAGTATGAGTGGCATCGCAGGTCTTTGCATAGGTCCAACGTGGCAAAGGGCTAGCAGCCTGGCTGGTCAACAGACTCCAATGGACTTGGTGCAATGTTCGCAATACGTTTTAGCAGAGGTTGGGACTTGATAGAATTTGTCGAGGCTAGTGGATAGTGCAAATAGGATATCTTTGAGCAGAGATGACAAGGAGGCTTGCACGTTTGATCACAGGATGTGTAGGTAGTGAGGGTGTTGCCAAGGCTTGCAACAATAAACTAAGATTAGGCAATGGCCCGTGATGCAGATTTGGTGATGTTGTGGCGAGTGCAAGGAGCGAGGGCCAATTGAGCAAACAAAAATAGTTGTGTGGTGTTGATGAGACCTTGAGCAAAAAACCGGGCTTTGATGGCAGCGTAAAGAGAATCTTTCAGTGGTGCAGGGCCAACAATGGTAGCTGATGATGATGGCCCAAGAAGGGTGGTGAGGAATGGGGATGATGAATCTCTGAATGTCGACGAGAATGGTGGGGTCGATAGTTGATCAACTCAAATTTGCCAAAAAAAATATTATTTTTTTCTTATTTTGGGGTGGGCTCCCACCAAAAATAGTGCACACACACACACACACACACACACACACACACACACACACACACACACACACACACACACACACACACACACACACACACATAAAGGAATTCATAAGTTGAAAGAGTAGTAATCATGTGAGAATGATCAGCTAGTTAATTGTGCATGTGAAGTCTAATTAAAGGAAGTAGGTACTCTTCGGATTGCTCTCAATAATGACTTCACCCACACATAAATTACACAAGGTGATAATGATTATGGCAATTGATTATGCTAATGGGAAGTAGTCTAAAAAGGACCGAAATTGCAAAATAATTATTTCACGCACACACAATCGATGCTAAATGCAAGTTCCCTTTCACCTAATCACCAATGGGTACTGGAGCATGCTCTTGCCCAAGTGTCGATTAGGGATTGGGACTATTGAGCTAATGAAAATATAATTAGTGAATACTATTGACGAATGCTAATTAAAAAATGCTAATCACTAACACAAAACCATAGCAATGAATCTAACTAACATACCCTGGTGCTCTGATACCACTTGATGGGAATGGGACCGTGCTAGCTAGGGTGGATGAAAGAGAAACATTGTGCGCACAAGTTTGTGTGTGACTAGATTATCACTCAAGTGAATTAGGTTCCAAGATTAATTAGCTAATTGGACTCATAAACACAATATTGAGTATTTGCTAAGCCATCACAAGCTCACCATAAACAAGGGAGATGCAATCCAAAATAGACTTGTGTTTATTCATTCATAAGATGAGCTTTAAGTAGCTCTACAACCTTTCACCATTGCATGTGGGATAATTCCACCTTTCTTCTCCTTGACTCATACTCTTGTACTCTAGGGCAAATATCACACTTTACAAGTGGTGATGATTGTAATGTCTCTAATTTGACTACCAAAAGTCTATTGTTGAAAGTTGAAGTAAGGAAGCATTTTGTATTTGAAAAGATCTACACCACTTGTTACAAACCAAATAAAGTAGCAAACATATAATTCATCTTTACAATAAAGATAATACATGCTTAGAAATAAAAAAATCAATTATAGTGCTACACATTTTATATAGCATCATCATCAGCATGATGTAAAATCTTTAATTAAAGAGGTTGAGGGACATTAAGAATAACAAGGCAATCTTGAGAGGCATGTGGTACTTGTTTGATAGCAAGGCAAGGATAATTATACAAGAAAATGATATTCTTGGCAATTTTTTTTCATCCTCCACCTTGAATACCAAAGCATCTTTAAGGTACTCTTGTAGTAGCCACTCACTATCTACACCTTTAACATTGTGGCATTGATGGTATTACAATGTTGATGGAATAAGGGGATGCGACTACTTGATATTGCAATGGAGAGGAATAAGGGGATGCGGATGTTTGGTATTGCATGGAGGGATTTTAAGGTTCCTCATAAACCAAGAATAGAGTGTTTCTTATTGCTGCGCATGGTTGCTTGCATCTCTCCCCTCAAAAAAAACTCGGGGGGTGCACCTTTAAGAAACCATTCATATAACATGCGTTCAAAGGGAAACCCCTTTACTTATATGCTTAACGTAATAAAATGACCCTTTTTTCTTGTGAAACTTACCAATTTTTCTCTAAAATCAATTAAATCCCCCCTTTCATTGATATAGTCTTGTTAAGATTTTAAAGTTAAATTTGGAAATTAAAAACCCATTCATTTGAACTCACGTGGTAACTTATATGTCTAAGAGGTGAACCCCCCAGGAAACAAGTTGACTCTATAATAAAAAAACAATTTGTGAGCACAAAGGGACAAAATATAAAATGAGATCATTCTAGTAATCTAGTGAAAATTATGCAACGAAGAAACTAGAAGGAAAATCTTGGACACTCTCCATAAATATGAGCCTTACTTGTAGTGTAAGATTAAATTGCATGATATGCAACACTAGATGGTGCACCAAAACCACCAACAAAATATCACACCCTAATGGTACGAGGAACTATCTACACTATAATTGATAGAGGTGTGAAGCCCTAGGCGTTCAAATCCATAAAGTGCCTTTTTGTCTCTAGCACAATAAAGTTAGATATGGAGATACTATCAAGCTCTGAATGTAAGTTACAAGGACAATTTCATTACCACTCTATCCTTATGTTGGAGGTGAACCCTTGCAATGCTCACTCACCGCTTACACCTCCTATTGTTATGGCGTACAGGTCCTTCGAGCCCATCCTTTTGTTACCTTCAAGAGTTGAGTTCCACATGTAGTGTGAGTGAATGGAAGTATGAGGAGAAGAAGGAGGATCTTGTTTCATGTTGCAATGGAGGTGAGAGAAGAGGGAGGAGCTAGCTTGGTGTGAAAAATGTGGTGGACAAGGGGAAAATAAGGGTGAAGATCTTTCTTGGTGCTACAATGGAGGTGGAAGAAAGCTAATAGAGAGAGAACGTGTGACTATAGGGTGCATGCAACAATGGAGAGCTTGAAAACAATTTGTAAAGAGAGAAAATCACTTTTTAGCTATACGGTAGGCTTGGGAGAATTTGAAGGGTGGAAATTGATGTTTTGACTTTTTTTATATAAAATATTTTTTTTTGGGTTTCTGAGTGCACGTTTTTACTTTTAAAGGTCAAAAAATGCTTTTTTGACCAAAGAATAGGTTTGGGGGGCTTTTAAGGAGGGAAAATATGAGTTTGATTTTTTTTTTTAATCTCAAAATTTTCATGGATTTTTTAATTCAGACCAAAAAGTGCGAGAAAAGCGGTCAAATTCCATGCCTTTCCCCTAGCCATCTCCCTTACCTTCTCACTAGGTAAGAGGTTATTAAGAGGTGAAAGGCTACCTTGTCCCCCTACTTTTTTGAGGGTATAGAGTCTCTCCACCACCCTCTTTGTATTGGTTGGCCTCTACTTAACCTTAATCCCAAAGAGCCCCTAGAGGGTTCACATTTTTCCAAATGGATGATGTCAATGAACAACATGCCCATGTAAACTGCTTTCATGTGTTACCACCAACATATACGGCTCTCGATGAAAGACTGGTATGGGAAAAAGGATGTAAGTATAAGTGCGCAAGTAGAAGCTCTAACTTTGAAACTCGAGATATAAGTAAGTACAAGGGTAGAACCTTGATCGTATGAACCAAGATTTGGTTCATCGAACATTTTTGCATTTACACACCTTTTTCAAAGTAGCTTGTAACCTTTAATAAATTCTAATTGGGGAAAATTAGATTTTGATATGATTTAGATTATTTTAAGATCATAATATTTGAGTTCTAACATATCTATTCTCAATTCTAACTAACTTGAGCAATGGGTGTGTGTGTGTGTTTGTAGAGTGACTGACATTCTACCTCAAGAGATATGGGTGGATATACTCTCTCACCTTGTGGTGTGAGCCTTGTTGATATTGGAGAATGGTTAAGTCTTGTTGTGGTGACCCCCAAGAACATGATGGAAGATGGAGAATCTGTGTTAATTATAAGCCATTTAATGCATCCACAAAGAAGGATCCTTATCCCTTGCCTTTTATTGACAAAGTTCTGGACTCAATTGAAGGACATGAACGATATAGTGTGTGGGATGGTTTTTTAGGTTTTTTCAAAATGTCTATTGCTCTTGAAGATTGCAAGAAGACTACTTTAATAACTCCATGGGGATGCTTTTGTTATTGTATCCAACCATTTGTGCTTATCAATGGACCTTGCGAGTACCAAAGAAGAGTTAATTGGGCGTTCAATCCACATTTGGGGAAGTTTATCAAAGGTTTCATTCAATCATTTCTGTGTGTGTAGTACTCAACTAGATCATTTTATGAATCTTGAGATGGCATTTAGATGATATGGTGACTATGGAGGACAATTAAATTCAAATAAATGTCATTTGGCACAACCTAGAGTCAAGATCTTGGGAAATGTGATATTAGAGAATGGAATAGATCCATATTCTAAGAAGTTCAAGGCATTAATGTCTCTACCATACCCAAAGGATACAAAGAAACTAGCCACTTTTATCCAGGAAGTTAGGTATATGAGTAGATTAATGTCCTTATCATCATAGATTCTCTATCCTTTAGAGCAAGCAGCAAAGGTTGACCCCTTAATTTGGACTGTTGAATGTGAAGAGTTTTTTTGAGAAAGTCAATGAGATTTTGGGTTCTCTTCCTACTATGCAGGCTCTCGATTGGGAAGAAGAGTTTTATGTGAATCCATCAGTGGGAGAAGATGCTACTGGTGCCATGCTTTTACAAAAAGGAAAAGGATCACAATATATGAGGCCCATATATTGTGCCAACCCAGTTAAGAATTTACTGAGAGAGGTTAACCTAAAGTGAAGCTTGTTATGGTTAGCATCATATATTCTTATAAAATATTTAGGCATTATCTCCTACCATAGCCTTTTACTTTTTTGACAATCTATTCTCTACTTCCTCAATTCTTCAATAACTCAAACACGTGAAAGATAGTAATGAAATGGATAATTGAGCTTCAAGAGTTTCAATTCTCATTTATGGTCGAGGAAAGCACTAGAGCTAATTTTGAATATCTTTTTACATGGTTAGCGTGCAAATGACAAGGAAAACGAGTTCATCTATACCTCTCACTTCAGAGTGGCCTATAAAATTTACAATCTTAAAGTAAATCATTATTGATTATTCTACATAGAAGCACAAAGATTAACATTCGTCATTTTAAGAGTGTAGAGATGCATACTTTATGCCCTCTTCATCTTAATGCGACTTTCGTTATTTTTGTGCTTCTATTTCTGTAGTAACATCACTGTTCATCACCAAATGACTTGGTGTTACTCTGAACGTAGATATATACAACAATTGATTTACATTTGAGATTGTTGAGTTGTTTGCTGATGGTTGTGTTGTGCGTTCCACACACTCCATTAGAAATAGCTTATAAAATTTACAATTTTAGATTAAGTTTTTCTGTCATATGTGTCACATAGAAACACAAGCATTACCACTCGTTATATTAAGAGTGAAGAGATGCATATTTTCATGCCCTCTTCATCTTAATGTGACATACTGGTTACTCGTGTGTTTCATATTCCAGAAGAACATCATTTTTCATCATTAAATGACTTGGTGTTGTTTTGGACGTAAACACATACGATAGGTAACTTACATCTGCAATTGTTAATTTATCCGCTGATAGTTATGTTGTGAGTTCCACACACTTTATCAGAGATTAGATTGATAAAAACTATCAATCTATCTTACAACAGCATCCAGGACTTGTGCTGAGAATATCTCACACTAGCTGAGCTACTCACATGTACGATTTTCCAACCCTTTAGATGTAATTTCTTTCATCATCTCACACTTCTGCACATAGTAGGGTCCAGTTCTTGTGTTGAGAGCATCTCACACTCCTGGCCTGTCTCTCTCTCTCTCTCTAATTTAATTTTCATGGTCGATTCGCACAATGTGGTTTGTAATCATAAGATTTTTTTAATTTTCAATAATTTAATATTTTTTAACAAATTTGTATCATCATTTAATATATATAGGGTTAACACTCATTATATAATAACTATGTAACTATGGTGTACAATCTTTTCGTAAGATAATTCTTAATTTATAATTTTGTCATACAAATATGGTAGACACGAAGCTAGCGAAACATCAACGAAAGTTCATCTTCGAAGTGATTGTGAGACACTTTCATTACACGTTAGAGGTAGAGATTAGGCGTTGTTTAAACTTTGTCGCTTCGGAGCATTTTTATCAGCTTACAGAGACTCTGACCAAGTCTGTGTTTGAGCAGCTCCAGGCAGAGTTTGCACCATCGATTTTTGACATAGCCCTCCTAACATTAGGTGCTTTAGTAAACATGGTCAAACAAACCACTAGACAGATCATGAAAACCTTTCAAGAACTGAAAAATCCTATAATTACTTCCTTGCCAAACATAGCTGAGCGCATATATCTTGTGCAACAACTTTACACGGAGTTCAAGAGCAAGGAAAAGTTAGAAAGAGCAGCAAAGCGTGCAAGAGTGGAAGCCAGCTCTGCTGAAGCTGCTATTGAACCAGAAATCATTCTTAGAATAGAGCCTGCAGAGTCATCTGTTGCTACATTAGACCTCTCTCAGCTACCACCTATTTTACATCTTTTACCCGATACATCCATCTTCAATATCCAAGCTCCACAGCTGGGAGAGGCAAGATGGGCACATGTGAAGCATGTGGGTGTCACACATCCCGCTTTCAAAGATCAAGTGTATGCTGCAAAAGTGTTCAAAGTACACTTACATGGGCCCACCATGGAGCAACAGGTCAAAGACGAAGCAAAAATTTTGGATATTTCACATCGAAGTATTATCTACCCTCTTGCCATGGTGCGCCACGTGGAGCGACCAATGCTCATTTCACGATTTTGGAATGGCGGCCATGTGGAGCAATGGATCAAAGAATGCACTGCAGACGGCAGCCAGCCTGTCATTCGCGATTGCGTACTCACTGTAGGAAAAGTAGAGCTATTCCAGGAGAATATTTTGCAGATCATCAATGCTCTCCTCCAAACTCTGAAGTATATACATACGCATAACTACCTCCACAATGATCTACACTCTCGCAATATGATGCTGCATTTTGGCGAAAAAGGTGTTTACGCCGGCATTGTGGATTGGGGTTCATGCACCAAAACAAATACGACAACTGGTTTTCCTCCTCTACACGATATGCAGATAGAAACTAGAAAACAATATGAGAGATATTTTATCCATGGGCAGCCCCCGAATGTATATCTAGTAATCCTTCCTCTTGGACCAAATCATACATGTGTCATACATGTAAACGCATTTTGAAGTGCTTACCAGAGCCCCAAGAACAAAGCAAGAGACATTTTTTGAGTAATGTACTTGCTCATCTTGAAACCGGCAAGCGCGTTCACCCCAAAACCCGGCCTAATGCTTTTGATCTCTCCTTATGTTTAAATGGTGCCCATAGAGTGGGTGTAATGACATCTGGCTTACGACCAGCTGATGATTAATGAAAACACAGTCTCATGATTTCATCATTGTTTTACTTTTGGTGTCAGATTTAATTGTATGTTTAATTGAACAAAAATTCTATGTTTGTCATTCGATATACTGTCCAATGTCAAATTAAGTGAATGGGTATTTAAAAGTAATGACATGTTCACCTGATATGCAGATATGGAAGAAGAACTCAACCACGCTGAAGCTCAGGCAATTTTTAAAGAAGAACAAGTTAGATGTGGACAAGCAGATCTTTCTACTATTGCCAACATTGAAGAAGATGAATCTGAGCTGCAGGGCTAACCATTAACCCTTAAAGAGTGCAAAAAGCTTTGCCCTAATCACTTTGTACGCCATCAACTACTTCAAATAAGTGGCAATGCAAAAGATACAGCTCCATTAAAGATCTCTGATTTGCAACCTATAGGACTGGCACGTGTATTTCTGCAAAGGTTTATACAACAAGAGAGATTCCTACCAAACAACAACCAAGTAGCAATTTACTTTATCGATCAATGCTATGTTCAATACGTTTTGCTAAAGAGAGTGGATTGGTCAGATCGTCCAGACACCGCTGGCATTGGACGTGGACGCATTGCAGAAAGGTGGCAGCACGCAATGCAAATAATCCAATGCCTCCTTGCAAGCGTCCTATTGTTTTACTTCTTGAAGAGTCAGAAACACTGACTGAATTAGCTAGCCAAGGAGAAACACCGGACATGCTTCGTGGACATATTCTTGAGCTTGAAATAGAGTTAAGTGATGTATAAGCAAAGCTTCAATGATATGAATCATTGTATGGACCTTTGCCAGATGATACTACCACTTCACATAAAGATGTTGCTAAACCATCCCCTGAGCTAGGAATTACATATTTTACCATAGACGAACTTATAGCAAATCTATCAAACTCATAAGTCACTCAGAAGCTTTTTGTAATCTCAAAATTATATCAAACTCTTTTCGATTGAGTAATTTCCCAGAACCTTGTTGTAATTGCAAACCTACATCGACTTTATGTAATTTTTATTCGACAAGATATTATCGACAGTTTATATTTGAGTGTGAGTGAATATGTGTGTCTGAGAGAGAGAGAGAGAGAGAGAGAGAGAGAGAGAGAGAGAGAGAGAGAGAGAGAAAGAGAGAGGTTTTGATGTGAACGACGATGAGATAACACTCTTTCATCATATACAAAAACTTGTTGAGTAAGTATTACAATGGTACTCTCACAAATCATCTCCATATCATCTACTTTGTCCATATCTGAGCATTCTGAGACTATCTCCCATTCCATATCATCATCATCATCAAATTCTGCAAAACTAGCTTCATGCGTTTGAAAGACTCCATATTGCTTTTGAGAGGATCTAGTTGCAATGTTTTGAGGCTTATAAATAAGTCTCATATTGCAAAAAACATACACCAAATCAGAAGCCCGTTTAGTATGAAGTCTGTTTCGCTTTTTAGTGTGCACAAAGTTGAATGCTGACTAGTTTCGCTCACAACTTCCACTTGATGCAGCTACTGATAAAACTCTAAATGCAATGTGTTGTAACTCCACTTTCTCTCGACCATACTCCTTCCACCATAAAGGTGCACTTGTTTTGCCAATGGCATCTATATGCCACGGATCCTGAAACATACCAGTTCTGTTGGCATAATCTACTCGATGATGAAAAGCTGTTTTTCCATCTTCGTGCCCTAAGAGTTGGGAGCACACTGTTTTGAAGTCGGACATAACTTCTTTGTTGGAAGATTGCTGATGCATTTGAAACTTAGGATCCAATACAAAAGCCGCACCATGCAATGGCGTATGCAACTGCACCCAACACTTGTTAACAATTGTAATCATGGTAGCTTTATCCTTTGCACCAAAACTGACATTTTCTCTTAGCTTGCGTATAGCCTCTGACATATACCAGTAGACTCGACCAAAAATAAAAGAATCTGTGTCAATTGCTCTCAAAAGATCTACAAATGGCTTTGACACAGTTACTATTCTTTCTACATTACGCCAAAAGACTGGCGAGTTTACTATTTGGGCACATCGACCAGCTGCTTCCTGATAACTTGGATACTTGCTGAGCCATCCATCCCATCTTCTGTCTGCTAAGGTTTCCATCAATGCAGGCTTCAACTCTTGCAAAGCAGCAAGAACATAGTATGTCGTAGCAAACCTTGTCGCGCAAAATATTTGCAAAGCTTTATTTGGTGACTTGGTTCGAAAAAGAGCATACGAAAATTGATTCTCTCTAATGAATTTCACCACATGATTTGCATCCAATAAAGTTTGCTTCACACATGCCATTTTACCAATATCTTTTAAAAGCAAATTTAAAGTGTGAGATGCACATGGTACCCAAGAAATCTCCGGATACTTGACTTGAATAGCTCTTCCTGCTCCTTTGTAGTTGGCCGCATTATCTGTGACAATAGCAATCACATTCTTTGGTCCACCTACCTTTGCAATTGCACGCTCATACACCCCTGCTAGGTAGGTGATAGTCTTCTCTTTCAATGAGCTGCCAATTGCTTCCACGAACATAGCCCCTCTAGGGTTAATAAGCATTACATTGATTAAAGGTTTTTGTGACAGTTATTCCATCCATCCAATGCTATGGTGCATCCATATGCTGGAAAAAACTCTAGAACTGTGCGTTTGAGAATGGCTTCAGTACTGTCTTTGACTTTATCAAGATATTTAGTTCGCATCTTGTTATAGTCAGGAAGCACAAATCCTTTTTTGGTTGTACTCATCAAAGCATCTTGAAATATTGGATTTTGCATAGCATTGAACGATATGCCACACGCAACAAATGCTTGTGTCCATTTTAAATGCAACTCAAGCAACCATTGTTTACCTAATGCTTCAGGCATTGTCTGTCCATCGGATGACGCTCTGTCGGATTTTCTTGTGCTGGGAACTCCTCTTGATGTAGAAGCATGTCCATGAAGAGGGTTCAATTGAGAACTTTGATCATTTACTTGAGTGGTACACACCTCTTCTGTTGCCTCATTGCATACAGATGCTTCAATATTCGTATGAATATCTTTAGAAACATCACCTTTATGTTTAGCTGCAAGAATCAACTTTACTTTGCGAGAATACATGGCAAATTTTTCATGAATATCTTTTGGTGGTGCCCCGCACTTTTCAACATTGCCAGGGACTTTAAATAAATGCTCTTTAATTTTGGTTGCATTACCACTGAACTTGTGGCCACAAGATTTACATTTAAGTCGAGATGTATTTCTCCCAGCTTTCAACTCATGCACATAACTCCACTCTTGTCCTTTCACCATGATGCACAAAAGTAATTTGCTAGTAACAAAGTCAATGATTATTTTCATAATCAAAATCAATTAAAACATTAAATTAATTTAACTAACAATGATTGAACGAAAGTAAAAAAATAAAAAACGATGATTGAACAAAAATACAATAATAAAAAACAATACCATTGGATTACATATAAATTGCATCGATTTATCTAAAGTGCAAGCTTGTAGCTTTAACACATTACGATAATCAATAATTACAATTAAATAAAGTATTAAAATGATTATCATTATAAATTTTTATACATACAAGAGCTATAAGTGACATTTTTAAATGTCAAAACGATAATCACTTACAATACTTGATAATTATCGTATCTATGTAAAGTACGAACAAAAAGTTCTTACACTTTACCATAGATTTTTAAGTGATTATCTATCTACAATGCGAGCATCTGTATGCTCTCACACAGTACGGTAGATTTTGCAATCCAAATAAAGATAAGAGAATATCAATATTTTTGGACATGTTTTTCCTAAATTTTTACTCTAGTGAGAGCATAGCAGTGTGAATAGCTCTACACAAAACGTAAAAATATAATTTTGTTTCATTATATTCATTTTGAAGTGAGAGAAAATCTCTACACATCAAAATCGAACTTTAAATTACATAAAATTAATTTTTATGTAATTATATTTTTAAACTAATTATATCATGTAAGAGTACACTCTACATACAACGATAATATCCTACTTTTTTATATTAGTCACTTTCAAGTGTCAATTAATTGAACACATTGACAAGTGATTCTTATAATTATAGTTTGTATCAGGTGAGAGATTAAACTCTTCACAAAATACAAATTGTCAACTATTTACTAATTTTTTCAAAACAAATTCATAAATTTGAATCACAAAACTTAAATTCTATTGAATTTTAATTTTTATTTAATTCAAATTGTTTTATTTGTTTACAAATTACTTTTTTGATCGTTTGGTGAGAGTACTCACATGGAAAACACTGATTGTGAAAGATGGTATGAGGCCTGTCGCGTGCTGCTATATATACTAACATATTCGATCGTTATAATTTTTGATCGGAAATAATTTCGTTCGAAAAGTTTTTCGATCAAAAAACCAAGAAGTTATACGCTTGGCCATTTATGCTGATGTGGCACCGTATGATACGGCCGTATAATTTAGATAAACGAATAATACGCCCATTATTTGCATATTATACGTCTCCCGAATAACGAATAATGCAACTTAGCTCCAATGGATCATTCTTAACTGCTTGCTGCAATGGATACAATAGCTATGATGCCAAAGGTATGAATCAAGACAGATATTTAACCTTCTGTATAAAAGCACCCAACTATCTTGTATCCTTTCGAGATAGCAGCAATAACAGAGCTTCTACTTTCTTTGGATCTTCTTCAATCCCATTTTTTGAAATCACATGTCTAAGAAGCTTCACCCTTGGCTGCGAGAAGTGACACTTCTTAGGGTTCAACTGACCCCCGCATTCATCATACCTTGCAAAAGTCATTTCAAGCTGATGAATGTTCTCTTTCCTTGAATTGTATACACAAAAATCATCTATGAATCCTTTGAAAAACTTCCCAAAAAACAAGGTAAGGACCCAATCCGATTTTCTTTCAAAAGCTCTAAGCCCATTTGTTAACCCAAAAGGAAGGCAGTAAAAGCAGAAACAACCCCATGGAGTGATAAAAGCAGTCTTTTTCCGGTCTTCAAGAGCAAGGACAAGCTGAAAATGTCCTAAATAACCATTACTGACATTGTATCTTTCAAAGCCAGCCAGTGCATCTAAAAGTTGATCAATGAAAGGTAATTAAGGAATAAGAATCTTTCTTGGTGACTGTATTTAATGGATTATAATCAACACAAACTCTTTAATGCCCATCTTTCTTAGGAGTGACCACTACATGGCTCACCCAATTAGCATTATTAACTCCCACAATGAATCTTGCATCGAAAATTTTATCCACTTCTTCCTCTACAGCATTCATTTTCTCCTTACCCATCATTCTTAATTTTTGTCTTATTGGCTTTTCCCCTTCAACTAGTTTGATCTTCACAATATCTCCAACAAAACCCCTTATTTCTTGATATGAAGTGATGAAAAGATTTGGAAACTTGTCCAAGATTGTTAAGTACTCCCTTCTTTCTCCTTGTGTCAAATCAACACTCATCATATTTTGAATCATCTCCTTCTTCACTGGCAATTCCTTTTTAGGTTGCATCAACTCCTCAAGTTTCTCTAAACGGATTGAAGCATTTATATCCCCTGCCACTTGCAATTCTTCACCAATTTCTATATTCTTCTCATCCAGTAGCAAGAATGACACTTCATCCTCATCACTGGAACTAGAAGTAGTGACACTTTTTGAATCTTCAGAATAGTCTTCACTGGTAACTTTGGATTCATCAGTTTCACTCGCATCTTCTAGTACCAAAGGTTGCTCGGTAGTCATATCAGACACCCTCTCTTCACCCTTCTTGCCATACACATAGATTGTGGCCTTGCCCCAATATAGCACAACACTAACAAATCTCAACCAAGTTCTTTCCCAAAATGAGAGGAAAAGCTCCCAGGTTAGCTGGCATAACATGAAATTTTACTATAACCTTCACGTTAAAGACTTCAACTTCCAAATTCTTAATCAGACCCAAACACTTCACTTTGGCATGGTTTGCTAGTCAAATCCTAAACCCAGAGCTTTCGCATGTAATGAGACCCCGTCTCTCAATACATGACTGTGTGATCACACAAACTTGAGCAACTCCATCAATGTAGGCCTCTCCTATGCTCACACCTTTGCACCAAGCGTTCACCATAGGACAAATGTGGGGTAACTCTCCCACAACCAAAACTTTGACTTGTCCATGCTTCGACTCTTTCTCTGGATTTGCTAATGACTTCCATTGCCTCTTAAGTTTGGGCACCAAATTTATCAACTATCCAAAAGTACAATCTACTTTCCTCCCAATCAGGTCTTCCTTTAAACTCTAAGCTGTTTGGCCTTCTCTCAAAGATATATTGGCTACTTCAAACCATCTACGAGGTCTTCTCTTTCTCTTGACTTTTGCATATTCACCCTTTTTCTCTTTTTCTTTCTTCTTATTGGGACCTGGAGAGGCATAGCCTTCCCTCTCTCTTTTGCCTACGGGCATCATATCTGCTTCTTTCTTTTCAACCCGCAGACTATCCACATGACCACTACAGGTTGAGGCCTAATTTTCCTATTCAATACCTTGATCTCCTTGTATATCCAATGCATAATCATTAGCCCTTTTAGGAACCTACTGAGGAAGCAAAAACATATCACCTCCCATCCTTGCTGGCTTTGGACAATAAGTGATGATATGACCAAGTTTCCCACAAATATAATAGGTAGGGATGAACCTCGTTTGTGACTCAAAGACGCCTTGTCCATGATCCGCATAAGCATTAGATTGATCTTCACAGAGCTGGGCCATTCCTTTACCAGGACCACAATCACAACCACCTCCAATTCTAAGAACATTGAGGCACACTTCTTGCATCATGGTCATCATGTCTTGCATATTTCACTGTAATTGTTCAGTGTTCGCAACCCTTTGAGAAGGTTGGACTCTAGCCTCTACTTGATTCCCCTCATTTTGGCCACCATTACCTTGCACATGGACTGCTTTTCCATACTCATTGAGTCTTTGAGCTTTCCGTTCTTTCTCCCTAGCGATAGGGACTACTTCCTCAAAGGTAGATGGCCTTTTTAGCTCAATACTAAGCTTCACACTTTCCTTTAAGTTTACCACAAGATGGGCTGCCCCACAGGCACGAGGTGTCCTATTTTACCTTTCTCACTTATTTACATACTCATACTTTATTTTTTTTCTTACTTTTCCAATGCCTTTTATCACTCCCTCCCTAAGAGGGGGTTTCCATGGGGTGGGGAAGAGAAGAGAGGGGTATGGGAGCTTGGCTTGTGAAAAACCCCATCATTAGCCCTCCCCTTTTGGCTAGAGGCATTCATGCTTCTAGCTCTGACTCTGATTCTTCTTCCGCTTAGCTGTAGGAGCCGATATCGATTTGCCTTCTGAACTAGCCATTCCATTTGGCCAACGGTGAGATTTCTGAGATATTCATGAATTTGTAACAGGTCCGGGTGATAGCTTGTTACTTGGAATAGTGTCAGTTGATTAAACGAGAAGCCCATGGCTTCCAGAACTCTGTGCCAGTGTCCTCCTGGATCCCAAGTGAAAAATAGGATCATTGTCTGTAGTGTCCGGACAATAAAATTTGCATGCCAAATTGGACCAAATTTGTAACCACCAGTAGCGAGAGGGGAAATGAGAATCTTGGCTCTTGCAAAGATAGAACTGAAAATTATGATTCCCAAGAGTGTACCAAGAATCCACCATATATGGCCGCCTTGTTGGTGTGGTGAGCTCAAGTTGTCTTCAGAATCCTGCTTACTGCCATGACTGGAAAAAACTGCAAGCATATCATGCTTCTTTTGGGTGTGCTCAAACATGTCAGCTTCCTTTACTGATGCTAATAGAACGCCACCTACCTTGCGGCTTAAATACAAGCGTAAACCACTTACCTTTCTCCAAAGAGAGGATGCACTATTTGTAAGAAATTGTACCAAATTGGGAATGAGGTCTTCATTCTTGCATTCTATCGACCTTTTGTCTATCCATGGCTCCTTAGATCTTATCTCCATGCTGATCCTATCTCTATATGTTATAGTGGCTAGCCATAGCCATAGGTCTGATGCATCCCATGCAAACACAATGCTGTGTGGTGGAGGAGTTTGGAATATCCTTAAAAGGTTGGCAACATATTGATCATCCAACTTACTCTAAACACCCTCACATAAACTGGAGGCATTACCCATCTCCAAGTTTATAACACCCTTCAGTAGACTAGAGGCATTACCCATCTCTAAGTCTATAACACTACACAATAAAGTCTTGCTCGGCTGCCAAGCCTCTGGAGAAATATCCAACTCCAAACCTTCAGTCATACTTACCTCTTTGTTATGGTCCTCTAGTGAAACTGCCTTGATGCAAGATTCCCTTAGCTTGCTACACTGTCCTGGGTCCAGGCTGGTGCATAGGCTTCTGTTTTCAAAGCCCTCCCCTTTGCTTGATATGTTGTCCATCTTCTGCAAAGCCTTGCTAGCAGGGTGGTCTTCCTCTTCTCTTGTATCTTTCATGCCCTTTGCATTCCTCTTTCTCTGACGAGGCCTAATCAACACTTTACACCTTCTTACCCTTACTGTCCAATGTTGTCGATTGATTGCTTTGGTGCCTATTTCATCCAAGGTTAAAGATGTACTCACATTTGTAACACAATTTTCTTGACTTACCTCACCCACTGGGGTAGCATCTTTTGATTCTTTAACCTCTTGTTCCACTGCTTCAATTCTTTGATAGTCTTCTTACTTTATCCTTCTTCTGTTACACTCATCTTGACCTCTTCTACAAGACCAATGATACTTGGTGTGCAGGTACCAATTGGTGGTGAGCGTAGGATGATTGTAAGTGGTGATTGTGGCGGTGGTTGCATTGGTGACTGGCGTTGAACTGGTGTGGCTAGCAGTGGTTGCACCCCTGGTGGTGGGATTTGAATAGGTGGGATTGGTTGCCTGGGTGGCGGTGGTCTTGCTCTTGGTGGAGAGATTTGATTATGTCTCCCTCCTAGAGTGAAATTCTGCCTCCTTGGATATGGGAAGTAGTACATTCCATGGCCATCTTCCCCGTAGTTGTAACAGTGATACTCCCTGTTTTGTCGTCGTGCTCTTCCAGGGTCTTGATCTCTTTCTTGACTCCTCCCTTGCTGTATTAAGTGGACAGACAAATTTTGCAGTTTGTCAGTAATATGGGCCAACATATCTTGTTGGTCATCTCTTACCCCAAGAGCCGATGGTGGTGGTGGAATGGTGGTTGTCGTAGTTGCTGATCGACGCCATGTTCCTACTTCTGTTGACTCGGTTTATTTGGCTTTCATTCGCAGCTTCTTGTCCTTAAGGCGAGCAATCTCAACGGCTAACTTGTACGTAGTCGGAAATCTACCTTTCACCTTCTCCTTGAGAAGCGGCCATAAGCCATGCGTGACCGATCATTTTTTAGGAAATCGGGTGCAGCTTCTCCCCTTGCCAGTGACTCAACCCACCGTTCCCACAAATCCACAAATTTGGACTCATAGGTGGCATATTCTAAAATACCCTCCTGCTTCAAGTCTCTCAACTTGTTCCACAACTTTTCTGAAGTGGTACCTCCCCCAAAGCGCCTCTTAAAAGCGGTTTTTAAGGGCTCCCAGTCATCCTTGGTTGGTTGTGGAAGTGCATTGTACCATGATCTAGCTTCTAGCTTCATGAGATGCTTAAAGATTCTAACCCGGGATTCATCCATATCGTTGTTGCTCACTACACATGCTACTTCAAAGTCATCTAGGAATTCTGTTACCAAATCCTCCCCCTTCTTTCCTTTAAATGTTGGAAATTATACACTTGCCATGATTACTGAGAGAGAGCTAGAAAGACACACTGCTTAACTTGCAAAAGTTTTTTTACTTCTTTACAAGGAGGCGTGTATACCCTCTTATACTAGGACATAGATTAAAACTTCAAACGGTACATTGCCTTGTACCAAAGGTAAGACAAATGGCTTATCTGATGCCAGAACCTCAAAAACCCGCTCCCCACCCAGCATGGTGTCGATGACGTGCTGGTAGTGAGCCTTCAAGTCCAATATTACCTTGATTGAGCGTACACGTGTTGGTATGTGTGATCTGTCTTGAGGTAGGTTGTACTGATTCATGTGAAGCTTAGAGGTGCTTAGTCACTGTCCAAGCTTGTGGGAGAGGGTGGTGTTCTTTCCTGAAACAAACTCAATAGATCCCTAGTTTCTCTAGTGAGAGTGTGAGCCAATGCTTCCGTTATCTGTGCTGCAGCATCAGGTGCGACTTGGAAACTGACTGTGATAATTACCTCGGTGACTTGAGTTACCCGATTCTCAAAGTAGAATAGTGTTGATTCTCTATTGTGCACAGCTCCTTCCATCTTGTTGTTGTGGGTTGGTTGTAGGTTGCGGACATGGTTTCGACCTTCTCCTTCTTCTTCTTGGCACTCGGCCTATGTATATCCACTGGGTTTGGTGTGTTGGTTGACTCTCCCTCTACAAATCGATTACCGTTACGCCTGGCACTCAACCTTCGATGGAGATGCGGAGTTCGTCTAGTTGTGCTTGGAGCTCTTCTTCTTCTTTCATCCAGTTAGCAAAGCCTGCTAGCCATTCATCCATTCACAATAGTTTAGGGGTTTCAGTCTTGTAAACTGAAGGGTTTCATGAAAAGATCCTCAGTGGGGGCACCAGATGACGGGAGCAAAGTAAACCCCGAACCCCCGACGGCCTCTAAAACACCGAGGACCGAATGGCGCGCCTCGAGCCTGTCACAGTAAAGCAAACAGAGGGCACCACCTAGCTTGAGCGGCTAGGACGCAAACAACACACCACCATAACAAAGTTTTCATCCAAGAGAGATGGATGTTTGGGAGTAATGATGAAGAGGAAGGGGAATGAGATCAAGAGAGAGAGAGAGAGAGAGAGAGAGAGAGAGAGAGAGAGAGAGAGAGTATAGCGGCTTAGTACTTAGGAACCACAAAAGGATGGCGAATCCGCACACCCTTCACACATACACAAGCTCACTCCAAACACAAGACTAGGTGGCGATTCCGCACACCTCACATGGGCAAAACATTGCAAGAAACATACTCACAAAACCTCAAGCTTTATTTAGAGAATAAGGCGATGAAATGGGGAGCATAGGGTAGGGTGAAAGAGAAGGGAGAGAGTGGTAGACCACATGGCGGATAGGTGGGAGCCGATGGCGAAGACTCGCACGAGGGTTATGGCCATCATCCTTCATTTAGCTACCCTTCATCTTCCATAGCCCAAGGGTGTAGAGGTCATGCTCAAGTCGAGCATGGTGGCTGCTGTGATGGTGATGGTGTGGGTGTGTGTGTGTGCGCTAGGCGCACACAGTGCATAGTGGACTATTTGGTGAAGTTGTGTGTGTTTAGTGTGATGGTGACCCCTCTTTATATAGGGAAGGAGGGGGGGAGAGATTCTAGGATTTAGAAATGAAGAAATCATTATCTACACAGGCCATGTGACTGTGGGCCCCACTTGTCTGGCTGTGTGTATATGCGCCAGAACAGCAGTCTCATGAGAGAGAGACTAAGAGAGAGAGAGATGGGTTGATGAAAAAAAGTGAGAGGTGACATGGAGAATAAAGTAATTACAAGAGGGGAGTGTTTTCAGAGGTGAATCTGTGTGCAGATGTGTGTGAACACAAGAAAAATCAGGTAACCACCGAGTGGGGATGGGTCTGTGGGCACCTTTTTCAGTGAAACTGAGTGTGTGTGAGTGTAAGGGAGGTTATGTGGCTACAGGATAGGAGACATGGCGCCCTTTAGAGAGAGAGAGGGGGATATTTGGGTCATGGGATATGATAGGAGAGAGAAAAGGGGGGTGGGCCGGTATACTGTTTTGGAAGATAGGAGAGGTGGATTGTGAGTTAGGGTGCATTATTGGTAAGGACAGGGGGTGGGGTAGCTCAAGGGGAGAGAGAAAGGAGAAAGGACAAGGGGAAGAGAAATGGGGTTGACCTTTTGAGTGGAGGAGAGGAAAAGGGACACACAATGGGGAAACAGTGAAGAAAAAGGAGGCAAGGTGGGGATGGGCTGCCCCGCAGGCACGAGGTGGTTACCTTTCTCACTTATTTACATACTCATACTTTATTTTTTTTCTTACTTTTCCAATGCCTTTTATCACTCCCTCCCTAAGAGGGGGTTTCCATGGGGTGGGGAAGAGAAGAGAGGGGTATGGGAGCCTGGCTTGTGAAAAGCCCCCATCAATGTTACCGCTTGCATATTTCAATAGTGTCCCTACATGTATACATAAATAGATGGATAGTGTCCATGCATGTTTATAGTTACCCATATTATCCCCACATGTATACACACATATAATTTGCGTTGGTTGTTGCAACAAAGATACATGTTTTTATTATTTATGATATACAATGTAAATAGTGCTTGATAATAATCATGGTGCCACGAGTATAGTTGAATAATGAATTAAGATATACACATTAGTTAACCTATAAGAATGATTATGGTACCCCTTGTAAAAATGGAGAGTAGTCATGTTTACAACTCCATATGTACATAGAATATCAAGTTATAGATAATGAAGTATTAGACTTGCCGTATATATTTTAGAAAATACTACAAACTAGACAAATTATATCTATACCAAGAGGTATTTGCTACTTTATAGTTATAATATATGATTTACGAGATAATACAGTCTAGTTGGATAGTGGATAGTAAAGTCAAGTTACTGCACTCAAAAAAATTTCTACTCATAGAATATCAAGTGATAGATAATGAAGCACTAGACCTACAAATATAGTGCATTATAATAATGATGAAACTTCATGTATGGTATATTTGGATAGTGAAATAGGATATAAACAATAACAAGTTATATAAACTTATTCGCTGCATTTTTTCATTTATTTTATATAAAACTAAATGAATATATAGATCAATAGGTATTTGCTAAATAATTTCATTATCTACGACCTACAATATAAACAATGCAAGATAAAAAATATGATGCAGGCTCTAGTCTACTTCATGAGAGCCTTAATTAGGCTATGGTGATGATTGAGAGTTCAAATAGGAGGCTCCAATATTGGAGTTATGAGAAATTTAACAATCCAAACTACCACATTAGTATCAATTTCTAAGATAATGTGTATGTATATGTGTCTGGAGATACCGAGCACTCAATATGTATGTATACATGTGTGGAGATGTAGTGAGTTAGGATATACATATTAACCTATAATAACAACCATCATAATACCCCTAGATGGATAGTGTCCATGCATGTATGCAATTTCATATGTACATAGAATATCGATTTTTTGATGACTAAGCACTATACTTGCCCTATATATCTCACAAGATAATATAGATTAGACAAATAATAATTATGCAAGCTCTAATTTAGTTGCATGGTGTGATGTAGAACGTGTACAATACAAGCAACACTCGACATTGATAACAACATTGCTAGTCTAGTTGAATAGTATACACACATATAGATTGCATTGGTTTTTTTGCAACAAAGATACATGTGTTTGTACTATTTATGATATACACATTAACCTATAAGAAAGATTATGGTACCCCTTGTATAAATGGATAGTATGTGTTCCTACAAGTCCATATGTACATAGAATATCGAGTTATAGATAGTGAAGCACTAGACTTGCCTTATATATTTTGTAAAATACTAAAAATTAGACAAATTATATGTGTATCAAGAGGTATTTTCTACATAATAACTACAATATATGTGAGTTACAATATAGTCTAGTTGGATAGTGGATAGTAAACTCATTAGTGCACTCATTAGTTGGATGGTGGATAGTAAACTCATTACTGGACTCAAAATTGTGTCTACTTATTTCAACATAGCCTAGCACAATGCTCGCATGTCTCATGATTGCTACCCTACCCTACCCCTTGTATAAATTGATAGTGTCCCTACATGTAAATAATATCACATATTATCTCCACACAGGTATACATACTATTCACAATGGCCATTCATGTAAAATGGACCTTTTGATACTATGTCCATGTGAAGAAATAGAAAATTAAAATATGAATGTCGTACATATTTTAGAAAAACTATATATTAAATGAAGATGTATATCAAGAGGTATCAACATAGCAGAGATAAAATGATTTCACATATTATCTCCACGTAGGTATACATAATATTCACAATGACGATTCATGTAAAATGAACCTTTTGATACTATGGCCATGTCAAGATATATATAATTAATATATGGATGTCCTATATACATACTTTTGAGAAACTATATATATAAATAAAGACGTATATCAAGATGTGTCAACATAACACCTTGATAGGATATAAATTAAATTAGAGATATACTAATTAGTTAACGAGTGATAATAGCGTGCGATGATAATTATGACAAGATGTTAATAATCCAGGCAATTACCTACATCAAATATAGTGCATGATAATAATGATGAAATTGCATGTATGGTATAGCTTGATAGTGAGATAGGACATAACCAATAACCTACAATCCCAATTCAATACCTAGTTTATAGATGAACAATGTTCCTGTATATATACAACTCGATATATACACATAGAATAACAAGTTATTTAAAATTATTCGCTGGATTTTGTAGATATTTTATATAAAACTAAACAAATATATAGATCAATAGGTATTTGCTATTATATAATTTCAATATATGCGACCTACGATAAACAATGCAAGATAACAATTACGATGCGGTCTCTAGTATACTTCATGAGAGCCTTGATTAGGCTATGGTGATGATTGAGATTTCAAATAGTGGAGTTACGAAAAAATATCACAATCCAAACTACCACATTATTGTCAACGTCTAAGATAATGTGTATGTATACGTGTGTGGAGATACCGAGTACTCAATATGTATGTATACATGTGTGGAGATATTAATATGGTGAGATGTATTTAGTTAGGATATACACATTAACCTATAATAAGAACCTTGATAATACCCCTTCTATAGATAGATAGTGTCCATGCATGTATACAGCTCCATATGTACATAGAATATCAAGTTTTGATAACTAAGCACTAGACTTGCCCTATATATCTCACACGATAATATAATTTAGAAAAATATAATTATGGAAGATCTATTTTAGTTGCATGGTGTGATAGTGTATATGTTTATGATATCCACTAAATAGGGTATAAATTAGAGATATAAGAGGATAGTGCATGATAAAAATTATGATACCGCATGCAATTATTACGATGATCCCAATGATATGTGATTCGATAATAATGATAGTAATCGCGTGCATATATTGTCTAGCTTGGAGGTAGTGAAAATGGATATAAATACTAACCTAAAATGATTATGATACCACATGTATAGATAGGAAATTCTTTGTATGTACGTTGAATGTCAACTTATAGATAATGAATTGATGGACTTGCCGTTCATATTTCAATACATGCGATCTATGAAGAAATAATGTGAGACAATAATGATACATGCATACCTAGGCCTCTAGTCGAGTTGGACACTCATATATGATATGTTTACATCAAGAGAGACGATGAGCTACAATAATAAGAACGAGCTATAATACATATAATAATTCACGCTAATAAATACAATACATATAGTCTATCTGAATAATGATTGAGCATATAAGAAATAACAGGCTCAAAGAGTTGTGAATATAACCCTTTTTTGCGTGGATAGTGTACATGTTTTTGATATCCACTACATTGCGTGTAAATAAGAGAAATAGGAAGATAGTGCATCATAGTAAGGTGTGACAATAATTATGATACCACATGAAATTATTATGACGATATAATAATGATGGCACTGCATGTATTGTCTAGCTGGAAAGTAGTGAGATAGGATATAAAAAATAACTACAATGATTATGATACCACATGTATAGATAGACAATGTCCATGCTTGTATATAAAAAGCTTTTTATATACGTAGACTATCAATTATCTTTATATAATTCATTGATGGACTTGCCCTTCATATTTCAGTAAGTGTGATCTATGAATAAATAATGTATGCAAGATAATAATTATGCATGCTTAGGCCTCTTGACTAGTTGGACACTCAGATATGATATATTAACATCAAGAGAGGTGATGTGCTACAGTAATATTTACGAGCTACGATATAAATTATGCACTCCAATAATTGTGATACATATAGTCTAGCTCGATAATGAGTTAGCATATAACTTGTAAGCTAGAAGAGCTATGATGCCCCTTCTTTGGGTGGATAGTATTGTACATGTTTACGATGTCCACTAGATAGGGTGTAAATTAGAGATAAGAAGATAGTGCATGATAATAAGGTGCTTGTTGTCATCAATATTAGTCTCTAGCCTTCTGAAAATATTTTCCAACTTAATTTGGTCGCTTTAGTATGGGGAAAATAATTAAATATGAATAAATAACATAAATATACATGAGATCTATGAATAAATAATACAGGATAATAATGATACATTCTTAGGCCTCTAGTCTAGTTCACTATAAGAAAGGGGGTTGAATGCCTCTAGAATAGCCCGCACATCAACAAGCATTTCAGGAGAGAGAAAGTATTGGGCACACAGGTATTGTCGCAACTAGTAGCATGACTGTTAGCTCGCGGCAATGCTCTAGGGTATCAACGTGGGTACGCATTTACTAATTGTTGCGCTGATTGCCACGTATATACCCACTATGATAGCCACGCTTATACCCTCCACTAAATTTATTTAAAAACAGTTTCCAAGGATCTCGGATGATTCAAGTCCCCATATGTGAAGACTTTGCATCATCCAAAGATCCTTAGATATTTTTTCTAAAATAAATATCACATTTATTTATTATTTAATATTTAACAAGATCATACAATTTTTTAAAACCTAAGAAACTTAAAAACAATTTATTGAAAATTTTCTTTTTATTGATATCGAGATTTTGCAAAATGTATACAAGGCCTTTTGGCCAGGCATCCAAAATAAAAGTAAAATATTTACAAGGGCTCTTGGTCAGGCGTTCAAAATGTGAGGGGATTGTGTTAGTGAGTTAGTAACCCTCATCCTCACCGTGACCGCCCTCGTCGTCCTTGTCACCGTGGCTACCCTCGTTGTCCTCACCATTTTTAGTGCTACCTCTTCGAGTATCCACAAATAACAAAGCAAACCACATAATTAGTAAACATTAAAATTAGCAAACAACAAAATAAATAATTAGTTAGGTTAACTTTGTAGTTGTTGGAGCATCCACAAGTAGGTACTTTATTTGTCATTGCATTTTTGATACTTCACCACCTCCCTTGACACTCAATGTCCTACGATGTTTGCCTGCATATTAATCATTATTTATATTAGTTTACATCATTATTATGGTTCAAATAAAAACTAAAAACTTTACTTACCACTTTGTCCTTCCAGACGCCCTTTCTGCCAGAACCCCAATTGTGAGCTTGTTGTCTTGCCTTTGCTTGCCTCTGTTGAGGATGGCCGACTCCATTATCTCTCACTTGGAGGACAAACTCCCACTTTGAATCATGCATATTGGCACCCATTTTTTTGGATATTGGGGTGTTGACCTTGTTGTTTAGCGTCCTTGAAAATGGTGTACCGTTTATTATGAAGGAAGGTCTTGATAAAACCTTCCATCCACTCTGTGGTAAAAGACTGGCCCTGGGGATTAGGAAGCTGCAGCCGCATTGTATCAACAATATACTGCAAGTACTGAGGATCTTGTTGCTCTCAATTGTCGATGAAGGGTGTCAAAGCCTTAGATGTGATATCAAGTGGCCGCTTCTTTTGGATCTAGGGTGTAATTTTAAGTTTTATAGAATGTAAATAATGTAAATAGAAAGTGTGGGTATCCTCATTCCAGCCAAAAAGTTTGACACATGTGGTAGTTGTCTATTTACAGTGCACAATATGCAATTATGCATGAACCGCCTTGGAAGTGGTCAAATATAAAACTTTAGTATGTGGAAATTAATTTTTCCTATCATCAAGTTTAAAAAATCTGGAGAAAATGATACTCCGCTTGGAAATTTTTCCACAAAAAATGTCGGTTGGCGGTCAAAACTGGACAAAAATGGCCACGTACACTATGACATTTGGAGCACATTACTGCTCAGATAGACGCAGAATAACAAAGGAAAAGTTGAAGGCAAAAAATCTAGGGAGAGGTAATGCTGGAGTCAATCCTCGCGGTAATGGTCCTTCAGCAATGCGTGCGGTAATCGGCCCGGCTACATTTCCGCGTTTATTTACGCAGTATTTACCGCCAGTATTACCGCGACGATTATCGTACCCGGCTACATTTCCGCGTTTATTTACGCAGTATTTACCGCCAGTATTATCGCGACGATTACCGCACCCGAGAGTATTTTTTAAAAAAAAGCAGATGACCATTTGGATGGTAGATAGGACCCATCTAGATGGTCATTTGCCTTTTTTTTCCTATACATTTAATAAATTAAAAAACAACAATTTCATTGCACCAAAACTTTGGACTAAAATCAAATGTTTAATTATATTGGAGAAACTGTTCAAAAACAACAATTTCATTACACCAACCAAATTCAAATGTTTAATTATATTGGAGAAACTGTTCATTACAAAATTGTCCAAATAGGCGATGCATGGCGGCTATACAATTGTGGCCAAAAGAACACTTGGGCCAAAATCAAGTGTTTAATTATATTGGATATTACAAAATTGCCCAAATAGGCTTATGGCGAAAAGAAGACGCGCGTGCGGGCCCAAAAACACTTGGAGGATTGAGCTACTCGGATCCTGGGACCTCTCGAGGGACTCCTTCACTCTGGAGAAGAAAAAAACAACAAAACCTTTAATTAATACAAATGGATACATAAAGCTGCATGCAATGATTTTTTAAAAAAAGTTCACACTTATAGGCTGTAGTGTACGACATGCCTTTTCAAATTCTTCGCGATTGATTTTGTTGTTTTCATACAGCCAGCACCATGTCTGATATTCGGAGTGGCTCTCTCTGTATCTCTGGATCTCTCGGCTTGGACGGGTCATAGTAATATTTTGATGTATATCAATTAAAAAATATCACAAACCTAACCTTATTACCACAAATTAAATCAATTCAAATGAAAATCTGCACACTCACAAATTTATCTTTCCATGCTGCTTTTCCACCCGAGCCGTAATGCGTGGGCGTTTGCTGCGCCCTCGCCTCCACCTGCCGAGTGTGCGCCCTAGCACCTGTCGCTCTCTCGTCCTCCAGCTCGCCCTGGGATTTCTCCCACTCCTCGTCGTGAACATTTCCAGGGCGATAGTTGTGACCCTTGGATTCAAATGTTCGCTTTGCTGCCCTCCACACACTGGACTTCTTATTTTTCAAGAAATTCTTGATGTATTCCTCGAGCCACTGCCTGGAGAACTCTTCCACTTGCGGATTAGGGAACCGCATGAGCAATGTCGTGTGAATGTACGTCACGTCGGCTGAGTCCTGATCTTTGAAATATTTAAAGCAATCTTGGTATGTCGAGTGGATCATCTGGTTAAGGTGCCCTCGAAATGTCCTCCCCAAAGAGGAACCTAGATCCACTTCCCCCCCACAATGTATATAATAGTAGTAGCCACGAGCGTCCGGGGTGGGCGCATCGCGGTCCTCATCCTCATGTGGAGCTCCAAGGGGTGAGCAAGGAGGTCGGGGTGTAAGAGGAGGTGAATCTATAGCAGTGCCCCCTCCACCACCAAAGCAGCACGAGCCACTACCTCGACGAGAACGTGAGCCACCACTACGGGAAGAGCGTTGGCCACCCGAAGAGCGCTGGCCCGAGCTCGAACCATTGGGTGGTGTAGGCGAAGGATAACTCGACAGTGCGGGTGTGGATCGCTGGGAATGCAGGGTGGAGGGAGCTACGGGTGACGGGAAATTTGAGGGTAAGGTGGAGGGAGGCCCACTCGGAGACACACTCTGCATGATTGGAGTGCCGGCGCCCGACGTCGCAAGCGGTGAGAGCCCATAGGCAACCAACTGTGCTGGTGTGTACCACCCTCCAAGACTCTGCTACGAGGATAGCCACTCTGCCTGGGCGCGGTATGCCCTCTCTAGGTCGGGGTCGTGTAGTGCATCTCGGAACCATCGAAAGCCGAAGGTGGATTGTGACTGGTGGGAGGAAGACTGCGAGTAGTAAGCATCACAAGCGTCCTCGTAAGAGAGGTCCTCGACGAGAAAGTCCTCTATGGATCGATAGCCGGGCGTGGAAGAGGATGCCATATCCTACAATTTCACAAAAAAAAGGGACCCTAATTAACATTGAATTCTAGTCAAAGTAAGATTCTTTATTGCATAGGATTCCTCCCTGCATAAGATTCCTTTTATCTCCTATTTAAGAAATGGTTTAAGTGCTTATTTTTCTTGCATCCATTTAGTGTGTGTGTGTGTGTGTGTGTGTGTGTGTGTGTGTGTGTGTGCTTCTAATTAATCTATTGTGTGTGTGCGTTAGTGTGTGGCAAAGAAATTAATCTAGTGTGTGTGTGTTGGACCTTAATCTACCGTTGGGCTTCTCGGTGACCATTGGGGTCTCAATCAACTTCATCGCACACCCACATGGAGGTATGTTTTGGTATACTAATGCATGCCCAAGCACACACTAATGCAAGCGTTAGTGTATGCTTGTAACGCATGCACACACTAATAAACGCATGCACACACTAATGCTTGCATTAGTGTGTGCTTGTGCACTAATTAGGGTGTGTGCATGCATTGGTGTGTTTTCACACACTAATTAAATTAGGGTGTGTGTGCATGCATTGGTGTGTTTTCACACACTAATTAGTGCACAAGCACACACTAATGCAAGCATTGGTGTGTGCAATTTTTTCACACACCAATGCTCACAATAGTGTGTGCTTGTGCATGCATTAGTTTGTAGACACACTAATTTGTGCACAAGCACATTAGCATTGGTGTGTGCTAGAGAGTTATGCACACACTAATGCCCGCATTAGTGTGTGTGTGTGTATAATGCATGCATTGTGCCTAAAATATATAGTGTGTGAAAACACACTAATTAGTGCACAAGCACACACTAATGCAAGCATTAGTGTGTGCTAGAGAGGTATGCACACACTAACGCTTGTGTTAGTGTGTGCTTGGGCACAAATTAGTGTGTGGAAACACACTAATGCAAGCATTAGTGTGTGTGTGTGTGTGTGTGTATAATACATTCATTGTGCCTAAAATAGTGTGTGAAAACAAACTAATTAGTGCACAAGCACACACTAATGCAAGCATTAGTGTGTGCTAGAGAGGTATGCACACACTAACGCTTGCATTAGTCTGTGCTTGGACACAAATTAGTGTGTGGAAACACACTAATGCTTGCATTAGTGTGTGTGATTGTGCCTAAAATAGTGTGTGAAAACACACTAATTAGTGCACAAGCACACACTAATGCAAGCATTAGTGTGTACTTGGGCACGAATTAGTGTGTGGAAACACACTAATGCATGCACACACTAATGCAAGCATTAGTGTGTGTGTGTGTATAATGCATGCATTGTGCACAAAATAGTGTGTGAAAACACACTAATTTGTGCACAATCACACACTAATGCAAGCATTAGTGTGTGTATAATGCATGCACACACTAATGCTTGCATTAGTGTGTGCTTAGATACAAATTAGTGTGTAGAAACTAACTAATGCGTGTGTGTATAATGCATGCACACACTAATACGGACATTAGTGTGTAAAAACTAACTAGTGCGACATTAATGTGTAATTTGTGCACAAAATAGTGTGTATAATGCATGCACGCACTAATGCACCCTTAAGGGTGTGCTTGTGTATGAATTAGTGTGTAAACACACTAATGCATGCACAAGCACACACTAATGCAAGCATTAGTGTGTGCATGCATTAGTTAGTTTTTACACTTTTCACACACTATTTTGTGCACAATCACACACTAATGCAAGCATTAATGTGTGTATAATGCATGCATGCACTAATGCAAGCATTAGTGTGTGATTGTGCACAAAATTGTGTGTGTGTGTGTGCATGTGTGTCCATGTTAGTGCATGTGTGTGTGTGCAATGTGTATGCATTGTGTGTGTGCATGTGTGTGTGTATGTGTTTGTGTGTGTGTGTGTAGAAGAACGAGAAGAAAGAGAGAGAGTTTGAGCACTTACATTCGTGACCTCGGTGTCTTGGAAATGGTGGGGATGGAGATGAAGACAGTAATAGAGGTTGGAGATGGAGATGGAGAGGGAGAAGGAGAGGGAGCATGGAGATGGAGAGGGAAACAGGCCCGCGCAGAAGAGGAGGTCGATTTTGAAATTTTGGCATTCAATTTCGCGGGGCCCCCTTTATATAAAAAAATATGTTGGAAATTTTACCGCGTATATTACCGCACCTGTTACCGCATGTATTACCGCCATTATTACCGTGAAAATCTATGAGATGACATTAAGGTTACGTCGGCTGCATGACCTGTTGTACCCACTACCCTCTATCTTTAATGAGTGTCAGTCATGTCAGTACAAACATTCTTGATTTTTCTTATTCTTATTTAATTTTTTCTTATTTACTGTGTGGTCGTGTGTGCAGGACGATTGGGATGACGTGGGTTCGCCGGTTGGCGCGGAATGAACTCGATGGTTGAGCGAGCGATTACCATGTCCATGTATGCGATGTAAGCGTGCAATTGCACGGCTTTGACGTATATGCTTGGCTCACGTGGATGATTATGGGCTATGGGACGATCCGAGAAAACGCGCTCGAATGGAAACTAGCGATCCGAGGGTTTTGGCATCCATTGATGTCGCTCCCCATTGAAGTGTGATCGGGGGCGGAGGCGGGAGGAGGACAGAAGAGCGATTGCACCAGGAAGCAGTCATGGGAGGGGGGTCACACTCGCGGTTCGATGTGGGTGGGTCCACACGAGCGCATGCGCATCCTACATCCACCACATATGGGGATCTCGCCACCACCCCGCCCCACATGGAGGTGGAGGAAGATCATTTGCACAATATGGTTGAGGATCTTCTTTCACGCACAATATGGTTGAGGATCTTCTTGCACGTGAAGCGACGAATGAGTGTGAGCCTGAGTGTGCATGTGAAGAAGCCGCCCAAAAAACCAAAGATTCATTCATTGCTAGAGGCAGCACACACCGCTCTTTACGAGGGATGCTCCTACTCCATATTACGAGCGTCTCTTGAGATCTTGAATATTGAAGCAATGTTTGGATGGAGCAATACAGGGGTCGATGCACTATTGAGGTACGTTTAAGTGTAATAAGTGTTAGTTGTGAGTTTTTTTCGTGGTTATATGCAATAACGAGTGTTCTTTAATTATGTCATAGGCTATTAGGTAAGATGATGCCTAAAGGCAATCATCTTCCAGAAAATCGAAGGAAGGCACGACAGGTGGTGACAGGGCTTGGGATGGACTATGATCGCATACATGCATGTGTCAATGATTGCGTGCTATTCCGCAATCAACATGCAGGCCTTGATGCTTGCCCCGAGTGTGGAGAATCAAGGTACAAAGAGGGAATGAAAGGAACCACAATACCTCCCAAGGTTCTTCGTCATTTCCCACTCATTCCCCGCATCAAGCACATGTTCAGCACCAAAGGAACAAGCGAGCTTCTTACATGGCATATGACAAATCGCTCCACCGATGGGGTTATGAGAGTGCCGGCTGACTCGCCGGCATGGCAACACATTGAGCAGACATGGCCGGAGTTTAGAGAAGAGCCTCGTCACTTGAGGCTTGGTCTGGCTAGTGATGGGGTAAACCCATTTGGGCATCGGTCTACCTCATGGAGTACTTGGCTAGTGGTTGTTGTGAACTACAACATTCCACCATGGGAGTCAACCAAGAAGGGGAACATTTTGCTCTCTCTTCTAGTCCCAGGAAAACACAAGGTGAAGAACATGGATGTATATTTAGCACCTTTGATTGAAGAGCTTCAAGATCTATGGAACGGCATAGATGTTTTTGATGTATCAAGACCACTTCGTGATCGGCGCACAATGATCAAGTGCATTCTCATGTGGACCATGCATGATTACCCCGGGCTTGGAGAGATTTCAGGTAAGCTTATACTTTGTGACGTGCTTTAAGGTCTGTGCATTGGTCACTTATATGCGGTTATGTCTTTTGTTTTTGTAGGACTATCAACATCTGGACATAGGGCATGCCCAACTTGTGGACCCTCACTCGTGACAGAGAGACCTGATCTACTTGGTAAGGTGATCTACCCCAATAACCATCGCTTCTTGCCGCCCACACATCCATCTTATGCTCCACCATGCAATGGGATGGAGCCACTCCATTGGACCATAGCCAATGGGGCAAGACATTGGAACGAGCATCACAGCACATTGCCTCCTCCCAATGATCCACCTAGGGGTATGTCTAGGTACTCTATTTTCTTATCACTACCCTATTGGGATTCATTAAAAATCCAACACCTATTGGATCCAATGCATGTGTTCAAAAATGTTGGCCAAGCTATATGGGATCACATAGTAGGCAAGAAAGATTCATTGGGGGCTAGAGAGGACATGAGGGCCATAAGGAGGCTCCCTCCTTCAGCCATACCTCGCATGGGGCCTCGGGGGAAGATAGTTCTTCCAAAGGCACCTTGGATTCTATCAAGGGTGGATTAAGAGTGGATGAAACAAGTCATTGCATCCATCCCTACTCCAACAGGTTATATGCGTCAGCTCAAGGGTGCCTTCACTAAAACTAAGAAAGGAGGATCCACACAACTGTATGGGCTCAAATCCCATGATTGGCACAAGATTCTTCAGGTAATGTGTGTGTGTGTGTGTGTGTGTGTGTATGTGGTTTAGGGTTCTGGATACTAAAAAGTCTTTTTGTTTGTGTAATAGTTTGTGCTTCCAATTAGCATTAGTGGATTTGCAGACATGAAGGTAAAGACTGCAATATTCAAGGTGGGAGAAGTTGTCAGGTATAGAACATTTGATCCTCCCTCCTAAACTTTACTTTGAAGACTAACTTTACTATGAAGATTATGAAGGGTTTTTTGGTTATAGGTTTGTGAGTTCCAAAGAAATCGAAGTTTCAGCCATTCCAACAGCTCGACTTCTAGCGATTGAAGCAACTTGTGCTATTGAAGATGCATTCCCACGTTCTATCCTTGTTAGCCAAGTTCACCTATTGCTCCATCTTGTTGAGGAGATAGCCATTTGTGGTGTGGTTCACTCCAGGTGGATGTTCTTTCTTGAGAGGTTCCTAAAGACCTTAAAAGACTTTGTAAGGCTACGATCACAACCAGATGTATTCATCGATCTTAAGCGTTAAACCTTATTAGGATTGGATTGTATTCACAACGCTTTTTATTAGTTACTTTAATCGCTAATGGTTTCATGTACATGTGTTCAGGCAAGCATGGCAGAGGGTTGGATTGTACAAGAGGCTTTTGTGTATGTCTCTCAATATCTTTTCACAATAGACCCATCATTGCCTCGTTTAAAGACGGAGGAAGAGGATCCAAAAAAACACGCAAACATTCCAAGTGGGAAAGGTTCTCTCTTGATTTTGGATAGGGAATTTCAAGCCATAGTCAACAACCATTGTCTAATCAATGCTCCCATCATGGGCAAATGGGTGGATATGTATGTGGAGGTGCGTACAACGAGAGAAAGGGAGAGGGAAGCATGGAAGAGGTCGCATGGCGGTAGGCGAGCACCTCCCTTTCCTAAAGAGCTTGCCAAATACCCTGGTCTAATTCCATTTGGGAGGATACACAATTCCATGACCAAGGCCAAGGCACAAGGAGAACAAATAAGCCCTAAAGAATGGGAGTACGCGCGAGGATGTCTACCCAGGGTAATATACTCAATGTGTTTAGTGTGTTTGTGTGAGTGTGTGTGTGTGTGGGTGTGTGTATGTGTGTCACCTCTCTCTCTCTCTCCCTCTCTCTCTCTCTCTCTCTCTCTCTCTCTCTCTCTCTCTCTCTCTCTCTCTCATCTATCTTGATTGGTTTTTGCAAGCCTTCACATTCAACTCTATGTGGTCCGAAGGACGTCATTTTTGAACCGGCAAGATAGATGAGCGTCGAACCACTCACGATAGTGGAGTTATGGGCAACTTTGACACTACAACACAAGAGGTGAGGGAATGTGGAACAATAGAGAGGATAATCAAAGTGGACTTCAGAACATTTCACAAATATCTCTTTGATTGCGGATGGTTTGCGGGTGAGGTTAAGAGACATGAGAATGGACTCTATATGGTAGAATCCGGGCAATTTCATCGCGGGAAGACCGACAACTTGGTGCAACCTAGTAGTTGTGAGCAGGTAAAGTCCATGTGCAACTCACTAAAACATTATATGATACATACAAAACTACATTCATGTTGGTGTTTGCTCTATGACCTACAGGTTTTTTATGTGCCTTGTATGTATCGAAGACGACTATGGTATGTTATTCCAGTCACACCACGGAGCAGATCTATCTTTGCAGATATGAACATAGAGACTTTGGCAGATCCCACCATACCATCTCAAGAAGACGCCAATGACGATGATGCAGTTGAGGTCGAGGAGAACCAACCATTCCCAATAACCAACCATAGTGAGGAGGAGGACGAGGATGGAGAGGATGATGATGATTCAATAGGAGAGGCTATAGAGGATGAATCAATAGATTTATTTGTTGATTTAGCTACCATGGGGTTGGACATGGATGTAAGCACTTGTAGAGATCTCTTGGAGGATGAAAATTAATAACTATCTTTTGGATATTTTTGACTTCTTTCTCTACTTATGCCGTACAAAAGGGCTATTTGTTTATGAACGCAAGACAATACAATTTTGATCATCGTTTGCTTGCCATTTCCATATGAATGCATAGTTGACATAAGATTTTGAGGTGGAAACAAAATACTTTTGTTTATAGAATCTCATGGAGTACAAATGAGTAGAGTAGGCGAATCATACCAATAGAGGAGGCAAGCAAAGAGAAGAGAGGTACTAAAAATCCCAATGAGAATGGGATTTCTTACACTCCATGCAAAAAGGGGGTACCAATTTCTGAAAAGTAACAAAATAGAATAGGATTTATAGAAAGGGAAAAGTGGGAGAGGAATGGATCACTTGGATTCTTTTCCGGGTGCGGTAATTTGGGCGTTTATTTATGCGGTAATACTCGCGGTAAAGCTGGGAAACGCGCCACCGGGTCTGCACCATACACTCTCTCTCTTTCTTGCAGCTCTCTCTCCTCTTATGCGGTAATGTTGTGCCGTAACAGCACCATTCTCCCATAGTGTTAAAAGGTTAGAAAAGGGCCAAAATGGTGAAAAGGCTAAATTTTCCACATCACTCATGGTGTTGTGGGTATAAATTGAGGAAATTTTTGGTGAATCCAATATCAACAATGTGGAAGGGGAAGCATGGTTTCTATAGATGGCCCTATGCACTCCCATCTTTTTCACGTCTTGTTTTCGAGTGTGTGGATGGATTTATTTTTTTCTCCAATTTTCCACATGGGAGATTCGATGGAAGTTTTGAGGATTTTGTGGATGTGTGTGTGTGAGAATATTAGCGAAGAAGGTGCACATCATTGCAAGACTAGGGAACCCTGTATCAATGTCATTAGGGTTGAGGCTACACCAAAGACTCCAACATAGTGAAGTTTGGTGATGCTTATGCAATGATTTGAGATAGGAAATTTTTGGCTAGATTTTTTGAGTTCTTGATGGTTTTTATTATGTATCTTGGTAGCCATTAAGTGTGATTCCAAGCCTTGATCAACTTGACTCACTACGTAGTGTTTATGGGTATACAAGGGCTTGTAGTTCGAGACATTTGGACATTGAATTGATTTTAAAGGGAATGATTTTCATTGAGATCTTAAGTGGTTGTGTGTGAAATGATGGAAGTAAGTGAATTCCCTGTGTTGTGTTAAGGTGAAAAGGTGTGTGAGTGTGCACATGGTGTCTTTTGGTCCATCAATGTGGTGGATCTTAGATACACCCACCTTCCAAGACTTGACTAAAATTTCCAATAGGTGGATTTAAGTCCTACTTATCTCACACAATTTGTTTAAAATTGCAAGGGGGTAGATCTATGAGACACCAACCATTGCATCCACCTTCCAAGTCTTGGTTAGAATGGCCAAAAGTGGTGAATCTAGAGCTTCCTATCCCACACACTATGTTTGAAATTGCAATGTGGTTGATCTATGAGACACTAATTCTTGCATCCATCTCTGAATTGATTAGAATGGACTTGTACTAGATCTTGGATGTTAGAATGGCCAAGTGATGGATCTAGGGTCTAACTCTTTATTTAGAATGTCAATGTGGTGGATTAAGGAGACACCAACTATTGCATCCACTTTCCAAGGCTTGGCTATAATAGCCATGTGGTGGATGTTGGGGATTCATCCACCTTTCAAGACTTGGTGAAACTAGGGTCTACCTATCTCCATGCACTTTGGTTAAAATTTCAAGGTTTTGGATCTAAGAGGCACTAACCATTGCATCTACCTTCCAAGGCTTGGTTAGAATGACCAATTGGTGTATTTAGGGTTGACATACCTCACACACTTTGTTTAACATTTCAGGGTGGTTGATCTAAGAGGAACCAACCATTGCATCCACCTTTCAATACACGGTTAGAATCGACACATTGTGGATTTATTGTCTATCTATCCCACACTTTGTTTAAAATTTCAAGGCGGTGGATCTAGGTGGCATCAACCATTACATGGGTGTATGCAAGATAGACCATACCCATTTTCGTAGCCTACACCCAATTGTGACATCCATGATGCAACTAACTCGTCGAGTTTACCTTGATCTCAAAGCATGAGATTATAGCGCGTGGTACACAACAAGAACTCGCCAAGTTATTGCTTGGCAATGCCATGTAACTCGCCGATTGACGTGGTCCTTCCATGCATATTTCCACGCGGCTTGGCTAGAATAGCCATGTGGGGATGTTGGAAAACTACGTGGCATGCGGACTCGATAACTCGTTAGTTTTTTTCAAGAAGTGCGGAGTGCGGCTAGAAAAGCGTCGGGCTTCTGACTGTGAGAGTTTGCAGGAAACTCAAGCAAGTCGTAGAAGATTTGAGGCTAAAAACACACTCAAAAAGAAAAAAAATCAGACCACGAAATATTCTCTTTGAAAAAGAACCAAGATCAACTCAAAACTCTTGTGTGTGTGATGATTTGGTGTAGCCTCACTGACAATTACATAGTTGCAGTGCTCTTTCGCCCTGATAAAAACCCTATACAAACGCTTCAATTCACCATTGTATCCATTTCATGGAAGCTTCAGAACTTCATTATACATTTCCAAGTAGTTATTTAAAGAGGGGAAACCCTAATTGGTGGCCTCACAGCCTTGAATACAGGGTTGGAATAGCACGGGACTACACTAGCATACCTTAGGTGCACGCTTTGTATCCCTTCATAGAGGAGCTTATAGTGCTGATATTACTCTTCTAAAATGTTCCCTCACTCCTCACAGTCACGGCACCGTGAGTGATGTGGAATTCTAAGTCATGTTTTACCAATTTTGATTCATTTTTAACCATTTTATGACCATATTTTTAGCCCAAAAATGCCTTTTTTTTCTCGTAAAAATCCCAAACAAGCTGGGAAGATTTCCTAAAATTGTGGAAAAATCCATTGGGCTTAAATTTCAGCTTGAACCTCATTTTACCACTTGCCAAGCACTCTAGATGCATCTCTTCCACCCGCACATGAAACCTGCTATTTTTGGCTGAGATTGGCCGCATTGAACTTTCTAGGCAAAACGAGTGTGCCACTTCAATACACTTGACATTTTTACATATCTAAAGAAAAATAGCCATATATTTAATTGAAAAGGCATGCCACAGTGCCACGTCTAGGGCCTTGCGTGCCCGACAAGGTATGCATCTATTTTTGCATATATCACACTATGTACATCATAGCATTTGGTCCCACACGTCAAAAGAATTGTGAGTGAGGTAGATATTTTAGTTTCACATTATGCACGTGCCATGGCACGACATCTTGGCATTGCCAAGAGGTAACGCCACATAACGCGGCAAGCTACATGGCATTACGTATTTGAAATGTTTTTGTAACTCGCCGAGTTACGAAGCTCAAGTTACTTGGCACATAATTTGTTGTGGGTTACCTCCAGGCTCGATGTTGGTAGTTCGCATCCCCTCTTCTATTTTTGCACGCCTCAAAATTTAGATGTCCATCGCTATCTTCTCGTTGGGGAGAGGGTTACCCCGGGTATACTTTTTCTTTGCCAAACAACATGCAACACCAATGGTATTGTGCCAACTCAAAATCATGCACATTGAGGGGGACGTGCGTGACTGGGCCCCTAGAGCTACAACTCATCCATGACATTGTATATCTTGTGTATAACCCGCCCAAGATTTCAATCAGAAAGTAATTTTTCCTAGGCCAAGATGTCCCCACATATGTATGAGCACATATAATTAGCATTGGTTGTTGCAACAAAGATACATGTGTTTACTATTTATGATATACAATGTAACTAGTGCTCGATAATAATCATGGTGCCATGAGTCTAGTTGAATAGTAATTTAGGATATACACATCAACCTTTAAGAACGCTTATGGTAATATATGTGAGCTATGATATACATAATGCACAATAACTCTATTCTAGTTCCATGGTGTGATGCAAAACATGTGCAAGCTACAACAAAACTAACACTCAATAATAATAACGGCATCGCTAGTCTAGTTGGATAGTGACATACGATATAAAGAATAACCTAGAATGTATATTTCACCCCTTGCATAGTTCGATAGTGTCCCTACGTGTATATAGAAATAGATGGATAGTGTCCCTAAATGTTTATACCCATATTATCCCCACATGTATATGACGCACATATACTTTGCATTGGTTGTTGCAACAAAAATAATTGTTTTGACTATTTATGATATACGATGTAGATAGTGCTAGATAATAATCACGATGTTGTGAGTGTAGTTGCAGTGAGTTAGGATATACACATTAACCTATAAGAACGATTATGGTACCCCTTGTATAAATGGATAGTATGTATCACTGGATTTTCCATGTATTTTATATAAAACTAAACAAATATATAGATCAATAGGTATGTGCTATATAATTTCATTATCTACGACCTATGATATAACAATGCTAACTATAATATATGTAAGTTGCGATAATATAGTCTAGTTGGATAGTGGATAGTAAAGTCATTATTGTACTCAAAAGTTTATCTACTCATAGAATATCAAGTTTTAGATAATGAAGCACTAGACCTACAAAGATAGTGCATGATAATAATGATGAAACTACATGTATATATGGTATAGTTGGATAGTGAGATAGGATATAAAAAATAACAAGTTATACAAAAATAATTCACTTGATTTTATTATATAAATTTTTTGAATTTATATAAAACTAAATGAATATATAGATCAATAGGTATTTTCTATATAATTTCATTATTTGTAACCTACAATATAAACAATGCATGTTTATAATTACAATGCGGCCTCTAGTCTACTTCATGAGAGCCTTAATTAGGCGATGGTGATGCTTGAGAGTTCAAAAGGAGGCTCAAATAGTAGACTTATGAAAAATTATAACAATCCAAACTACCACATTATTATCAATGTCTAAGATAATGTGTATGTATATACGTATGTGGAGATATAGAGTACTCAATATGTATGTATACACGTGTAGAGATGTTAATGTGGGGAGATGTGGTGACTTAGGATATACATATTAATGTTTTATAACAATAATTATAATACCCCTTCTATAGATGGATAGTGTCCAGGCATGAATACAGCTCCATATGTACATAGAATATCACTTTTATTATAACTAAGCACTAGACTTGCCCTATACATCTCACAGGATAATATAGATTAGACAAATGTGATTATGCAAGCTCTATGTTCACTACATGGTTTGATGTAGAACATGTACAAGATACAATACGACCAACACTTGACACTTGAATAACGACACTGCTAGTCTAGCTGAATAGTATACGCACATATAATTTGCATTGGTTGGTGCAACAAATGTAAAGAATGAGGATGCAAGAGAGCTACACAAGACAAGCACAAAGCACACAGAGATGGAAAGCTTCTTCTTCTTCTTCACAGAAAAGAGAGTACAAAAATGACTAAGTGCTAAAGCTGAAAAGTAGCACATATGTACATGCGGTCACTAAGTGTGAACTCGCTAGAAGCGTACTAGGCTGGCACTATAAGTGTAGTCCAGCTGTAGAATCATTGGCAGAGATCCTCCGTGTCGGTCACCTAACGCGCCAGTGAGTAAATGCCGTAAGCGGCCAAGACCCGTAGTGGATGCCAGCTCAAGGTGTAGAGCTCGACATCTCAACACTCCCCCTCAAGCTCTGCATGTCGCAGAGTCCAAGCATAGTCCGGAAACGTCGAAGCTTCTCAGCTCCGAGGGCCTTGGTAAAGATATCCGCTATCTGCTCCTCTGTGCTGACGTAGAACAAGTCGATGTCGCCCGCCAACACTCGCTCTCGAACGTAGTGGTAATGGACCTCTATGTGTTTGGTCCTAGCATGGAACACTGGGTTCCTAGCCAACTGCATGCTGCTGAGGTTGTCACAATGAATGAAAATCTGTTGGTCCACCTGCACTCCCAAGTCCTCAAGTAATGTGCGTAGCCAAGCTACCTCGCACGCCGCAACTGCTGCACCTCTGTACTCGGCCTCTGTGCTCGATAAAGCAACCGTAGGCTTCTTTTTGCTGCTCCAAGTAACAGCAGCACTCCCAAAAGAGAACATGAAGCCACTCGTAGCTCTCCTATCAACAATGCTACCTGCCCAATCTGCATCTGTATACCCATACAATGCTAATGGTGCATCTGCTGCATAGAACAATGCGTAGTCAAGAGTCCCTTGCACATACCTAAGTGTGCGTCGTACTCCGTCCAAATGTGGCTTCCTCGGAAGCTTTATGAACTGACTCTCCAAGCCTACTATGTAGCTCAAGTCTGGCCTTGTGATAGTCAAGTAGATTAGACTACCCACCATCTTCCTGTACATATTGACATCCTCAACAACATCACCCTTCTCTGCACTCAGCTTTGCATTCACATCCAAGGGAATAGAAATTGGCTTACAATCAGCCATACCATACTTTGACAACATGTCCAAAGCATATTGTCTCTATGACAGCCATACACCCTCTGGCGTCCTGATCACCTCAATGCCAAGAAAGTAGCGCAACTCGCCTAAATCTTTCATTTCAAACTCCTGTTTGAGAAGACCCTTCACATGGTCAATCTCCATAGCATTGTCACCAACAATAATAAGGTCATCTACATATATGGTAATGACCACAATCCCCACATCACTCTCACGTACATAGAGTGAATGATCAGCATGAGCTCTCCTAAAACCAATACTGACAAGATACTTGGCAATCCTGTCATACCATGCTCTAGAGCCTTGCTTCAAACCATACAAAGCTTTGAGAAGTCTGCATACATAATCTGGGTAACCTGGATCGACATAACCAGGTGATTGATCCATATACACTTCCTCTTGCAACTCACCATTCAAGAAGGCATTCTTTACATCCATTTGATGCATAATCCATACTCTAGATGCAGCCACTGCTATGACAGCTCTCACAGTCGTCATCTTTGCCACTGGAGCAAAGGTCTCCTCATAGTCTATGCCATACGTCTGTGCATAACCCTTTGCGACCAGCCTTGCCTTGTGACGCTCAATGTTACCATCAGCCTTATGCTTGGTTTTATACACCCATTTACAGCCAATAGCTTTCTTGCCACTTGGCAATGGCACCAACTCCCATGTGTCATTTGCTTCCAATGCAGCCATCTCTTCATTCATTGCATCATCCCAATGCACATTTCCAACTGCATCCTCAAAACATGTGGGCTCCACATCCTGTATCACCTTAGCCATGTAGGCTTGGTCATGCGCTAGATACCCATCATAAGTCAATTTCTGAACTGGATTTCTGACTCTATTAGATCTGCGCGGTCCTTGGTCACTCCTTTGCCCTCTAGCATCTTCTTGTACTTTCCTTACACCAGGTGTCCTGACAGCCGGAATTCCAAATTCCTCATCAAGACTTTGTTCAGAACCATCTGAATCCATGTCTACATGTGAAAAACCTGATGATGCATCAACCATAAAGGGAGGTTCATCAACCTTTTCCTTTCCTTTTCGTGATACATTCCCTATACCTGTTGGTGGAGTAACCTACGTACGTAGTCTACCATTCCATGGTTTCTCAATAGAGCCACGAGAAGAGGACTCTTGTGGTCCACTCAAAACCTGTGACTGTGGCCTCACATTTTGTACAACCACATCATCTTTTACATCAGCCCCAATAGTGCCATGTGCATTACTGTACCAGCTGCTCATCTCATCAAAGACTACATCTCTGCTCACTCGTAATTCTCGTGTAGTAGGATTGTAGCACCTGTACCCCTTTTGTTCAAGGGAATATCCCACAAGAATACATTTCTTTGCTTTAGGATCCAATTTCCTACGCAACTCATCTGGTACATGCACGTAAGCTATGCAGCCAAACACTTTCAAGTGTGACAAATCAGGCTCTGTACCTGTAAACTTTTCCTCAGGTGTTACATCATGCACCGTAGCTGTAGGTGTCCTGTTCATAATGTACACAGCTGTATTTACAGCTTCAGCCCAGAAATGATGAGGCATGTTCTTCTCATTCATCAATGCACGTGCAACCTCTGCAATGTGCATGTTTTTCCTTTCTGCGACCCCATTTTGTTGTGGAGTATATCTGCATGTAAACTGCCTGTGTATACCATGCATTCGCAAAAAATCTGAAAAATCATTGCAGAAGTACTCTCCCCCTCCGTCTGACCTCAATGTCTTGATTTGCATATCTGTCTCCTTCTCAATCATGACTTTGAAGTCTTGAAAGTGACCAAACACTTCAGTTTTGCTACGCATGAAGTAGACCCATACTTTCCTTGTATGGTCATCAATGAAAGAGACATAATACCTGCAACCATGTATACTTGCAGTATCGGTTGGACCCCAAACATCTGTGTGCACCACCTCAAGTGGCTTTTTACATACATTGCGCTCATGTGGAAATGAGCCCTTTGACTGTTTTCCAAACTGGCATGCTACACACACTTTATGCATACCATCCACCTTGAATTTGGCCAAACCTTTTACAATCTGTTTTGATTGCATGCTGCGCAATCTCTGCTCATTGACATGGCCAATGCGTTTGTGCCAAATGTCAACATCAGCCACAACACCTGTGCCCTGTGCAAATAATGCAGCTTTTACCTCAGGCATGTCTACATTCAGCGTAAACATTCTGCCCACACATTTGCCCTCTGTGATCAGCTTACAGCCATTCTGGAAATCTTCTACATAACAGCCATTTGGATTGAAGCGAACCTGCAAACCCTGCTCAACCATTTGTCCAACAGAAACAAGATTCTTTGTAATGTTTGGGACATGAAGTACATCTGCTAAGTACTTTGATTTCCCACTCTTCGTATTTAGAGGTATGTCCCCTACATGAGCAATGGGGTGAGCTGTGTCATCTCCTGTCTGCACATAGCCTAACACATCTGGTTTGCGCATATCTCTAAACCACTCTCCACGAGACGTCATGTGATTAGAGGCACCTGAATCCACATACCAAACATCATCTTGGGTGGAATTCTATGCAGTCATTGTATTCATTACATGTTGCATAACAAACATGCGCTCGTTTTTTCTGTCATCTGCATCTCTGCTAGTAGATGCATAGTTGCCCTGTTCTCTCTTTCTACTTGCTTTTCCCTTTGGACAGTCACGTGACATGTGACCTCTTTCACCACAAGTCCAACATTCTCTACTATCTGGAGTATGTTACTGCCTGCTTGATCCTGCACCACGACCTCTTTGACTCCCCCTGCCTTGAGACTGGTTTCCCCTATCCTCATTCTTTACATGGTATCAGAGCCTGGTGCAGGCAAGAGAGGCTAAGAGAGCTACACAAGACAAGCACAAAGCACACAGAGATGGAAAGCTTCTTCTTCTTCTTCACAGAAAAGAGAGTACAAAAATGACTAAGTGCTAAAGCTGAAAAGTTGCACATATGTACATGTGGTCACTAAGTGTGAACTCGCTAGAAGCGTACTAGGCTGGCACTATAAGTGTAGTCCAGCTGTAGAATCACTGGCAGAGATCCTCCGTGTCAGTCACCTAACGCGCCAGTGAGTAAATTCCGTAAGCGGCCAAGACCCGTAGTGGATGCCAGCTCAAGGTGTAGAGCTCGACATCTCAACAACAAAGATACATGTTTTTACTATTTATGCATATAAGCAATAATAGGCTCAAAGAGTTGCAAATATAACCCTTTTTTGGGTGGATAGTGTACATGTTTTTGATATCCACTACATTGTGTGTAAATTAGAGATATAGGAAGATAGTGCATGATAATAAGGTGTGGCAGTAATTATGATACCACATGACATTATTATGATGATATAATAATGATGGCACAACATGTATTCTCTAGTTGGGAGGTAGTGATATATGATATAAACAATAACCTACAATGATTATGATACCACATGTATAGATAGACAATGTCCATGCTTGTAGATATAAAGCTTTGTATATACGTAGACTATTATTACCTATATATAATGAATTGATGGACTTGCCCTTCATATTTCAATAAGTGTGATCTATGAATAAATAATGTATGCAGGATAATAATTATGCATGCTTAGGCCTCTTGACTAGTTGGACACTCAGATATGATATATTAACATCGAGAGTGGTGATGTGCTACAGTAATATTTAGGAGATATGACATAAATAATGCACTCTAATAATAACGATACATATAGTCTAACTGGATAATGAGTTAGCATATAACTTGTAAGCTAGAAGAGCTATGATGGTCCTTCTTTGAATGGATAGTGTTGTACATGCGTATGATGACCACTAGATAGGGTACAAATTAGAGATAAGAAGATAATGCATGATAATAAGGTGTTGTATCAATATTAATCTCTAACCTTCTTAAAGTATTTTCCAACTTAATTTGGACGCTTTAATATGGGGAAAATAATTAAATATGAATAAATAATATAAATAAACATGCGATCTATGAATAAGTAATGTGGGATAATAATGATACATATATGCTCAGGCCTCTAGTCTAGTTGGACACTAAGATATGATATATTAACATCGAGAGAGATGGTGAGCTACAAGAATAACTAAGACCTACAATATAAATAATGCACACTAATAAATACGATACATATAGTCTAGTAATTGAATAACTATCTAGCATATAAGCAATAAGCTAGAATAGTTGTGATACCCATTCTGTGGGTAGATAGTGTACATTTTTTCTATATCCACTAGATAGGGTGTAAATTAGAGATATAAGAGGATAGTGCATGATAATAAGGTGTGATAATAATCATGACACCACATTTAATTATTACGAAGATCCATTATATCTCGGCTAGCATTGTTTGGCCCTAGATGTTAGTGTAATACTATCGAAATATCCCTAGAATACAACCACATTCTCAAGATACGGCCTCTAAAATTTCAAAGACTCCTAAGACACTTCTCCTTTTGTTTGTAACTCCCAGAATACCCCTTATTAATATTTTTTACTTCTATTCTAAATGGGCTTGATCGAATCGTCTATTACATTTCTAAATGCTACATTTCATGAGCTATCATGTTTATTACTACTAATGCTAGTCTAAATGTGTTATTGTCTATTGACCCATTCTAGTAAAGCCTTATAACACGTGCCTAGGCGTCTAGTCTAGTTGGACACAAAGGTATGATATATTAACATTGAGAGAGTTAATAATCTACGATAACAACTACGAGCTACGATTTAGGTAATGCACACTAACAATTGCAATACATATAGTCTAGTTGGATAATGATTGAGCATGTAAGCAACAATAAGCTAGAAGAGTTGTCAATATACCCATTCTTTGGGTGGATAATGTACATGTTTCTTATATCTCGGCACTACATTGGGTGTAGACAAGAGATATAAGAAGGTAGTGCATGATAATAAAGTGTGATAATAATTATGATACCACATGTAATTATTACCCCGATGTAAATGATATATATGTGAGGCGATAATAATGATGGTATTGCATGTATTGTCTAGTTGGGAAGTAGTGAGATAGGATATAAACACCTACCTACAATGATCATGATACCACATTTATGGATAGACAATGTCCATGATTGTATATATAAAGCTTTGTATGTACGTAGAGTGTCAACTTATAGATAATTATTTGGTCGACTTTCCCTTCATCTTTCAATACGTGGGATCTACATATTTTTGAAAAACTATATATTAAGTGAAGACGTATATCAAGAGGTATCACATAACACTTGATAGGATATAAATTAGAGATAATACTAATTAATTAGTTGATGAGTGATAATAACGTGAGATAATAACTATGATAAGATGTTTATTATAATCCATGCAATTACCTACGTCAAATATAGTGCATGATAATAATGATGAAATTGCATGTATGGTGTAGTTGGATAGTGAGATAGGATATAAAAATAACCCACAATCATAGTATGATACCTCGTGTATTGATGAACAATGTCCACATATATACAAGTCGGTATATACACATATAATAACAAGTTATACAAAATTATTTGCTGAATTTTGCATATATTTTACATAAAACTAAATGAATACATAGATCAATAGGTATTTTCTATATAATTTCATTATCTGCAACCTACAATATATGCAAGATAATAATTACGATGCGGCCTCTAGTATACTCCATGAGAGCCTTAATTAGGTTATGGTGATGATTGAGAGTTCAAATAGGAGGCTCAAATAGTGGAGTTACAAAAAATTATAACAATCCAAACTACCACATTATTAACAATGTCGAAGATAATGTGTATGTATACGTGTATGGAGATACCGAGTACTCAATATGTTTGTATACATGTACGGAGATATTACTGTGGTGAGATGTAGTGAGTTAGGATATACACATTAACCTATAATAAGAACCATGATAATACCCCTTCTATAGAAAGATAGTATCCATGCATGTATACAATTCCATATGTGCATAGAATATCAAGTTTTTGATAACTATGCAATAGACTTGCCCTATATATATCACAAGATAATATAAACTAGACAAATATAATTATGCAAGCTCTGTTTTAGTTGCATGGTGTGATAGTGTACATGTTTCTGATATCCACTAGATAGGGTGTAAAGTAGAGATATACGAGAATAGTGCATGATAATAATTATGATATCGCATGTAATTATTATGACGATCCCAATGATAAGTGATGCAATAATAATGATAGTTATCACATGCATATATTGTCTAGCTGGAAAGTAGTGAAACTAGATATAAACACTAACCTACAATGATTATGATACCACATGTATAGATAGACAATGCTTTGTATGTATGTAGGCATAGGGCCACACACATCACTATGCATAAGCTCTAAATGTTTACGCTCTTTCTCAAACGAACCATTATGAGAAGCACATGTTTGCTTCCCATATTGACAATGCTAACAGAAAGGAAATTCAAAAAATGAAAGAGAAGGCAAGTAACCTGAACGAGAAAGAGTCTCCATTCCTTTATTTGACATATGTCCTAGCCAGCTACGCCATAATGCAACGGTTGACAGCTTGGGTTACAGATAGAACACTGTTTTTGGATGACACATAAAGAGGATAAAGGGAGCCCAATTTCAAACCTTGTGCAACCATCAACTTTCCCTTTGCAATACGCCAATATTGCTGAAAGAAAGTGACTTTGTAACCAAAGTCTTCAAGGCAACCAATTGAAATCAAATTGTGTGTCAAATATGGGACATGATGCACATTGTGGATCACAAAACGTACGCCATTTTACATAACCATAGCAATGTCATGGACACCCATGATGTCACATGCATAGATGTCTCCAAGTGTGACAAATACAATGTCTCTTCATAGGTGGTAAACCACCCTCTATCCTATGTAGCATGCAAAGAAGCACCTGAATCAAGTATCCAGGTGTGTGACACCTCACTGCTGTGACAAGCAATTTAGTTGGCAATGAACTCTGCAATGATAGAGATTCATGTGCATCAAAGAGCACATCATCAATCTCGAATAGCATTTTGATCTTTTGCACATCAGAGTCATCTGAAGCCACATTGATTTCTTCAATTTTTGACTTCTCCTCTTTACCATGACAAGCAATTTAGTTGGAAATGAACTCTCCAATGATAGAGATTCATGTGCATCAAAGAGCACATCATCAATCTCGAATAGCATTTTGATATTTTGCACATCAGAATCATCTGAAGCCACATTGATTTATTCAATTTTTGACTTCTCCTCTTTACCATGATTCATTAGCTTTACTTTTGCCTTTGCCCTTATGATTCTTCCAAGCATGAAAATATTTTTTCATGTGACCATATTTATCACAATAATGGCATTGAATATCTTTATAATGTCCACAATTAGACTTTGACCTATCAGTGAGTCCCTCTTGCCATCTTTACTTGCATCACGCTGCTTGGCACGACCCTTTCTTTGCATCCCATCTTTCTGTCCATAGTGATATTTTCCATGATGTGAGCTACCCATAGAAGTTTGTCGCATTTACTCAGACAAAAGAGAACTAGTGACATTCCAACATAGAAAAGTAAACAGATTTGGCAAGATGCAATCTAGTAGTAGGCTTTCATAACTTATCTAGCTCATCCCACTGAAACTGAGTCATGCTCATTTTCTCAGTTCTTTCCAAGTGCATTATAGGAAAATTTTAATTCTTTTGGACAAGAACATCTTGCATTAGGTTTTTCCAAAGAGCAAAGTTTGTGCCATCAAACTTCTTTATGTGATAGACATCACGCTCTTTAAGTGACATCTTGGCAAACTATAAGCCCAAACTTTTGGCAGAGTCTCCTTTGATTTTGGGAGAAAATCTCAACCAAAATAGAGACCCAAAGTGTCAAGAAATGTAACCCAATGCATAAAAGGGTATCTATGACCAAAAAGAAAGAACAATTGGGAGTGTTAGCTATGCATAAACTATCAAATTGACGCATCAAAAACCATCATGACTAACGAGCACCTAGTCCTCTCTATACATATCCTATGGAGAGGCCACGAAGGGGATCTCTAGCTACCTATATCACCAAAAGTATATCCATTTGAGAATACCCATGTTTAAGAAAACCTCACCACGACCCTCTCAACATAGGATATGCAAACGTACAGCCAAGTCTCATAAATAGCTATCTTCCAGACCAAGTCTCAAAAATGTATGGGACTCCCATACAAGCCAAATATGTCTCCACAAAAGCATACCATGGTAGTATCCACAAATAACATATAGTCCTCACTACTAATCATAGGATATGTGCACAAACAGAAAAGTGAGCAATATGCCAAAAAACTCCCACCCGAAGAGAACTCTGGGAGTAGACCAAATTTGTGGTCAAATTCTGCAAAGATACGCTCTCAAAAGAGCATACCACAGTCATGTACATAACATACATAGCGTATGGCCAAAAAAAAAGAACATCAAATCCCAACTTTGGAATCAACTATGCATAAAATAGTCTAGTTGAGCAAGCTTGCTAATGACCTAGACACATAAACCATGTCAAGCTCTCAATGCATGAAACCTATGTTCATAAAGCTCCAAAATCATTGCCAAAATGCTTGTAGAAAATAACTTGTGTATCCTATCTAATTTCGAAAACTATGCAAAAAACTGATGCATAAACGACCAAAATCTAAGATGCAACCACGGTCCACTACCAAAAATATGTCACCTCTAAAGCTATGTATGGATAAGAATTTTAGCCCTTTGTATGCATGAAAATAGCATCCTAAATAGAAAAATCCAATTGGCTGAATATTCAGCTCAAAAAGATGTCAAAGTATCTTGCAAGTGTCTCGCATAATGGCAAGACAAATCAACAAGATATCTACCGGATCTTCTATATGTGGCTGCAAGTGGACCTCAAAAAAGTGCTACAACCTCTCGGAGAATCTGATACACAGATCATACATCGTATCCTCCCACTTGTGAGAAAACTTGCAACCAATACCACTCTCACATCCGAGAGCAAACCATATGTGGAATCCTCGATACACAATAAACAACTACTACTGCACAAATTTTAGAGGTCAAAATCAGTCCAAATGAACATCATCATTGCATTCAAAGCATGAACAAACCCCATTTTACACCCTAACCTTGCGCAAATCACATTCCGTATGCAAAAGTTACGCAAAAAACACTATTTTCGAGTTCGAAAAATGACATGCAAAAAAAAAAATCATTCTTCTTGCAAGTATGGCAGCAAAAAAAAAAAGCATACACACTTGCAATACACCCTCCTCTCAAGCTTGGGAATGTCCCTCGAGCTTCCATGAGCACAGATCTAGTGGTTGCTCACCAATCTCAAACTTCCACCGAAAATGAGCTCACCATAGCTGAAAGCTCACTTCTCTGTAGCACTGCATCTGCAGCGAAGCCAAATCTCTGATACCAGTTGTTGGTTCAAGTGCAAGAATGGGAAGATAGAGTGTGAGATAGAAAAGAGTACGCAGATATAGGTGAGGGTGAGCCTTGCCCTCCTACACAGCACACACTATATCGAGATAGTGTGTATGGTTCATAATAATGTATTATCTATACAATTGGATAAAAGAAATTGTAAGTGAGTTAGTGATGGGAGGTAGCGACGATCGACCGAAAACAACCTGGACATGTCGTCTCCTCACGTCACATAGCTACTACCCTTTGTTCAAAATTATTTGGTTTGCAAAAAGGTTAGACTAAACTTCCCCAAAGGAATGTAGGAATCCTAGCCCTAGTTTTTATGTTTTTTTTTGTTGTTTTTGTTTTGTTTTGTTTTCATGATTTGTTTTATTTTGTTTTTTTAGTGCTTTTTTAATAAAATAAAAAAATCAAGCATAAATGAAAACGTATCTTTTTGGATTTTTGATGGTTTCAATTTGTTTGGAGTTTGTAAATTTTGTGTGTTTTTTTCTTCTTTAGCATGTGCATGCAAGGTTGGGCAAAACCCAAGCCTATCTCCCCCTTAGCATCATCATTTAGATCTCCCACAAACAGGTGGTGAAATAGATCATGCGCATTGGCTATACCAAAAAATGCTATAGGTTATGGACTACAGGCATCCGTACATGATCTAGTTGCCTAGTCTTAGTAAAAGCTTCAAAATCCTACTCGTATACCATGCCCTAGGTAAAGGACTCCACACAAGGTCGAGAAACCTAATTTTACCCAAAAGCTACAGCTCCCTACATGTATGTCATTCCCTATGCACTATGCACTCGTGTTTCTCTTGTCACGTGATATGGATCTCAAGCATACATATATGCTACAGACACCTACTTCCACTAAAAAGCAACAATGTCCTACATATACAATTCCCTATCCACTATGCACATTTTTTAAAGAAAAATATCTTCTTTGCCACAACCAAAATTTATATGTAGATAAGGTAACATAATGTAGTATAACTCACTAAGTACAATCAATAATATTTTTCTGTTGCATCATTCTCATTCATCTTATCTGGATTCATCTCACAATTTCCCAAAACATATAATTCATCCCAACTTACATACTTATCACTCATCACTTTATCAAAAGCATCGCATTCTTGAGAAAAAACGTAACTTACTCAAATATTTATCTCCCAATGGGTAGGGATTTTGATATCTCTTTACTCGAGTGCAACTGTATTTATGAAAAACTATAAAAAAATATAGTCTTTGCCTCAAAAATAATGCCACAAACACTGATAAACTAACATCTCCAAACTTCCTCTCAAACTTCACATCTCAAAATCTTCTAGCATTTCTAACTCGCAAACATCTCCTATCTTTCCAACATCTCCACTATATCTCTCAAACATCTCACTTCTCTAGCTTCTCCAATGTACTTCTCAATTATCTCTTAGGTCCTTATTAACATATCTAACTCTCAAGCATCCCTCAACTTGCTAGCTTCTCCACAAAAATCTCCCACTTCTCTAACATCTTTTCACTTTTCTAACATATTTTCAATACACCCTCTAACATCTATTATTTCAAACTCTACTCTCATGCACTTCTTTGTCCCCTCAACACCAATATTTCTTTCACCACAAACATGCACTACAATTTTGAAACACAAAACACACTACACGTGGCATCTGCTAAGTCTAAATTTCTTTATGCCCATTTAAATTGTAATAAAATCATGCGTTGAATTTTTCTTTATTTCGTTAACTCTCATAGACAATTTTACTAAAATTCTATTAGTCAAACATCAAAGATTTGCCAAATATAATTGAATTTGGATTTCACTGAAGTCATCATTCTGCCTACAAGTGAATGTAAATAACTCGCATATAAGCAAGAATAAACAAGGAACCCTCTCCTCAACGATATCTTATCTCGCACCACTCAAGTCACACTTACTCTCTCATACTCTTTACTCACTTTTCACTCTCCCTTGAAGGCTCAAACTCACAAAATTTTTTAACTTCTCTCCTCACTTGATAACTTAACCACTTAATCAACTTCCATCAAAACCTGGATTCTTCTTCATCTTACACACATATAAAATCATTAAACATCTAAATAGGAACAACAAAAACTCATCAATGTAGCCCAAATATCTACACATAAATGACAATACAATAGAAAGATACTTCACAAAAAACACTAAGAGAGAAAAATCTATGTGATTAAGCGAGGTAATTATGCTAATGTCAATTAATTAGCAATTTATATCTAGTTATTATTAATTAATCTATTAATTAATGAAGATTAGATTATTCTCTGTTATTAAACACTTTATTATATTGTATTTATCTGTTAATTACTTAATCTTTTTAAAGATTAATAATCTACTTAATTATTAATCCTAATTAGACCTGAAATTAATTAATTTTACCTTAATTACTAGAAATTATATCAATGAATGTTAGTTAGTTCTAAGATATTTATCAAAGATTAATCATACTGCTATTAAGCTAGAAAATTTATGTCATAATTTTCTAATTAATTTTTGTGATTATCTAGATAAAGGTTAAATATTATTAGATATAAAATAAATAGAAAAACTAGTAGAAAAACTTAATAATTCACAACATAATTATCACAATTAAAGAACATTGTTAAAAACATAGGGTAACTATCTCATTAGCAAAAAGTTAATCTAGCTATTTAATTAAACTAAAATGGACTGATTCTAGTTGTAAAGAAAAGAGGGAAATTAACTAATCAAGTTTAATAATTAAAAGATTATTATCAGAGTCAATAAATATCATTAGTAAGATATGATATTGTCTTATGACTAAAAAGTTAATCTAGATATTTAATTAAGCCAAAATAGATTTATTTTAGCTACAAATAAAAGGGGAACCTAGCTAATTAAATTAAATAATTATAAGACAATTGTCAAAGTTAATTAGCATCATTAGTAAGCTATGATAATTATCATCTGACCAAAAATCTACTCTAGCTATTTAATGAAGCCAAAATAAACTAATTTTTTTATAAATAAAAGGGGAAAATTAGTTCATTAAGTTAGATAATTACAAGATCTTTATCAAGGTTAGTAAACATCATTAATAAGCCGTAATAACTAGATTATGACCAAAATGTAATTGCTAATAATTAGATTATGACCAAAAAGTTAGTTTAGCTATTTAATTAAGCCAAATTAGACTAATTTTAATTGTAAATTAAAAAATAAAATTAGATAACTAGCATGGATAACTACAAGGTAGTTATTAGAGCTAGAAAACATCATTATCTAGATGTTATATCATAATTAGTTAATTAGTTCAAGTAATTATAATAGATTGAAAACCTTATTTTCAGCTAAAATTCAATTAGGATAAATAGAAATTATTGTTAAAAGCTTCTAGGAAAATTACCAAAAGTATGAATCATTGATACAAAGATGAAGAAATTTAATATTTGAGAGATAATGAATCTAGTAAATATTAAGCCAAAAATAGGAATGTTTTAAGCTTAATAAAGAAGGGAAAATTTAAAAAAATATTCAAAAATTTACAAGAAAATTATGGAAGCTTACAAAACCCTTTAAGAAGCTAAGATAAAATTACCTTACCTATATAAGCAAAAAGAAAAGATTACTCAATCAAGAAATTCTTATCTACGACTACAAATTTAACCTTTGGGGTAAAAAGAGGAATTAGAATGAATACAAAGGTAAAGTCAAGTTTTTGGATGATTTACCTAATAAATTAGACGTCATTATAGAAGTCATGGCACCAAAAAGGACCCGAGAAAACCCTCAATCTGATGATGAGGGTAGTATTGCCAAGAGGGATAGAGCGTTGCACAACAAGAAGGTTGGGGCAAGTAGTAGGCCTACTGATGAGAGCATTCAAGCCCTAGCACTACAACAAATGCTCCGTCAATCCCAAGTGGGTCTTCATTATAATTTAAGTTTGAATAATTCAAAGTTTGAATAACACTCGTTTGGTACCAAAAAGGACATTTTAGTGTCCTTTTCTTGCGAATTTAAATAAAATGGTACATGAAATCCAGAACACATCTCAAGGAATGCTTTTGTAGACTTATTAAATGTTACTCAAAGTACTCATAAAAATTACAATCCCTCACTTTTCATCATAGCCTCAATAGTAACTACATTCATGAAAATAATCTACGCAAAACAACATTCAATGTTTCATTAAAACTCGTACTCTAGCCTAAGAGAAAAATGAGCACGGTGCATGAAATAATCCATGGTAACTACCTATATATGTGTTTGATATTTTTACAATAAGGTGATAATTTTTAATGATTATGCAAGCCACATTTGGTGATTTATGACGTATACAAAAAACTGCGCATGTTGTAATTATGATTTTTTATTTATCAAAGATAAGCCTTAAAATAAAGTCCACTTTTGGATTTCTCCATTCATCTCAAGTTATTTGTATACAAATACCTCATATGTAGACAATTGGGAGATTTATATACACACTTTCATTAGTTTTTCATAGCAATGTTTTTTTTGCACGTAGTTATGCACTACAATTTTTTTTAAATGGGCTTAAATTACAAGATGCCTATGAGTTTTAACCCTTGAAAATTTCTTAATTGATGGGTATTGACCTATAGATACATTATAACCTTAGATTTTGTCCCATAACCTCATCATGTTAATAAAAGAGGCCTTGAAAGACCAATTTTTTTTCTCTTTGTCAGCATTTTCAAGGATTTGGTCTTTTGATTATAACAAAAATTTAGTCGCATAACTAAGTTATGAAGCTCAATTTCTTGCTATAGTAAGTTTTTTCCTATCCATACACCTTGAAATCTATGCAAAATCTTATTTTGATGAGAAGTTATATTCAATTTATGAAAATTTAATTAAAATTGCACTAAATTTCTAGGATTTTTCATCTTAAAACTTATCATTATAATCTTAATTTGGTATTAATTTTGGCAAAAGTAAAATTTGGCTATGTTCTGCACCTCATAGTTGACCTAAGATATGAACATGACCTCTTAATTTTTTTCTAGATTCACCAAATAATTATGACAAGTTGTTAGAAAAACGGGACACTTTAGTGTCTCAGCTAATTTGAGTGTCCAATTACAAAACTAGTGTTAAAATACCATTTTTATCCTAGGAGAACTGCCCAGTTGTATGGGAAACTGCTTTGGCATATGGGTGCCCCGAACTTTGGGTGATGGGTTTCCACCCGGATTATGAATAAGGAAAGGTGATGTTTGTTTCATCCATGTATAGGTGTGCTTGAGATAAGTGAAGTACGTGTTAGGGTTGTCAAGAAATATATGATAAGTGGCCATACCTTGTCTTAATTTAAGATGTTTGTTCTGTAAAAGACTGTGTTTTAATGCTGATTTTCATGACTTGTCTTAATGAATTACTTTGCAGAAAAGATAAAATTAAACCCATTATTCTAAATGGTAAAACACGTGGTAGTAGTTAGAAAAATGTACAAAAGAATCATGTGTGAGTGCAGGGTGATAAGTGAGGATTGACTAAGTTTGTCAATCATGGATGGGTGACCTGATTAGTCAAGTAGCTATCCATCCCTGCATGCACGTTAAAAACATTTAGAAAATATCTCCAATTAGAAGAGGATTTTACGAGCGTCCGTGCCCTCACATCCATTGGGGGGGAAAGCACTGGATGAGAATACCTTAGCCTAAATTTTGGAAGTTATAGGGTTGAAATAGTTTGGATTTTTAAGATGCTGTCCCATTTATATTGTGGGACATGAGAACTAGGTCTTCTTCTAGGGCTATAGACCCGAGCCATTTTCTATTGGTTTCTTGGAGATGTCTTCTGTTTCAACCAGTTTTACTTTTCCTAATTTCTTACTCCCTCTTTACGTATGCAATGTTAATAGTTAAAGAACTTGAACTAACTAAACTTAATTATAATGAAGACCCACCTGGGACTAATCTAACATTTGTTATAGTACGGGGGCCTATACACTCTCATCAGTTGGCTACTACTAGGCCCGGCTTCATCACCGTGCGACACTCTCCTTATTTTTGGAGCTCCACCCTTATCATTAGATGTAAGATTTGCTCGGGTATTTTTAGGTTCCATAGCTTCTTATCCGTGGATAATTAGCTAGAGTATTTTCTCCCTAGTGATTTTTGAGTAGATTTCTCTCTAGGTGAGAGATAAATGGCTATGACTCTAAGTTTTTGTTCTAATGTGGAGAGGGGGGGCCTATTTATAGATTTTTAGGGCTCATAGGCTGTGTTTGGCAATTTCTTACACTTCAAGGAAGCCCCCAGCCTCTTCCTAGTGCCCCCTGCTTCTTAATTTGGCTTGGACATGCTCATCACTGCTCCACACAGCCTCCAGATGCTCCAAATCAATCCCTGCTATTTTTTTGACCTATTATATGATTAGTTTTGAAAATATCTGTAAATATCTATAAATATCTAAAATATCTAGAGGGTTTTATGATAAAATTCTTTCACAACAATGATTATCAAGACCTTACAATTTATTTTGTTAATTTAAGTAACAGTATAAACTTCCAGTGGCCCATAACTGTGTCAATTTGTATCGAAATTTAGTTTTTAAAATTTCTAACCATAGTAAAGTCATGATTACGGTTCCAAAAATACCAATTTTCCATGGTTGGACAATTCTACATTGGTTTTCCAATAATCATATCAATTTGATTAAGCTTTTTACAATCTTTAAGGTTTCAAAAACTAGAAACCTTACAATCACCCCAACTTAAGGAATTGAGATGTCCTCATCTCAATCGAAATTAGAAAAGTCTTTGCAAAGTGATACTTTGTCCTTCCAGGTGGCATCTTCAGTGGGGTAGTCCTTCCATTTTACTAGATGGTCTTTGATTACTTTGTTTTGTAGGCTTCTTTCCCTAGTTTCGAGAATACAATATGGTTGGAGTTTCTACAATCCCTTACTAATTACTTGCTACTCAAATTTTCCGCAAAGAAATTCTCAGTGCTGAGACCATATTAAAAACGTTTGTAAACCATTTGTATCATCCCAAAAACCAGGTTAAATCCATTCCATGAAAGATCCATATATCCACCTTGTCAACATGAACGCGCTCGGTCTAACTAACCATTCAGAGCAATCAGCATTCGACAAGTATTGTGTACTCCAACTTTGCCAATTTGAATGCGCTCCGCATGTTCTTACCATTTTGAGCAATCTGCATTCGGCACAAGCTTTCACCACTGCACTAGAGGTACCCCCTCTGTGCTCTAACCTGGTTGACCAATAATATGTGAAGGGTTTTAAGAGGTATCATACCAAAAGTTCTTTTTGGCTTCCCATTAATACTTCAATATCTAGGTCATTTTTCAAGGAATTCTATCGTGTGCACAAAGAATGTGAGTTGCTTTCTTGATAACTTCTCATTCTCAAGATTCAAATTCTCGTCTTACTATCAAGAACCTCTTTCTCATTTGCTAGATCAACCCTTCATTTTTTTTATTGAATGCTAGTTTAACTTTAGATTCCTTAAGTAATTTTGGGAAAGAAAATAACATATATCATTATAGTATATAAGTAACTCAAAGTTATACATTATCAATTTATAGTGGTTTACAAAACTGCCTATTGCTGCTGACCTCTAGGATTGCTAGTTGTGGCCAAGCTAGTGGCTCTTTCATATTTCTCATTCATTAAGGTTGGTTCTCCCATGATTGCATAAGATCTGGCTCCTCTTGCTCTTCCTCTACCTCGTCCTCCATTTCTACCTCCTCTTAGATTGTCTCCTTGATTTTGGGATATGGATCTAGCAGTAGTTCGAGGGTTTTGCTCTTCTGGACAGTTATTTCTATAGTGCCCCATTTGATTGCATCCATAGCACCTAGCGTTTGGAAAGGTCTACTCCAAGTTCACTGCTACAGCTACTTCACGTTGTTGATATCCTTGGTTGAAAGTTCCCCTAGTTCTTTCCCTAAAATTATTGAATCCATTATAGTTCCTTTAAGAGTTGATTCCTTTAGCAGCAAGAGTCTTGGCCCTAAGAAGGGCATCTTGAATTCATGTAGGCCTCATGGCTTCGAGATGTGTACTCAAGGGTTTATTGAGGCCTTGATAGAAGCGAGCAATCTGCTGCTCCATTGTCATCTGGGGAGCATAGTATCGTAAGGACACAAATGTTGTGTAGTCTCCTACAGAGAGAGTCCTAGCTAGCGTAGAGCAAAGAATTTTTTCATCTTGATAGCCTGACGTGCAGGAGGGAGATAGCGTTCTTTTAGTGCCTGCTTCATTTTTTCCCAACACGGAATACTCGTGGGATTATCTCTGCAGTGTTGCTTCCACCAAAGTTTGGAATCTCCATTGAGATGGAACATACCCAGCATTGTTTGGTTGTCCTGAGCAGTTCCAGAAGCTTTAAAATAGTCATCCATAGCATCTAGCCACGCTTCAAAATCTCGCTCAAATTTTGGTCCCTCTCCCTTGAAGGTAGGGAGTTGGGCTTGCTTTAGTAATAGTTTTTTCTCTTGAGTAACAGTGTAAAGGCTATTTACATGAGTATTATCCTGAGATTGAATTAGTGGAATTTAGTACCAAATGAAACCTCTCTTATGCTTTTAGCTTATGGGTGAAAGCATGTTAACGTGTCGCGCTTTTTGTGCTAGTTAGCAGTTTCAAGTTAGAACATCTTCAGAAAGTTGGGCGTCCGGTAAATTTTTTACAAATAATATCAAAATTTGTCGGAGGTTGTACATTTGGATTCCTTGTTTCAAGTGCTTTCTATTGATATATCATATGTCATAGATCTTGGAGATGTAGCTCAAGTTATTGTACTAGTTAGCATTTGTCAAAATTGTGCTAGTTAGCATTGTCCGGGACATGAAAAAGCATGACGGGTTAACATGCTTTCACCCTTATCTCATACTCAAAACTTTTGCACACAAAATGAAGACATGTTCCAAACCATAAACAAAACTGCTTATAGCATACCCATGAGAACCATAGTATGTACAAGAGTTAATAGAATCCATGAAGGTCCTACTATGTACAAGGGTGACAACAATCCTATACTAGAATCTTGTGGACTAGGGGTGGATCAGATATAGGATCAAAATATACATCTTTTGGTCCACTAAAACTAGGTGCTACACTTATGGGTCTAATTATACTTGGCTAGATTACTTTAGACACCTGATCAAACACCCATTGATTCTGTGATACTTGGGCACCATCTATACCATCATATGAGAGTACAATCACTTCTTGATTGGATCAAACAAAAGAGATGTTACCTCTGTATATTTGTTTGTAAGCTAACTTGTTGCTGCTTGTAGACTGCCATGTTGATATTGGCAATTTATTTTTGTCATAACTTTGTCATATGAGCTCAGAATATAGACTTCTAGGTACTCAAAACGAGGGGAACAGGTTTGGTCTACAAGGTACCGTAGACAGAACTCCTAAAAAACGTCTTCCTTTGGCTAAGCACGTAACTTTTTAGGTCGTGACTCAGAAAAACCCTATTTTTGGATCGCCATGACTTTCTTAACTTATTTTAAGCTTACCCATGTATTTTAAGCTAAAACACATAAAAGTAGAACATTGATATTAATAAAAACATCAATTTTAAGTATGTTTTTATTGTACTATTCATAGATAGATTATCTGCTATTCATTAACGTTTCTTTTCTTTTTTTACTCAAAAGCTTTGGACATAAGTATGAGTGAATTATATGTATAATATATCATCTTTGCTTACGATTTGTTGCAGCTTGGCAACGCAAGCCCTACGTGCTCCAGCCTTAAAAAGCACCAGCGCGATATGATCCCATAACTCCTTGGCAGCGCTCTTTCTACAACCAAATTGTAGGGCTCTTCCCGTGCACAGGTCTCTCTTTCTCTCTCTCTCTCTCTCTCTCTCTCTCTCTCTCTCTCTCTCTCTCTCTCTCTCTCTCTCTCTCTCTCTCTCTCTTTCTCTCTCTCTCTCTCTCTCTCTCTCTCTCTCTCTCTCTCTCTCTCTCTCTCTCTCTCTCTCTCTCTCTCTCTCTCTCTCTCTCTCTCTCTCTCTCTCTCTCTCTCTCTCTCTCTCTCTCTCTCTCTCTCTCTCTCTCTCTCTCTCTCTCTCTCTCTCTCTCTCTCTCTTTGTCTCTCCCCCCCCCCCCCTCTGCGATGCCGAGGTGGGCCGTAAAAATTGTTGTAGCCAAGATGAGATGTAGGGTCTGAGTGGTTGTCTAGGAGAGGCACCTGACGTACGATTTTGACCAATGGGGTCTATAACGAGGAGTAGCAGAGACCTTTCAAACCCTGGTTATATTTCGTAGATCTTCAAGCTGGAGGGTACTTCGGATGCTTGTCGACGTGATGAGAATTATCAAAGATCAGATATTTTGTGTGATCAATCAATGGCAGAGGTCTATTCTAGTGCTACTGAAATAGAAAATAATCAGATTACAATCGATGATCAGTTGGCCTAATCTGGAGTCGAACCACGGAAACTCATTGCCTTCGCATGCCCGTTCAATATTTTTTTGGTTGATGCTATCAGGGTGTTGGCGATACAGATGGAAGAGGCCTAAGAAATGGAAATAATAAACGTTGAAGTGGACATGAGTGCAGAAAAGCTTAGCAAGATCGATCACACCGAAGCTTATGATGGTTATCCTCAAGTAATTAAGCCAACGGCTTTAGTGCTAGCTGCTTTTAGCAAAGACTGTGAGGGGATTAGTGGCAGAAAGCTCAATGTTGAGGGAAAGGCATTGGGGAATATTCGCACTAGTGCAAGTGATGGTCTACTGAGTTGTTGACTTTAGTCGCACTCCTCTTCCAACTCTATTGATAGCCTATCTGTAAATTTGATGAGGCAAGCATTTCAGAACGATTTGCAGACAAATAGAAACATCTCTCATGACCAATTCAATGTAGAATATGGTGTCCGTGGGAGTTGGTTAATGTGTAGCTCCAAGAAGATGCAGAAGCATTGGAGCGGAAGTCAAGTAGTCAATCATGTGTACGTTGCCGACCACGATCAAAAGAATAGTCAAAGAGAAAAAGAGAAAGCTAATTCTTTTTTCCACTCAAAGAGCTTTGATGCCAGAGAAGTTGAAGTACAAGGACTATGGAGAAATGTCCCAATATGTCAGCACCTATTAGCCTCCCTCAGTAGTTCACTGCACTGCCATTCAACACCTGGATGGGATAGTAAAATTTTAAGAGGCAATATGGTCAATATTGCTTCTTGTAAAGAGATTCTCTTTCTAAACCGCATGCAAGCGATAGCCAATGTGGCTGCAGTTGAGATTAGCAACAATAGTATACTGCAACGTTGCTCTTCATCAATAGGATGCATACAAAGTAGGAAATGCTAGTGGTGTGTATTTGAACGCATAGCAGTTACTACTTTGGAGCTCCCTTCTTGCCAATAACCATGATTCGATGGTGGATCCTATGAGCAAAGGTCCATGTATGCAGTAGCTATCGGATCGGCTCACAAAGCCTTAAATTTTGACTAAAGTAAACTTTGGATGGTTGCAAATGCAGACATTGATTTGGTATCGATACATAATGCAGGTTAGTCAACAGCAAGGAGCCAAGAAGACATAACTGCTAACTGAAGCAGCTTACAACTCTGTGTGTGTGTGTGTGAGAGAGAGAGAGAGAGAGAGAGAGAGAGACTTCATCTCAACTCGGATAGAACATAGAGCATAAAGTTACATCTGCATGTTTTGTGTATAGTAGGGAGAACATATATTCACAACACTTCACAATCCAATTGCACAAGCGCGACTCCAGCTCGACAACATTGAAAGGTCCGTTATCTTATTTTGATCTCGTTTTTAGAACTATATACTCAATGTCGATCAACATCTGCACGTAAGTTGCACACGCAACTTTTTGCATACGGTTGCTTGCCAAATGTATTTGATGTATTATAATAGTGAATACACAAGTAGTGAATGCATGTGGTGTATCACAACTCTAAATAATTTTTACCATACTAGGTGTCTAAATAATTGATGCCATACTATATATATTCTTGTTTCTCTCGTACTAGGTGTCAGTATGAAGTTCTCAAGACCTAGAAGATTACAATCTAAGTGTCAATAAGCTAAAGAGAAAACAGTAGTCAACTTGAAACTAGCTTACCGTCCATATACTAGGTCATGCTTTGAAATCACTGCATTGTATAAATATTGGAGCATGCAATGTGACATCTTCGCTCACAATTTGATAAACGAGGTCGACAAATAATGAAATAGACACTCGTGTTGCCCTCACTTTGTATCATTGTTGGGCGCTTTGTCATCAGAGAAACAACAACAAGGCTTAGCAGCATTGTACCTATAGTCCATTACCAGTTCAAGGTACCAACCACAAATCAATATCCTCTCTCCATTGATGAGTCCAATGAGTGATATTTGGACATAAAAGAGACAGATATTATAATTATAGACAAGCTATACATGTTAACCCAAACAATTTTTTACCTTATTGTAAGACAAAATAACAATGTAACAAACAGTAAATCGGCAGATCCCTTCAAATGTGTTCTCTTGCTCGGTGATCTTGCCCAACTACCCCAAGTTTTTAGTCATGCACGGGAGCTTTGTAACACATGCCATTTCACAAGCTCAGTCCACTGGCTACATGCAACTTTGTACAAGATGTCATGCTCTATAAGACATGCAACGGACCCTTAATTCTTCACCATTTTTTGTGAAAGAAAACCAGTTGTAGATAAGATCAATTGTACCTTGGGTGCATGTATTATAGATGAATCACATGTGCATGACTACATCAACAACTCTACTACGATAATCTATACTCACATGCCGGACATCCAACACTATGACGACCTTGCCTTAAATAAATTGTACAATCAAACTAACATCACAAAACTTGAAATGAAGACGAACGTGAGTAACATAAATCTCCTTCTGTAGTGGCTCCTAGATAAGATCAATTGTACCTTGGGTGCATGTATTATAGATGAATCACATGTGCATGACTACATCAACAACTCTACTACGATAATCTATACTCACATGCCGGACGTCCAACACTATGACGACCTTGCCTTAAATAAATTGTACAATCAAACTAACATCACAAAACTTGAAATGAAGACGAACGTGAGTAACATAAATCTCCTTATGTAGTGGCTCCTAGACCCTAAGTTCAATGAGCTAGATTTGATCACAATTTGCGTGAACTACATGATCACTGAAAAATATTGACTTGACAATCGATGTGGCAAACAACGCAACATGCATTGTTGATGCCATAACACAGAACACAGAAGGTAAAGTTACATGTATCATTTTCTTCATTCATTGTATTGGGAATAACTACAAAAGAAGAAAGGTAAAACACAAACAACTATAAAAGAAGAAAGGCAAAACACACTCAAAATCCACCTTGAAAAATGTGAACCAACGTGTTGTGCTACCAACAACCATTCAATGAAAAAATTCTTTTTGAAATACTTTCCGTTTGCAAGACTTTACATGTAGCATGTATTCTAGAAAAAACATTCATCTGTAGCCATAGTAGTATAACCTCGCTTGGATATAATCTCGATTGTAACCACCCCTATAATCTCTAATAATTGATGCACTTAACTTTATCTCCTCCCATTAATATTATAGCATTTTTCAAGTGTATATCCCTTTCACACAATGCCACCCTTCCCAAATTAGTATTTCTCTTGTTCTTTTTAGTGCTAGCTGTTAAAAGTCAATTTGCATATATCTTGTTATATTCTATAGATCTTATATAGCAAGGCCAACCAAGCAAGACTAGTTTTTCTCTTAATATCTTAAAGTCATTTACATAAGACTAGTAATCCCTATCTAATAAACTATTCAACAATATTTCAAATCATGCTGGAAAAAAGATATGTCCTATTATATTCTTTTAGACTTTAAGAATTTTCATAAATAAGTCCTATTACGTTACTCTTTCTTTAATCTTTTCAATTTTGCTCGTAGCTTTGAAGATGTGAGCTTTGACACTAACTACAAGGTGATATCATAGGACACTCTATTGCTGGTTAATTTTGTGCAAAGGTTTTGTGGTACATGTGAATATCCAAAAGTTATTTTTGCCAATGGTATTAATGGAAAACTTTACTTGTACATGACTAGTGAAGGTTGAAGTGAGATAGACATAAAGAGCATTTCTCATAGACATGCTTTGGTGGGTTGGTCCAAGAGGGTATTAGAGGGTGGCCACACATTTGTTCCTAAGGGTGAAACATCACCTCTTTTCCATTCTTTCAAGAATATGAGCATAACTTCACAAAGCGAAGCTCTAGAATACAACACCGGGCCTCAAGTCAAACCTACTTTACCTATGTAGTTAGTAACTCTATCACAAGGAATGTAGGGATCCCTACAAATGACACATGCCTAATAACATATGATAGGATTCTCTCTCTCTCTCTCTCTCTCTCTCTCTCTCTCTCTCTCTCTCTCTCTCTCTCACACACACACACACACACACACACACACACACACACACACACACATTCTCATTCATTCATTCATTCTAGAACGAGTTGGTCATGGATGATATACCTCTCGTGGATTCTATCCTATGAGCAATGTATCAACTACATTGCTCAAACAAGAGACTCCTCGAAGTGCATTCTATGCGTGCCTTGTCCAAGGGGTCTGATACCGATGAGTTAATTCTTTTAAAAATGAGTTTTGAAACCTTGTAATATAGACATATCCTTTTGAAACAATTATATATGGATGTTCTTTAGGAGGCTTGGCTACAAGGGGAAGTACTAGCAATCTATGAGTTCTTCACCCTTGTGTTAATAAAGGTTGCTTGGATGGCTCTCAAGATCTTCAAAGAAGTAAAGCTCAACTAGTAAGTTTTGAAGAGCTCATGATTCTAGGAAGCTTAAAGTTTTAAGTTATTATTGTGATGATATTTGACTCCACCCTTGACTCATACTTGTCTATTGTTAAAGATATAAAAAAATTGCCTATCACCAACATTGCGAACGTCGACTCGTGAGAACAACACTTCACTAAGGGATCCTTGGAAATTGCACAATTAAGTATTCTTCTTGCAAAGTTAAGCAAGATCCAATAGTTTTGGAAAATGTTTTTACTATAAGTCGATTAGATGGCATTTTCTACCCTATCTTAATGCCTTGTGCATAAATGTGAGATCGTATGTGTGTATATGAACTCTAATTTTTTTTGTGCACTGTTTATTGAATTGAGAAAGTTCAAGGGCTTGTTAGATAATAATGTAAGTTAAAGATAGGTGATTGATTGTGAAAGATTAGTATGTTATATCATTTATCTTCTCTTTCAGGAAAATGTATCTTTTATCTTTGTTTCACATATTTGAGTTTGTAAAGTGAAAGTCCATGTTTATGTCATTCTTGTAATGGTAGAATAGGAAAAGACAATCATCATCTCTTCATCATTAGAGTTTGCTAAAGCTTTCTTTTTCTTTTATCATCTCTTTTTATTCTCTTGGGAATATATTCTTTCTCTAAATCTTACAAGAGCTTTGATCATAGTGAGTATTGCTTACCATTCTATCATCTGATAGAATCTAATTGCTTTTATTTAAATTCTTAGGATATTGTTGCACCATTTTTTAATGAAGTAAAGCCCTTGTTAGGAGATTTTTGGAAGAAGTGATTGCACATATGTACATACACATGCATGGTGCATTGAATAAAGAATTGCCCATTGTCCAGAGCCAAGTGGTTACGTAGGGCCCATATGTGTACAGGTAGGACAGCGTGCACTACTAGAGAGAAAATTTTTCCAGAAGGCAATCACATGCCTCCCTCCCGACCTGCTTCCAAGAAGATTCTTACCAGCTTGGACATGGATTATCATAAAATCCATGCATGTCCTAAGGATTGTATACTCTTTTGAAATGAGTACGCAGATCTAGTACAGTGTCCCAAGTGTGGATCAAACAGATATAGAGAGGACACACAAGGCAAATCTGTCCCTGCAAAGGTTCTAAGACACTTTCCTATCATTCCAAGAATAAAGAGCATGTTCAGGAGCAAGTCTATAGCATCTTTGATGACGTGGCATACCCACACTAGATCCACAGTTGATGTGATGCGGGTGCCTCCTGACTCTCGTGCATGGAAGCACATAGAAGAACAATGGCCTACATTTGCGAAGGAGCCTCATTAACTCCGTTTTGGGTTAGCAATGGATGGAGTAAACTCATTTGGATTACGCAGTTCATCATGGAGCACATGGCCTATTTGCTTGGTGAATTATAATCTTCCTCCATGGCTGGCTATCAAGAAAGGCCATCTATTACTGTCACTCATTGTCCCAGGAAAGTACAAAGCAAAGAACATGGACGTCTATTTGGCACCACTTATAGAAGAGCTTCAAATATTGTGGTCAGGGATTGATGTGGTTGACATGTCCTAACCGATTGGACGGCGACATGCCCATGTGCAAGGCATTCTTATGTGGACCATGCACGATTGGCCAGGTTTTGGTGAGTGTTCAGGTTAGTATCATGAAACCTTAACTTATATACAAATCTACATCATCTCTAATTGTGCCCTGCTAATTTCTTTCTTTAGTGTTTACAGGCTTGAGCTACTCTGGGAATCATGCATGTCCAAAATGTGTTCCTTGACTTGGCTTTCGCCGCTCTGAGTAAACAAGTCTGTGAAGGATTGGATATAGAGGTTGAACAGTTGCAAGACTCAAAGGCACGATAGACGGATGAGGATTTCGAAGTAGAGGTCAACGATCAACAAATACCAGAATCAGAACATGGAGATGACACCCTAAATGCGGAGCTAAATGCGGAGAGTGATAACGAAGTGGAGTTTGATGATTAAGATGCGGAAGTACAGATTGATATAGATATTTTTGGCGCATCATCTCTCATAGAAGATGAGAGAATGACCACTGATTTTTGTTAAGATGTAATTTGTAATGAACACTTGTGACATCAATTAAATATAGTGATTTTTGTTACAGTTTCATTTTTTATGTTATTTGTATTGCTTAAGTTGTTGAATAGTGAATTGACGTATTTCTGTTGTTCTTTGAATTTAAGTTTTGTAGCCATGGCCGACGACGACTATAGATACTCTCCAGAATTTAGTTTCCCAGTCACTCCGGCCAGCGTGTCACCCGAACAGATGGGTAGCTTCTTGTCGCAGTTGACACCCAAGAAGATTGCTCAGGCGTAGGCTTTTTGGGGTGTAGGCACCTCCAGACCTAGTACATCTGGTCCTGCACCTAGGACTAGTGTGCCTCCTACCCCCTTGACTAGTGTGCCCCCGAGTCCGATCGGCACTACACCTCCGACGAGTGTACCAGTTACACCAAGGAGTGGCCGGGCTTCTTCGAGACGGTCTAGGCACCGTTCAGGTGTCTCTTCTGGAGGCGGTGGTTGCTGTGGTGATATTGCTACCGATGCTTCCACACCACCGAGAGCGCGTCCACCGCTCTCTTCAGTAGACAGTTCACTAGCGAGCACACCACGTACACCTTGGGGATCACATGAGCATGATCCTAGCAATGTGTATACAACCAGAGACGGAGCTATGGTCATGGATACGGCCGGAAAGGCCATGAGACAGAGGATATGACAGCTTTGCACAGTGCAGTTTGGTCATTCTATGATGGAGCATTGGGATGCTCACGATCAGGAGAGGAAAAACTACATCGTTGAGGCCATTCATAGGGAGTACAGGCCGGCAGAGGGGTACGATAAAGTCTCAAATGATTGGATCTTGGGCGTGGCGATTGGCACCATGTCACATCGTCGATCAGAGGCCAGAGTCAAATTCAGGAGCAATGAGCCGAAGCCGGCATGGTTGGACGCAGAGGAGTGGACAGCGATTGGTAGAGAGCTGACGGAGCATCCTGAGCGATTCCAGTAGCAAAGAGAGGCAGCCAGAGCATGTTTAGATTCTGTTGGATCATCACACCTTGGGAGTGGAGGATACGACACGCTTCGCTACGAGTTTGTAAGTATCATAAAAACACTTTGATTAACTAAATGTATATGTGTTATTTTCGTATTTATTTATTGTTAAGTGTTTGGTTTTGCAAGAACTTGCAATGAAGCGTCCTCCTACACATGGAGAGGAGAAGTATGGCTACAAGCATGGGCTTGTAGCTCTTTTGACACAGCTAGCGGAGGAGGGAGAGGCCATCGACTGGGAGGCCTTGCCTTGAGGGACAGAGTTCATAGATTTGTATTGGTAGCTAGTTTTGTGTATATTCATGATTGTATATATACCGACTGCATTTACACTTATAGCTACATGTTTTTACTTTTTGTTCTCTATTCATGGTCTGTTAGCAGATAGATGGATTTATGTTGTGATTATATATGGATTGAGTTATGTAATGAAGTCATGAAAATTCTTCTTGCTCAAGTGTTTGTAATCAATTTATGATATGATTTTGGATTGGTAAATAAAGTTATGGTATGACTTGTTGTAGACGGACTTCCCCGATTTTTGGTGCAATTCAATTTTTTTATGCTTATTGTTTAGGATTGACAAAGATTTGGTTATGCTTATGGTTATGGTTATGCTTATGCTTATGGTTATGGTTATGCTTATTGTTTTATGCTTATGGTTAACAAAGATTTGGTTGTGCTTATTGTTTTATGCTTATGGTTGACAAAGATTTGGTTATGCTTATTGTTTTATGCTTATGGTTGACAAAGACTTGGTTATGCTTATTGTTTTATACTTATGCTTATGTAATGTTCAATAAGTACTTGATCAACAGTTCTTGAATTTGCTCTTTAGCGAGAAACAGAGTGGTGGATTGTCGTATCTTTTACACTCCTCTTTTGAGTAGTGAGAGTTGTTTTATGTTGCTTCAGTACATGTAGCAGTAGCAACTAACTCTGTCTACACATAAGTGGAGTGCAATTGCTTTTGCACTTCTCCTTTGGATAGAGAGTACTGCTTTTTGCTGCTGCAGCACATGCGGCAGCATTCAGTACTTCTCTCTATCCAAAAATCAAAAAGGTGGAATGCGGTTGCTTTTGCACTCTCCTTTGGACAGAGAGGGTTTGTTTCTGTTGCTGCAGTATATGCAGCAGCAACAGCCAGCCCTCTCTGCCCAAAAAAATTTACAGGTTTTGGCGTCAGTATAGACGCTGCTATATACGTCTATATATGCGTCGGTATAGGCGCTGCTATATGCGTCTGTATGTGTCGGTATAGGCGCTGCTATATGCGTCGGTATATGCATCGAAATTGACCTATAATTTCCAGCGCGTATTTAGACGAACATACTGACGCGTATATAACCGTCCATTCATAGGTATCATATCGACACGTATATAATAGCTTATTTGGGCACGTATTTCAACGCTTATACTGACGCATATGCAAGCGTTTATACTGATGCATAATATACCGACGTGTATATAAGTGTGTTGATTCCGAGGCAGATATCGACGCATATACAGACTTAGTTCATTTTAAAAATAAACTCAATCCCGTCGGTACACACTCCGGTATTCGCGCGACGTGTTGTAGTGGTGTATATAGTACATTGACTCTCATTATCACTAGTATCAGTGCGTTTTTCTATAACAATGAGGAGTTGGTGGAACGTTAAACTTCTCAAGGAATCTATTAGCAGGTGTACACCATGAGGTAAGCAGGTGCATCGACAACACGTGGCGTCAGGAGGTCGAATGGGGTCAATACTTGCACGTGGCAAGCGAGGACACAACGGGGGTGTTTTCTTGTGATGAATTATGCAAAAAGGCCATCATGTGGAGTATATCTGGGGGCCACTTCACGTGATTATGGGATGCATTATTGGAAAAAGTTGAGTGCTAGGTGTGCGGATGGATGTGGAAGGGTGACAAAAATGCACTGCGTGGCCATTTTTTGGCATGTTGTTCGGGGTCCTTTGAGGTCAATCAAAAGACCAAAGGTGCCCAAGGGATAAATTGAAGTGTGGACACTCAAAAACCTGAAGAAAAAACTAGAAAAACGTGGAGAGAAGAGGAAGAACAACCGCAACTCTCTTTTTGTTGTTTTTGGAGCCTGTTTTGGCCATAAACTGCTCATCCGAGATCGGATTTGAGCACTTTGATATTGTAGACTGGGGTTTTGGGCCTTTTTGGACGCAATTGTTGTCTATTTTTCCAAATTCCTAACTATTTTTTTGATGTTTTGGTTGTGTAAGTTTCTATTGTGAGCGAAGCCTCTACTCAAATTTGTGATTGTATCTGGCATATTTCATCCATATTGTGTGAGCTATTTGCCCATTGTGTTGTCCCAAGCACAATTGTATCTACACATAAGAAATATTCCTCTTTTAAGCTGAGTTTTTTTTGGGTGTGTGTGTGTGTGTGTGTGTGTGTGTGTGTGTCTCTGTGTTGAGTGGGCAAATGGATTGTCTCTCTCCTCTCACTCCATCGGTGTGTTCCCTGTCTTGGCCAGGTGGGTTGTGTAAGCCGAGTGGTGCCCCATAGTGTGTGTGTGTGTGTATCATCCCAAGACTGTGTTTCGGGTGATTATAGAGGCATTGTGTGTGTTTCCATCCCACTCACATTCTTTTGGTGCCCCCACAGAGGATCTTCTTCGAGTACCTTCAACTTCATGATTCGGGATTACAGGCTGCAGATTACAGGTTAGAGGTACATGTACAGATGATTCACACAGGTACAGGTAGCTAGAGTAGAGTGATATATTGGCAAGTGGAGTCACTTGTAATTGTCATGGGTATGCATCAATTGGCACCTGTTTGAGCGCAATGTCTTGTATTGTATGCTACTTGTGGATACTTCCATTGTACGCCTTTATGAATCCATACTTAGTTTTATTTGGCAGTCCTAGTCATTTCTAAGGCTTGGTCTGGAATATAGTCATTTCTAAGACTTCACTATAGAATACTTGCATAAACCTACGTTAATTGAGGGTCTATAGCGTGAGGTTTTCATTGAGCTGATGGATTATCAAGTGTGAGATCCTTTCGGTGATATAGGTAGCTGGAGCACCCTTTTTGTGACCTCGTCATAGGCTATGTAATGGTGATTCCTACTTGATGCTTCGGAACCATTGTTGGCACGTTATGCATACATACAAAGTCTATATTTTGGGTTCTTATTGCTCTACTTTTGGGGAACTTCTGCCAAAATTTCTCCAAGTTGTGATGGCTGGTTTCTTGGTCTTTTGAGCCATTTATGATGTTATGCTGCTAAATATCTGGTATTAAAAAAAAAAAAAAACGATCGCGAAGGCCCACTGCTGCTGCTCGCTCCCCCCCCCCCCCCCCCCCTTGCGCCATCGCTCCCTCTCCTCCCCCTTTTCTCCTCCTAACCCTTGCGCTGCCCTCAGCCACCCCCGCGCTGCCCCCCCCCGCCCCCCCTTCGCCCTCGCACCACCCTGCCCAGCCCGCCACCTGCCCATCCCGCCACCTCCTGCCCTCGCGCCACCCTGCCCAGCCTGCCACCTCCTGCCCCCTGCTGCCTGCCGCCCACCCTTCGACTTGCTCTTTCGCCGACAAATCAAGCGAGCCTTGTCGCAGAGGTAGAGCGCTTGCAGGCGACTTCTGTCATCTGCAAGGTTCTCGGCACCCGTCCTAGCAGAGGAGAGCTGCGAGACCTTCTCCAGGCCCGCCTTCTCGCAGAGGTGGGCAAGATTTTGGATGTCCAGATCCTCGGACGGGGGTACTACCAGATCGAGTTCGAGATGATGGGGGCTTTTCACAAGCCAAGCTCCCATACCCCTCTTCTCTCGTCCCCACCCCATGAAAACCCCCTCTTAGGGAGGGAGTGATAAAAAAGCATTGGAAAAAGTAAGAAAAAAATAAATTATGATTATGTAAATATATAAGAAAGGTAGAATAGGCCACCTCATGCCTGCGGGGTAGCCCATCCCCACCTTGCCTCCTTTTTCTTCACTGTTGCCCCGCCGGGTGTCCCTTTTCCTCTCTTCCACTCAAAAGGTCAACCCCCTCTCTCTTTCCCTTGTCCTTCTCCTTTCTCTCTCCCCTCAAGCTACCCCACCTCTCACCAATAATGCATTATAACTCACCAATAATGCACCCTAACTCACATGCAACGTACCCTATCTTCCAAAATAGTATACCCCACCCCCTCTTTCTCTCTCCTATCATATCCCATGACCCAAATACCCCCCTCTCTCTCTAAAGGGCGCCATGTCTCTTGTCTTGTAGCTAAATAACCTCCCCCACACTCACACACACTCAGTTTCACTGAAAAAGGTGCCCACAGACCCATCCCCACCCGGTGGTTACCTGATTTTTCTTGTGTTCACACACATCTGCACACAGATTCACCTCTGAACACACTCCCCTCTCTCCCCTCTTGTAATTACTTTATTCTCCATGTCACCTCTCACTTTTTTTCATCAACCCATCTCTCTCTCTTAGTCTCTCTCTCATGAGACTGCTGTTCTGGCACATATACACACAGCTAGACAAGTGGGGCCCATAGTCACATGGCCTATGTAGATAATGATTTCTTCATTTCTAAATTCTAGAATTTCTCCCCCCTCCTCCCCTATATAAAGAGGGGTCACCATCACACTAAGGACACACCATCACCAAAGAGTACACTATGCACTGTGTGTGCCTAGTGCACACACACACACCCACACCATCACCATCACCGCAATCACCATGCTTGTCTTGAGCATGACCTCTACACCCTTGGGCTATGGAAGATGAAGGGAAACTAAATGAAGAATGATGGCCATAATCCTCGTGCGAGTCTTCGCCATCAACTCCCACCTATCCACCATGTGCTGTACCACTCTCTCCCTTCTCATTCCCCTACCCTATGCTCCCCATTTCATCGCCTGATTCTCTAAATAAAGCTTGAGGTTTTGTGAGTATGTTTTCTTGCAATGTTTTGCCCATGTGAGGTGTGCGGAATCGCCACCTAGTCTTGTGTTTTGGAGTGAGCTTGTGTATATGTGAAGGGTGTGCGGATTCGCCATCCTTTTCTGATGCCTAAGTACTAAGCCGCTATACCCCCTCCCTCACACACTCTCTCTCTCTCTCTCACTTGATCTCATTCCCTTTCCTTTTCATCATTACTCCCAAGCATCCATCTCTCTTGGATGAAAACTTTGTTATAGTGGTGTGTTGTTTGCGTCCTAGCCGCTGAAGCTAGGTGGTGCCCGCTGTTTGCTTTACCATGACAGGCTCGAGGCGCGCCATTCGGTCCCCGGTGTTTTAGAGGTCGTCGGGGTTCGGGGTTCGCTTTGCCCCCGTCATTTGGTGCCCCCACGGAGGATCTTTTCATGAAACCCTTCAGTTTACAAGACTGAAACCCTTAAACTATTGTGAATGGATGAATGGCTAGTAGGATTTGCTAATTGGACGACAGAAGAAGAAGAGCTCCAAGCACAACTAGACGAACTCCGCATCTCCATCGAAGCTCAAGTGCCAGGCGTAACGGTAATCGATTTGCAGTGGGAGAGTCAACCAACACGCCAAACCCAGTGGATATACATAGGCCAAGTGCCAAGAAGAAGAAGGAGAAGGTCGAAACCATGTCCGCAACCTACAACCAACCCACAACAACAAAATGGAAGGAGCTCTACACAATAGAGAATCAACACTATTCTACTTTGAGAATCGGGTAACTCAAGTCACCGAGGTAATTATCACAATCAGTTTTCAAGTCGCACCTGATGTTGCAGCACAGATAACGGAAGCATTGGCTCACACTCTCACTAGAGAAACTAGGGATCTACTGAGTTTGTTTTAGGAAAGAACACCACCCTCTTCCACAAGCTTGGACAGTGACTAAGCACCTCTAAGCTTCACATGAATTAGTACAACCTACCTCAAGACAGATCACACATACCAACATGTGTACGCTCAATCAAGGTAATACTGGATTTGAAGGCTCACTACCAGCACGTCATTGACACCATGCCGGGTGGGGAGCGGTTTTTGGAGGTTCTGGCATCAGATCAACCATTTGTCTTACCTTTGGTACAAGGCAATGTACCGTTTGAAGTTTTAATCTATGTCCTAGTATAAGAGGGTATACACGCCTCCTTGTAAAGAAGAAAAAAACTTTTGCAAGTTAAGCAGTGTGTCTTTCTAGCTCTCTCTCAGTAATCATGGCAAGTGTAGCATTTCCAACATTTAAAGGAAAGAAGGGGGAGGATTTGGTAATAGACTTCCTAGATGACTTTGAAGTAGCATGTGTAGTGAGCAACAAAGATACGGATGAATCCCGCGTTAGAATCTTTAAGCATCTCATGAAGCTAGAAGCTAGATCATGGTACAATGCACTTCCACAAGCAACCAAGGATGACTGGGAACCCTTAAAAACCGCTTTTAAGAGGCGCTTTGGGGGAGGTACCACTTCAGAAAAGTTGTGGGACAAATTGAGAGACTTGAAGCAGGAGGGTCTTTTAGAATATGCCACCTATGAGTCCAAATTTGTGGATTTGTGGGAACGGTGGGTTGAGTCACTGGCTAGGGGGAAAGCTGCACCCGATTTCCTAAAAAAATATTGGTTCACGCATGGCTTATGGCCGCTTCTCAAGGAGAAGGTGAAAGGTAGATTCCCGGCTACGTACGAGTTAGCCGTTGAGATTGCTCGCCTTAAGGACAAGAAGCTGCGAATGAAAGCCAAAGAAACCGAGTCAACAGAATCAGGAACATCGCATCGACCAGCAACTACGACAACCACCATTCCACCATCACCACCGGCTCTTGGGGTAAGAGATGACCAACAAGATATGTTGGCCCATATTACTGACCAAATGCATAATTTGTCTGTCCACTTAATACAACAAGGGAGGAGTCAAGAAAGAGATCAAGACCCTGGAAGAGCACGCCGACAAAACAGGGAGTATCATTGCTACAACTGCGGAGAAGACGGTCACGGTATGTACTACTATCCCAAACCACGACAAAACTATACTAGAGGAGGTAGGAGGAACCAATTGTCACCCCCTAGAGAAAGAACACCCCCACCCCGAGCACCACCCCCACCAACACAAATTCTACGTCCACCCCAGACACCACTACAAGCATCCATCCCACCTCTTCCACCAGCCCCACCACCTGATCGCCCTGTAAACATCATAAGGCTAGAAGAGAAAGGAAAAGCCATAGTAGTGGATCCACCCAGAGCAAAGGAGAGGGACAAGGGTAAGGAGAAGGTAACCTTTTTAGAACCACTTGAAGCCATGACTGTGAAAAGAGATAGGAGGGAGAAAGCTACACAATCAGATGATGAGAGAAGCATGAGAGGAGAAACTAGCAAGAGGCCATCCAGGCCACGACGGAAATTGGGCATCACCGACTTCTAGCTAGGGGAAAGTTCTAAGCCCTATGATCTAACATTGGATGTGGCAGAGCAAGGACCGAAGATTACATGGCCACATCTGCTACATCTTGCACCAAAAGTAAGGCGACAATGGTCTAAAATGGTAAGTACAAGACGCTCCAAAACAAAGGTAGCCGGAGCAATTTCGGGATGCAACATGGATGACATCCTTCCAATTGTCGACGTAAACATAAAAGGAAAGAGGGTTGGAAACACCTACATTGATGGAGGTGCACAAATCTGTGTAATGAGCGAAGCTATGATGCTTTGATTAGGGCTCGAGGTTGACAGGCCTTCTCCATGCAAGGCAAAGATGGCAAACAACGCAAAAGTAAAGTGTGTGGGTGTGGTAAGTGCCGTGAAAATCAAAGCTTTCAACACTGAGGTAGAGGTAGATGTTTTTGTAATGCCTACTAAGGGGGAGGGCTATCCACTAATTTTGGGAAGGCCATGGTTGATGGCCATGAAGGCAAAACAGGACTGGGGTACTGGCCTTCTACGCATGACCGGTAAGAAAGGGGAGACAATCTACTACGACATGAGGATTGGCAAGCAGAAGAAAATGAATCTGGAAACATCGGCAGATGAAACCACTAGCGAATCTTCCAGTTCTGAGGAGGAGACCACATCCACCGACGAAAGTGACAGTTCCATTGATGTGATGGGTATCATTATGAAGGATCCACAAAGGGTAAGCACAACTAGTGATCCATCACCAAAAGGGCAACCCAATGAAGAGGAGAGCAAATCACCTGGCCTAGGAGGAAGTAGGTTGAAGGGTATGTTGTCTACGGAATTAACACTTGAGGAGAAAGATAGTTTTTTGCAAATGTTGATGGGATTTTCTAACCTGTTCATTGAAAACTATGAAAGAATCACAGGCATTACAGTGGTGGAACATCATATTAAGCTGAAGGAAGGGGTAAAACCAGTTGTGCAAAAGCTACGAAGATTGGCGGTCATACAAGAAAAGGCACTCTTGGCCGAGGTAAGGAAACTGCTAGAGGCGGGATTCATCTATCCTGTAGAAAACTCAGAATGGGTGTCACCCGTAGTGGTGACGCCTAAAAAGAATGGTAAGGGTAACTGAAGGTTTGGCTAGGTTGCAGAGCCTAGGTGGGCAATTAAATGTGGATAAATGCCACATTGGGGAGAGTAAAGTCATTCTACCAGGCCATGAAATTTCAGCAAAAGGTATCAACGCTGACCCAAGTAAGGTGTCCGCACTCATAGCCCTACCTTCACCAACGACCGCACGCCAATTGGTCTCTTTTCTACAGAAGGTGAGGTACTTAAGTAGATTCATACATCTACTATCACAACTTGTTCTACCACTGCAACAACTCACTCAAAGATCAACTTTCACTTGGGACGAGGAAAGCGAACATCACTACAACAAGGTAAAGGAGGTCTTAGCCACTCTGCCAACTATCTCACCACCTAAGTGGGATGAAAAATTCTATGTCACCTCAAGTGTTGGTGATGACTCATTGGGGGCTGTGCTACTCCAAAAGGATATGACGACATCTTTCATGAGGCCAATCTACTTCTCTAGTCGAATGATGACAGCAAGAGAGAAAGGTTTCACCCATGTGGAACACTTAGTCCTAGCTTTTAGATTTGCAACTACAAAGTTTAGGTCATATTTGCTACCTAAGCAATTTGTGATTCTAACCACGGATGAAATATTTCCCTATGTTGTACAACACATGGATGTGTCTGCTAGAATTACTAAATGGCTAGTTCGTCTGCAAGAGTTTGACTACACGGTACAGGTAGAAAGCACGACAAGGGCAAGTTTGGGGGGACTCATGACCTACCAAGTCTTTGAAAGGAAGGAGAAGCAATCTAAGGAAGGAGAAGTCCGACTACCTCCAGTACCACCGATGGTAGAAGAAGCATACTCTCTCTACTTTGATGGAGCCTACAAGCGAGCGTCCGACAAAGCAGCTGCAGGCATAGTGGTCTTTGATGACAAAGGGACAAAGGTATTTTCGTTGGGCCAATTGTTAGATTCACATTCTAACAATGAAGCTGAGTATGCAGCACTAACCAAGGGTCTACAATGGTGCGTCTCGCAAGGTGTACAACGCCTTAATGTATTTGGGGATGCTCTACTTCTGGTAAGGCAAGTAAATGGAGCATGGACATGCAAGAATCCTAGTTTAAGGACTCACTTAAGTGGTGTAAAAACCTTGTTGGGTAAGTTTGAAGAAGTTCAAATACACCATATCCCAAGGGCTCAAAACCAACAAGCAGATGCCCTAGCAAGTGAAAGACTACAGGAAGTGGTGGTTGGAGCAATAAAGCTAAAGCTCCCTCTATTTCAAGGCAGTGATGCCTTGCCTGACATCATGCATTTTTTGGAAACAGGAGAATGCCCATCAGATTTAACAAAGGGACAGAAGCAATGGCTGACGCGGAAGGCCACAAGGTATCGACTCATCAATGATGGTTTGTACTGTAAGGGTAAGGACCAAATACTCAGGAAGGTCCCTCTCTCTCAAGAAATCACGGGAGTAATTGCTAGTTGTCACGACGGGGTTTGTGGTGGTCACTTTTCCCTAGACATAACAAGTAGGAAAATCTTGCAGGCAGGCTTCATATGGCCTAGCCTCAACCGTGATGTACACCACTGGTGCAAAACGTGTAAGTTGTGTCAAAAGGCCAGCACTAGGTCACTTATGCCTGAACCACAGACACCTATTCTCTCATATGGCCCATTTGAAAAATGGGGTATCGATGCCATTGGGCCATTACCTAGGGCCAACTCAGGAAAATTCTACATTATCATGGGGGTCGACTACATGACTAGATGGGTAGAGGCTACAGCCACCACTAGAATCACAGCGGTAGAGGTAGCTAAATTTATCTACGAGCACATATGCTGTAGGTTTGGCACACCTTTAGAGATCATCTCTGATAGAGGACCAGGTTTCAGAGCAGACTTGGTAGGATAATTAATGCAGAAACTGGGCATTACAAGGAGACACTCTTCACCATATTACCCTCAATGTAATGGCCTAGTTGAAAAGGTAAATGGAATGGTTTCTAAAATTATTACCAAGCAGGTAAACAATCATCCTGGAGACTGGGATAAGTATCTACTACCAGCTTTATGGGCCTACAGAACTTCATTTCGTACATCCTTGGGATTCACACCGTATCATCTAGTATTTGGTAAGGAAGCAATCTTGCCCATTGAAGTGCAACTACAAAGTCTCAGAGTAATGGCAAGCCAGCCTCAACAGCCCAACATGCATTTGAGAGATCACATCATCAACTTGGAAAGACTGCAGCTGGACAGAGAAGAAGCAATAAATTATTATGCAGCACAAGCAGAGCATAGACGGCTTAGTTTTAACGAGCATCTCCGGAAAAAATAATTGAAGAAAGGAATGTTGGTGCTCCGCTACGACAATCGCTTCGACACGCGCAAGGATAAGAAAATCCTACTCCGATGGGAAGGTCCTTTCATCATCAGGCAAAAGTATGCCAATGGAAGCTACCAGCTTATGGAGGCTGATGGAAAACTTCATAAAACCAGGGTAAATGGTTGGCGACTTAAACCTTATTTTATTCGATTTGACCAGGCTCCACCAATTGACATTCCAGATGAGGACACACCATCAGCCGCCACCTCTGACGATAATGATCAAACAGATGAGCTAGAGACATAAATGCCTCTAACCAAAAGGGGAGGGCTAATGATGGGGGCTTTTCACAAGCCAAGCTCCCATACCCCTCTTCTCTCGTCCCCACCCCATGAAAACCCCCTCTTAGGGAGGCAGTGATAAAAAAGCATTGGAAAAAGTAAGAAAAAAATAAATTATGATTATGTAAATATATAAAAAACGTAAAATAGGCCACCTCATGCCTCCGGGGTAGCCCATCCCCACCTTGCCTCCTTTTTCTTCACTGTTGCCCCGCCGGGTGTCCCTTTTCCTCTCCTCCACTCAAAAGGTCAACCCTCTCTCTCTTTCCCTTGTCCTTCTCCTTTCTCTCTCCCCTCAAGCTACCCCACCTCTCACCAATAATGCACCCTAACTCACATGCAACTTACCCTATCTTCCAAAATAGTATACCCTACCCCCTCTTTCTCTCTCCTATCATATCCCATGACCCAAATACCCCCCTCTCTCTCTAAAGGGCGCCATGTCTCTTGTCTTGTAGCTAAATAACCTCCCCCACACTCACACACACTCAGTTTCACTGAAAAAGGTGCCCACAGACCCATCCCCACCCGGTGGTTACTTGATTTTTCTTGTGTTCACACACATCTGCACACAGATCGATTCACCTCTGAACACACTCCCCTCTCTCCCCTCTTGTAATTACTTTATTCTCCATGTCACCTCTCACTTTTTTTCATCAACCCATCTCTCTCTCTTAGTCTCTCTCTCATGAGACTGCTGTTCTGGCACATATACACACAGCCAGACAAGTGGGGCCCACAGTCACATGGCCTATGTAGATAATGATTTCTTCATTTCTAAATTCTAGAATTTCTCCCCCCTCCTCCCCTATATAAAGAGGGGTCACCATCACACTAAGGACACACCATCACCAAAGAGTACACTATGCACTGTGTGTGCCTAGTGCATACACACACACACACACCATCACCATCACCGCAATCACCATGCTTGTCTTGAGCATGACCTCTACACCCTTGGGCTATGGAAGATGAAGGGAAACTAAATGAAGAATGATGGCCATAATCCTCGTGCGAGTCTTCGCCATCAACTCCCACCTATCCGCCATGTGCTGTACCACTCTCTCCCTTCTCATTCCCCTACCCTATGCTCCCCATTTCATCGCCTGATTCTCTAAATAAAGCTTGAGGTTTTGTGAGTATGTTTTCTTGCAATGTTTTGCCCATGTGAGGTGTGCGGAATCGCCACCTAGTCTTGTGTTTTAGAGTGAGCTTGTGTATATGTGAAGGGTGTGCGGATTCGCCTTCCTTTTGTGATGCCTAAGTACTAAGCCGCTATATCCCCTCCCTCACACTCTCTCTCTCTCTCTCACTTGATCTCATTCCCTTTCCTTTTCATCATTACTCCCAAGCATCCATCTCTCTTGGATGAAAACTTTGTTATGGTGGTGTGTTGTTTGCGTCCTAGCCGCTGAAGCTAGGTGGTGCCCCCTGTTTGCTTTACCATGACAGGCTCGAGGCGCGCCATTCGGTCCCCGGTGTTTTAGAGGCCGTCGGGGTTCGAGGTTCGCTTTGCTTTCGTCAGAGACTTCCGAGATGGCCTCCAAGGTCATAGCTATGAGTCCACTGGCTATCCGAGCATCACGCGCCCACTTTCGACAATGGCGACACGGTTTTGACCCGACTTCGGATGTACTCGTAGAGGAGGCAGACATCCCCATCTCAGTCTGCTTTCCGGGTTTACGGAGGGAGTACCTTCCACTGCTCTCCAGGATTGGCTCCGCCATTGGGACTGTTCTGGGGACACCTCGTACGGCAACATCACTAGCTGCCAGGGCGGCCGGCATCCCTTCAGTTCGAGTTTTGGTCAGAGATACCCACACGCTCCCGAAGGTCATCCTTTTGCCTCGGGTGAGTGGGGGTTGGTTTAGGCAGAGTGTGGAGTACTCGGGTTTCTCGAACCAGTGCTTCATTTGCAGACAGATGGGCCACCTAGCGAAGGTCTGTCCACGGAGGAGACCACGACCTGCACCTCAGCCCTAGCCCCAGCCTGCCAAGGCTGGGGCCGCAGCCTCAGCCAGCGACACAACGCACAGATTCTGAGTCACCCTCCGAGCTTGGGGCTCCAGCGGAGGAGGGGTGGCAGTAGGCCCGTGGCCGTCAACGCCAGGGGCCACAGCGACAGCCTGGCACTCAGAGCGGCCCTTAGGTGCCTACTCAGCAGCAGTAGGTTTCCACGGGGAACCGCTTTGGTCCTCTTGAGCAGGAGGAGACTCCTACGCCAACCTTCTCTTTCGTTTCACCCTCGCCAGCCCCTCCACCTTCAGATTTCCCCTCTTCCTCCTCATCCCCTCCCCCGCCCTTTGCTCCCATCCACTCCCCACCTCGCCCCCCTGTCTCTGTCGTCACGCCCCGCTTCTCTTCTCCTCCGCCCCCCCCCAGCTCCTTCTCCCCCTCCTCCTGCTTCAGTACCACAGTCGACTCAGGAGACTGGCCCCTCGCCGGCGGCTAGGAGATCTCTTGTCAACGCTTTTTCCATGAAGCGCCTAGCGAGAGAGGGTCAGCCCTTCTTGCGGCCCCCTTTGCAGATTCAGACATCTTCCCTTGCAGCTATCCCTCGTGGTCTGACGAGCATTGACCTCCGACGCCGCTGGGACTTCTTCGATTACGGATTCACTCGCTTTCTCGGCGATTCCGCAGCAGACCACGAGGCAGCCTGCTTCAGGGTCCACGCTTTGTTCCTCGCCGCTAGGGGGACAGAGGCCTTGGACTCAGCAGTTGGTTTCTCCTTTCCTCTCTGCGGTAGGACCGAGACAGAGTGGTCCCTCGACTCAGTGGTGGGATGGTTGCATACACAGGTTCTCGAGTTCTCTCACCACATGGGAGAACTTGGAGTTACAGATTTATTGCACACTTTGTGGCCACTGGCCAAGTTTGCGGTGACACCCCCAGACTCAGCAGGATGTAGGCACATTGTGGTGTACTTTTTTGCTGATACACAGTGTTTACCTTGCTATGTATACATACATGAGGACTCCTGGACAGAGGAGGTTGCTTTACGCTCGGCTCGCTCTGCTTGGGCTTGGGCCAGCCTCTCACTACAGGCTCGCCTATCTAGAGGACGCTCGGATGCGTATTACTCCCCATCCAAGCCTGCCTCGAAGATAGCCCGTCTTGCTACTGCGGCAGCATCTATTCTCTCTCGCTCCCCATGAGGATCGTCTCATGGAATGTGAAGGGATTAGGTGGGCCCCAGTTTCAGCGACAGTGGGGCCGATTGCGGCAGGAGCTTCAGCGTTGCCTTGTGGGAGGAGAGATTGATCTCCTTATGCTTCAAGAGCACCATTTGTCTGAGAGCCGCATCCGGCGCTGTGGTCAGATTTTGCGTGGATGTTATGATACCTTTTGGTCAGCTGCTTTTGGACCTGGAGGCATCCAGGGTGGGGTATGTATGACTGTTGCGGACTCATTGCAGCAGGCCATTGTGGGCAGAGGGATTATTGTGCCAGGCAGGGCTCAGTGGATTACTTTGCAGGTTCAGGGTGGCCTTGTGGGCTTCCTGAACATCTATGCGTCCAATGTGGCAAGTGCTCGTGCAGAGTTTTGGTCACATATTGTTGAGTCTTTGCCACAGGTTGACCATTGGTGTGTAGGAGGGGACTTCAACATGTTGGAGGACCCTTCTGACAGGATCGGAGGCAGCCATGCTACTGTACATGGAGTCGAGTTAGCAGCTTGGGAGAGGTTGTGTATGACCTTGAGGGTCTCGGATACATGGCAGCATTCTGGCTTTGTGAGGCCTCCAGAGAGTCTTGCCTTCTCTAGATCAGACCGCAGAGTGGGAGGAGTGAATCTATCGCGGATAGATCGCTTCTACACTAGTGACCATTTCAGTGACTTGGGGGGATCAGTGGGCATCCTGGCAAGGACATCCTTCTCGAACCATGCACTAGTGATCCTCACAGTGGCAGACAGGCAGAGGAGTGGGAGCACGATGCTTCGCATCCCAGAGCGGGTCTTGTTGGACACAACACTCAGAGAGAGGGTAGAGGCTCTTTGGACAGAGGGCATGGACAGCCAGGCTCTACCGGCAGACAGAGTGGCCTTAGGCCTAGCTCAGCTTAGCCACTTTTTTCTCCAGGAGTCTTTGGCTCGACGGGCCGCAGCGAGAGAGGAGGAGCAACGTCTCAGACGAGGCATTGCTTCACTACAGAGGATGCAGGAGCAGCATCCAGATAGTCCATGGCTGGAGGAACAGTTACAGCAGGCTCGACTGGAGCTTGCTTGCACAGAGGAGAGGCACCATGAGTTTGCCTTTCACCGACAGGCATCTCAGTGGACTCAGGTAGGTGACAGAGTGACAGGTGCCTTTTTTGAGACAGTAGGACCTCGGCACTCGCATGCCAAGGTCACTCAGTTGAGGAGACCCGATGGGTCAGCTGCTTGTGAGCCTGAGGATATGCGTGCAGTTGCTACTGACTTTTACCGTGAGCTACTGACGGCTGAGCCCCAGTCAGAGAGACAGGATGCATACAGGGAGCAGGTTTGGGCGCAGATGCCTTGTCTTGTGACTGAGGAGATGCGCCAGAGGCTGGAGTTACCTCTTCAGCTTGAGGAGCTGCATACGGCTCTTAGGGCCCTTCCTCATGGTAGCTGTCTAGGTGAGGATGGGATGACTCCCAGCTTCTTCTTGGAGTACTGGGACTTGCTTGGCCCAGATCTTTGTAGTGCATTTCAGTACATTCTGCACACAGGAGTGATGCCGGATAGCATGAGTGAGGGCCTGATTTACCTCATTCCAAAGGAGGGTGGCTCCTTGGATGAGATTCGATAGTGGCGCCCCATCACCATCCTCAACTCAGCCTACAAAATTTTTGCCAAGGCTCTGAGTTTGAGGATTCAGCCACTTTTGGAGAGCCTTATACATGGGACTCAGACAGGTTTTGTCAAGGAACGCAGTATCCTTGACAACATCTTCACTTTCTGGGAGGCTTATGCCCTGACACGTCTCCGTGGGGAGGACCTTGTGATTCTTCTTCTCGATTTTGAGAAGGCATACGACAGAGTTGACTGGGACTTTCTAGAGGGCACGCTTCGCAGGATGGGCTTTTCAGATGCTTGGATCAGAGGGGTTTTCAGATGCTTGGATCAGAGGGGGTGTCAGCTTTGTACAGACACGCTCACAGTCAGGTGCTTTTGGCAGGAGGTAGAGGTGAGCACTTCATGCTCACACGATCGGTCATACAGGGTTGTCCTCTTGCCCCCTTTCTCTTTCTATTCTATGTGGAGGCGATGAGTAGATTTTTGGTGTCACAGCAGGTTGGTTTGAGGTGCTTAGCACTCCCGATACGGGGAGATGAGCTTCTGGACGCTGAGTTTGCCGACGACTCAGCCTTGTACTTAGAGGGCCAGAAGGCCAATTTACACAGGTGTGGGCAGGCTCTTGAGACCTTCTGCTGTGCATCGGGCGCATTGATCAACTGGAGAAAGACAGTGGCTTTCTCGGTTGGCAGTGCTCCTGTGCCAGAGTGGATGCCAGGAGAGGGTTTCAGGTGGATTCCCCCAGGGACTGTAGTTCGATACTTGGGTTGTCAGGTTGGTTTGGATTTGTCCCCCGAGCAACAGATTGCTCCTCTTCTCCTGTCCATTAGGAGAAAGCTGTTACACTGGAGTTCGGCACGACTTTCGCTGGCTGGTAGAGTAGTAGTTGCCAACCAGGTGTTGTTGGAAACTATGTGGTACATCACTTCTTGCTAGATCTTCTCGAGTTCTTGTATCAGCCAGGTAGAGAGGCTGATCAGTAACTTCCTTTGGTCAGGTCGCGACACTCAGGTTGCCCGAGCCAAGGTGGCTTGGTCGGTCATCACACTTCCTTGTTCTCAGGGAGGGCTTGGGATCATTGATCCAGCACAGCAGAGCAGAGCCCTTCTTGGGAAGTTTTTCGTCAGAGGACTTCTTCCAGGCGAGGAGCCCTGGAAAGAGTTCTTGCTGTAGAGGCTTTGTGCCAGGGTGCCTCAGTCAGGAGGCCCTTGGCAACCTTCGACCAGATGGATCTTTACAGAGTTACGCCGAGTTGGTTTGAGCAGGAGACTGGAGGACCGATTCGCTGTGAGTTTGCTTCGCTCTTGGGAGCTCTTACGGCGTGGCCTAGAGCAGAGACAACCGACATGCACGGAGGAGCGCCTACGACAGCCCCTCGTCTGGAACCCCATGGTTAGCACTCAGAGAGGCCACTTGGTTGGGAGTAGGCCTCATGTTTCATGGGGTCCCATGGCAACAGGTCCAGCGCGCTCTCTAGGTGACTGGCTAGAGTTCACAGGTTTGTCAGAGGAGGTGCAGGGTGTCCAGCTACAGGGCATGAGAGGGGTTCAGAGCATGTGTCAGGACATCTCAGAGTCAGTTCTAGCTGAGTGGCTCACGCCTCTCGAGCCAGTAGCACCCCGATGGATGGGAGCCTTCACACAACTGGAGGTTCTCATCTCAGTGAGTGCTTGTTCAGAGACTGTCCCAGCCCTGTTCTTTGAGCTTCAGGGTGGGGGACGTTTACAGCGAGTTACAGTAGAGGCCCCGCAGGTAGCAGAGTGCTGTTTCCAGAGGATCCGAGTTGTGGGAATTTGTGGGAGGACTTGCGTCATAGACCCTGACCCAGCAGCTCTCGAGACAGGACACTGGAGGCTATGGGCTTGGGAGTGTTGTCCACTGGCACGAGTACAGTGGGATCCTGGTGAGTGGCTATGGAGGGACCCCTTCTCTTCTCCAAACCGCCCAGGAGTCCCTTTCTTCCAGTACACTGTTCGGCTTGGACATCATATACTTGCAGCGCAGAGAGAGGCCCGCCCCGTTGCAGCACGTCATTGGCAGGAGGAGGGTCTCACAGTTGAGTTCTTGGCAGCTTTTTGGCAGAGGCTGTGGGACTCCAGACAGCCAAGGCGCGTCACTTTGTTCCAGTGGTTGGTTGCACACAGAGCCACAGCAGTAGGGAGCTGGCTTGTGCATACTGGTCTCTCGGCCGCATGTACAGCCTGTGACCAGTTGGTGGAGAGTCAGCGACACTGTCTTTGGGACTGTCCTTCGGCCCAGAAGGTGTGGCTACGAGTTCTTCGGCTGATGCCTACCCTCTCCGCGGCTCGACAGTACACTTGGGGGGCAGCGGCTTGGTCCACCCTCACGGGCCCGACACTACAGTTTGAGCTATCTTCCACTAGCAGGATGATAGTGATACAGGGGGGGCGACCTGCACTCCAGCCTACTACAGACCTTACTCCAAAGGAGGGGTGCAGTGAGAGAGAGGAGTGCTAGGAGCTCATCAGCGGCCTAGCTCTTTGGTTCGTCTGGCGGGCCCGTTGTTTCCGCATCTTTGAGGCTCGCCCTGTGCCACCAGCAGAGACTGTTCGTGACTTTTGGCTAGAGCTGATCCATACTCTCAGAGGATAGCTTGAGGGACTACAGGGCAGCTCCGACCGCATGCGGGAGCGCCGCGAGGCTTTCCTTCGACTCTGGCGCCCTGGGCCTTTCTACACCATGGTCCAGGGGGTGCTCAGATGGCACTATTGTCCACCTGTGTGGCTCTTCCCTACTCCCATTTCTTGATTTAGCCCCATTGTATATATGCTGTTTTTTCATTGGGAGAGTCTCCCCATCATGCGTGTTGTAGCCCTCTCTTGCAGAGGTGGATGTAGGCCTATGGGCAGTTTTCATTAACTAATAGAAGGATCTTTTTCTTGGAAAAAAAAAATATCTGGCAAAATCAAAGGGTAATTAGTCAAGTGTGCTTTCTTGGGACGGCATGGTTGGCCTTTAATGGATAATCACAATGGACCTCAGTTCACTCCTTTTTATTTTTCACAAAGAATCCAGATAAATGTTCATGTGGACATGAAGATTTTTTACCAGCAATGCATGGTCTTTATGTTTGGGCCAAGAAGATTAAGAGAGATAATGGAATCCCCTTTGCCTGTTGTAATTCCAATAATTAACTATGAAAACTCATTTGATGTGCATGTGTTTATCCTTTTCTAAATCTTGAGCTCCATTGAAATTTCTGGGGATTGAGTCAGTAAAAAGTTTTGGGTTCTTGCACATGTGTTAGAAGGGGTTCTCAAAGCATCAAAACTTGGGTAGCCATGTCTTTCTCTTATCCAAAATTTCATGGAAGAAGTGATGAAGATGTGGAAGACTTTCTGGAAAAGATGGAGGTTGCCAGCATTAGCAACCAGATTCATGATCCGATGCAAATGTTACATCTTCTCCAGATTTGTTTGAAGTGTGATGCACGAGTTTGGTCCAAAGAATTTGAAGAGGAGTTGCATGTGGATGATCCACCTGTGAGATTAAGTTGGGACAATCTAAGGCATGGATTGCAAGTGGAGTTTGTGAAGACAAAAGATCCTAACAAAGTGTGGCAATGAGTACAGGGTTTGGTACAAAGGGAAGGTGAGCAAGTAGATGCGTGCATATGTAAGTTTTCAATAGCATGGGAACGGATGTGCAAGGCCGTAGCACCACATGTACCTCCACTTGACATGATGAAGAAGGACAGGTGCTTGGCTAGTCTTTGGGAGAATATACATTGGAGAGTGAGCTAAAAAGCCTAGGACATATGAAGATGCACTAGATGTAGCAAGGAACAAAGAGTGGAAGCTAAGAAGAATGCGTCAGCTAGGAGTAGAGTCTCTGCCCAGGAGGCCTGAGTTTCAGCCTATTGATTCTTTGCCAGGTTGCATGCCAACGGTTCATCATGAACCAGTGGTTTCTGTTACTCCTCAGGTTATGTCAGCAGTGGTCACTACAGTAGTGCAAGATGAAGGGCTAAGGCAATACATGAGGCAAGTGGTAGATTTAATGAAGAATCTCCGCATAAACATGCTAGGTAATGAGGGAAATAACCGAGATCAAGGGAGGTTTGGAAATGAGTCAGGAGGTGAACAAAGACCCAAGCATGGTGTTGGACAAAGAAATGGTAGATTTTGGAGGCAAACACCCACGTGTTATAATTGCGGAGAGTTGGGACACATCAGTCCACAATGTGATAAGCCACCAAGGATGGGGGAAGACATGTATCCATCGCCAAGACAGATGCTAGCTAGGTCAAATGATTATGACATTGAGATTAAGGGAGAAGAAGGAGCTAGTGGATTAACCAAGAGGAAAAGGGAAAGATAAAAGTGATAAGTGTGGTCACCTTGGAGAAGTAAGCAAAGCTAAAGGATACATTAGTGATGCCTATGTTATAGAATTGATATTTTATTATTTATTGTAGCTGACAGGTGGAAAAGACTAGACCAAGCTAGGCCTACGCGAATGGAAATATATATATATATATATATTGTACATTATATTATTCAAGTGCTCTTTATGAGCTTTGGCCATTTATGACCGGCCGGCCAGTTTGTACTCACATTTTGACCATTCAAGAAATCTATAAAACAAATACGTACAAGAGGGAAATGGTCACTCTTGCATGGGGGGAGATTGCACCCAGTGCTAGTGTATATTCTTCTCTCCTCCCCTCTCTTCTCTCTCACCGTGCCAGGCATAGCACTCCTCTCTCGGAGGTGCGCCTGCCCATGTTCTCTTTCTCTCTCTCGCACTATGTTTCTGTCTGTTCGTGTATCTCGCGATTATGCGTCTATGTGGTTGCCAAGTATGTCGATTAGTCTGTTCTATGGTTTGTAGTATGCTATTTCGGGTATTTTGCAGGGAACTCCACGCCTCCGACTCTAGTAGTGGTATCAGAGCGCAAGGATACACTCTTGGTAACAATTAGTCTCACAAAGATCGAAAAGCTAGCAACTGAGCAAGAATCTATACGACTATGTACTGAAGCTAAGTGCACTTATATTAATTTTTGTTATTTTTTTATTCTTCTTTCTCGATTTATCAAAATGTTGTCATTTTATTTCTCTTTGATTATACTTATTTATTGTAAATATTTGGATACTTATCATTAATCCTACGTTAATTTGCAATTATCAAAAGAATCTGGCTAAGATATATAAATCATGATATTTCATATATTGAGTGAAGAGCTAAATATTGCTAATATCTCATTTAGCACTCTATAAATAACGATATAGCTTGTAGTTTGTTCATCATGCACAAGGTCGAGGATACAAATAATAGAAGGAGAAATCATTTATATCATCGCAGATCTAGCTCCCAAGGGATAGAGAGGGGGGGGGGGGGGGGGGGGGGGGGGGGGGGGAATGCCCAATAGACCTACCCGATGAGGCTTTGATCTCGAAGGAGCCAAGGCTCAAGATCTACTACACTAGGGTGCTAATTGAGAAGAGCCAAGGTTGAAGATCTACTACACTAGGGTGCTAAATGACAAGAAGAGAGTTATTTTAATTGAGAAGCATATATCCGACGAATCTTCAACTGGCAACTTCTCATTGACTTGCACAAATTGCAGTCCAGCATGCATCGGACACCAACGTCGTCAGCAAAATTGTTGCAGCCAATTAATTGACCTCGACAACTTTGCCACAGCATCATCGACAACGCTTCCACAAAAGACAAAATCTACACTATGGATGGCAATAGCGTGGTATGGCAGGACACCGTAGGCCAAGTGGTAGGTGACCAACCACCATCACCACCCCTCTAACCGCTCTCTTGCTTTGATCTGCACCACTCCTTTGTAGATCATATATAGACTTGCAACCAGTACTTTCCACCCCCCTTCACACCCGTCACCCATTGCTATCTGCCGCAGCAACTCTTTCTTCTCTCTCTCAATTAGCGCCAACCTTTGGGTCTGCATGGCATCATCCCACCCAACAATCAGTGACGCACGTAATTCTATGGTGGACAGCAGTGTATCACCCTCTATTTCTCTTCTCCACGACAACCAACCCACTCTCTGATGGCTAGTCGAACACCCTTTCTATCACTCTTTTCCGCCGCCTTCAACTCAAGTCACCCCCAATTTTGAGAGGTTGAGCATGGGCAATTCCATGCAGTCGTCTCATTCTCTCTCTCTCTCTCTCTCTCTCTCTCTCTCTCTCCCACAACTAGGACCCTCCCCCCCCCCCCCCCCCCCCCCCCCCCCCCCCCCCCCCCCCCCCCCCCCCCCGGCTTTACAAACGACCCAACCATGGGATGTTTGCCTATTTTTCTCTCTCTACTTCATCTCATACAGCCATCACCACCCACCAATCCCCTTGTCCATGCAGACGGCGTGACTTCTTTTTTTGGATTTCCATGCAGAGGTTGTGACGTAAGGGAAACCTACAGTCACTCCATTCATTCACAGTCGCCGCAATATGGTGTCTCCCTCTTCATCTCTGCTCTCTCTCACACACACACACACACACACACACTCCATCGATTGTCGCAGTCCTCTAGGAGTACATAGTTTTCCTTTCTTCCTCGTTTGCTTGCAGACGGTCCAAAAAAAATGAAAATAAGAAAATAAAAGAAAATAAAACTCTCCCACTCTTGCCATACTCCTCTCGTCATTCGGCAACCAACAATTTGTAGCTACCTCCCCACTCGGCCACGCGTGCAACTTGAGGTTCCCCTGTAACTTGAAGTTCGTCCAAAGATGGTGTGGAGACCTCATCGGCAACACAAGAAATGTGAGCCCTCGCTTGGGCCGAAGAAGAAGAGAGGGAGGAGGAATGCTGGAGGAGCAGTTTGCCCAAGCCTTGGAGGTGTTATCCCATGCTATCCGCGTCATTGCGGACATTTGCATTGGTTAGATACTAATGTTGAGGTTGAGAGATGCCTATTGTACCCCATTGTCAGAAGAGGAAGATCCTATAGGGTGTAACAGAGCACATGAGAAAACGTGGCCACAAGCGAGGTTCGGCTCATCTCGCATATGTGTGAAGAAAAGGCGATGCCTCGGAGCCGAACAAGCCCATGCTTGGGGATGATAGCATGGGATACAACTGGAGCATTGTTTTGCCTTGCCACCATAACATCTTTCTCTCTCTTGGTGGCACTATAAGATGCTTGATGCAACCATACAAGCTATGGGGTGCATATTATAACCGCCGCTTGCATGGAATTTTTAGGCCATCACTACATGCATGGTTCACTACCCACTGATTAGTACAACAACCCACTAAGCACGCTTAACAGCGTCCACAATAGATCGATTTATTTACTTACCTTACTTAGCTTTTCTCAACCCCCATCATCAATTAGCAATATGAAGCCACACCTTATATTGCCCTCCTTGTTGCAATCACTTCAGGTTTGGCACCATGCTTGTAGTGGGAAACAATGTTCGAGACAAATCATTTTCCTAACCATACATAGAAAGAGGATAGTCTAGACAAATGATTTGCATTTTTTCTTCTTTTTACACTATTTCTCTCAAATTTCAAGCAGAATGATTCCTTTTTCTCCTGCTCCTAAGGGGCATTCTTTACTTTTCAAGCAGCATGATTGTAAGCTGAGACATACTTTCCCGCAGGTGGGAAGGGTTGCAGTTTTCAACCTTGCCAGTGTGTGTTTATATATATTTTTTTTAAAAAATTTGGCTTTGAGATTTGTGTGTCTATCTTTAAGGTGGAGATAAGTGCTTATATGTCTCTTGGTATTTCAGTGTTTGTTGTATCCGTTCAAAGATGACCATCGAAAGTAGTTCCTACGATATTTTTCACGAGATTCTCTTTGAGAGAGCAATGATGGAAATCAAACTTTGGATGAGAGTAATCATAGCAGTGTTCGTTGATCGAGTTAGGGCTTGCCAAAAACAATTTTCCTAAATGAAGACAATAAGGGCACACATAAAGCTCTTTTGTTTTTTAGGTCAAAATTCATAGATTTTTAGGTATTCACACCAAAATTTGTAAAGATTTGCCGATTTACTTAAAGCAAAGCATGGAATCTAGCTGATGTTTTTCTATTTTAGCTAGTTTCAATAACACTGGTGAAATTTTACTAGCTGCTAATTTTCTTGTGACAACAATCAATGGTTTTAAAACTTACTCACATATACAATCCACCTCACCAATGTCTGACACCCATCTGTACGACTTGAACTTTATGGCATCTGTACTTAGGTTTGTTCTAACTTGCATAACATTACTCAAATGATGAATTTTGCTCTTACCTTTGTTTCAAGAAATTGTTTAGCATTTGACGATTTGGATAATAGTCACTTCTTCAAACCACCTCCAGGTACGTAACTTATCGTTGTTTTCCATGGTATTTTAATTCTCCTTAATGAATCCATTCCTATATATATCTATGGCTATCATATTATTTCTTAAGATCTCATCAATTATGCAACATGTTATTGTCTGCCTATATACTGCACTGACATCCCTTACCATACTCCTACAATAATACTCACTTTCTCTACTTGCTTGGAAGTTTATTTTGGTACGTTGTGCATATATTTAAGGACACAAAGTCAAGCAGTTTGTAATAGGGATAATACCATTGGACAATTTGAAAGGAAAAAGATCTTTTACTTCTTTGCATTTTCTTATGGCATATGAAATTAAGAATCCCTAAAGTTCTGGCTTGAGCTTGCACTGCATGTAATTTCTATTGAGAGGATTTGACATTAAGCTATGCAGCTACTCATATGAGTTGTGGTGCTTTGAGTTAGTGAACAAAAATTGTAAGTACTCTGCTACTCAAGTATACTCCAATGTGGTGTCACACAGGAAGTAAATGTCACACAATGTGATGTCACACAGGTAGTAAATGTTTTGTCTTTTTATGTCCTGTCTAGTCCATTGGTCACATGCACACAGATCCACCGATTTAGGCAGTGTGTAAATGCTCACCTTGGTGTAGATTCGTCGATTTAGGCATCACCAATTATCTGTGCAGATCCACCGATTTGGGTAGCACACTGACAAACTACAAATTCACAATGGTAAATGCAAATCCGCCAATATAGGCAGCATTAATGCAGATTTGCCGATCTAGGCAGCACGTCTTATTGGTGTAGATTTGCCGGTTGAGGCAACACCGATCACAAAATCATGCTGCAGTTGGCTAGCCACCACTGCAACTGGTATGATTTTGTTACCCGAAAAACGAAAGATATTTTCGATTATATTGTGTACTTGGAATTGGATTGGAATTTCGTATCTGATGATTATTTTGTCATGGCAATGTTTATGTGATGGAACTTGACATTTATGAGATTGATGATGAGTGAAACCAATGATATCCGGATTCATCACGATATGACATATACTGCTTATTCTAGTGGTATGGGACACTAGAATAGGTAGTATGTGGATGACGGCAGGTATAAGCAATATTGTCTAGTTTTATGGATTTTTCTTTTACTATTTGATACAAATTTCTGATCATTGTTTTTGACAAGTATTGTTTGCAAATTTTTATCTTCCCAACTGAGGACAGTTGCTTTCCAATGGAGAGGTATGTTATAGAATTGATATTTTATTATTTATTGTAGCTGATAGGTGGAAAAGACTAGACCGAGCTAGGCCTATGCGAATGAAAATATATATATATTGTACATTTTATTATTCAAGTGCTCTTTATGATCTTTGGCCATTTATGATTGGCCGGTCAGTTTGTACTCACATTTTGACCATTCAAGAAATCTATAAAACAAATACGTGCAAGAGGGAGATGGTCACTCTTGCACCGGGGGAGATTGCACCTAATGCTTGTGTTATCTACAGATGGTATTGGCTCGATATGATGTGAATGTGAAGGACAACTAAATCCAAATAAATTTCATCTAGCACAACCAAGGGTGAAGTTATTGGGCCATATGGTGTCAAAAAATGGCATTGAGGCTGATCCAGATAAGGTTATGTCTATTACTCTTCTTCCATCACCTAAGAGTACAAAGGAATTGGCAACCTTTATACACAAAGTGAAGGACATGGCGTGATTTATTCCATTGTCTTCATAGCTCCTTTATCCATTACAACAAGTGAAAAAGCATGATCCATTGCAATGGGATGACAAGTGTGAAGAAGTGTTTCAAGAGGTGAAAGAGGTGTTAGAAGGATTGTCAACCATGCATGACACTGATTGGGAGCAAGTGTTTTATGTAAATCCATCAGTAGGGGATGATGCCATTGGAGCCATGCTATTGCAAAAGGGGAAGGGCGTCCATTATATGAGGCCAGTGTATTGTGCAAGCCAGGTGAAATAGCTTAAACAAAATTGTTGGAAGTAGAGCTAGTGATGTCCAATGTAATATTTGCTTGTCGACGACTTTATTGCTACCACGACATTATGTTTTCTTAATGAGTTATACTTTTTTGTCAGAGTTAGATAATGGCACTAACTGAAGGAGTACGAGCGGAAGTGCGACGCGAGAGAGAGTGAGAGAAGAAGAGCACGACAATATGGTGAACTCGCTCTACTGTAATGTGTAGAGCATAGTGAGTTCTTATTAGGTTTTTACAAAAGAATATGTGTACATACCTGGCAGCCCGTCCACTTACCTGGGCGACCACATTGGGCTTTAAAGGCCCATGTGCCTTGACCAGTCGCCCAGGTCATGGGCGCCCGCCCACTGTTACCCTATACTTATAGTGAGTATACTGTATAGGGGGAGCTGCCACTTCACAGTCTCCCCACCCACATCGTGTGTCTCCTTCTCTCTCTCACTCTCCGTCTGTGGTGCTCCCCGATCCCCTTCAATTGGTATCAGAGCTATGGTGACTGCGGAGAGCACGACGACTTTGAGATCTTCGAGGCGATAGCTCGCTCGCTCTCGACGGTAGAGAGAAGGAGACACACGATGTGGGTGGGGAGACTGTGAAGTAGCAGCTCCCCCAATACAGTATACTCACTATCAGTATAGGGTAACAGTGGGCGGGCGCCCATGACCTGGGCGACCAGTCAAAGCACATAGGCCTTAACCCCAACACTAACATGTCAAATGTGGTGAAGAAATGGGTAATTGAGCTGCAAGAGTTTGAGTTCTCTTTTTTGGTGGAAGACAGTACAAGAGCTACTCTAGCTGATTTGTTGACTTACAAGGAGAATCCCCTTCTTGAAGGAAGAGGTGGTGAGAAGGGTAGTTAAAGAAGTTCCAAAAATCATCAATGCACATGTGTTGTTCTTTGATGGCTCATACAAAAAGAGCCATGATGCGGCTTCAGGGGGTATAGCACTTTACGATCTAGAGGGGAAGCTAGTATGCAAGAGAGGATTCAAATTGGACGCTCATAGTAACATGAGGTTGAATATGCTACTTTGAAAGCTGGATTACACATTTGTTTGAAGCATGGGGTTAGAAGGTTGAGCATAAAAGGTGATTCTTTGTTAGTGGTGAAGCATGTGTTGGGTGTGTGGAAGAGCAAGAACACCTCATTGAAGGAAATGTGTTTCAGAATTAAAGGCCTATTAAAAAAGTTCGAAGCATGGAGCATCATACACATTGAATGTGCTCTAAATGGGGAGGCACATGAAGCAACTCAAAGAATGATTGGGGAGCTATTTTTATTAAGGACCAATTTACCTCTTTATCATGGTCGAGAAATTTTGGTTGAAGAAGAGGAGTTTTCGCTAACAAGAATCATTCCTAAGGACATTCAAAGGTCTAAGAAGTATGGTTTTGTGCGTAGAGCATCCAAGTACAAATTGACTAGTGATGCCTTGTACATGAAAGGGGCTGATCTCGTGTTGAAACGTGTACCTTGGCGGGAGGAGCTTTATAGAGTGTTGGAAGAGAATCATGAAGGCGCATGTGGTGGACATTTTGTTATAAAGATCACCTTGCATAAGATCTTACAAGAGGGGTATGTATGGCCTAGTTTGTACAAGGATTTCACCATTGGTGTAGGTCTTGCAATAGGTGTCAAGCATTTGGGAAGAGAGTGTTGAAGCCACAGTTACGAAAAACCATTATGGCATTTGATGTGTTTCAAAAGTGGGGGTTGATGCAATAGGCCCGTTATCTATCACAAGCAGGGGCAAAAGCTATATGTTTGACTGCAGTGGACTACCCCTCTAGATGGGAAGAGGCTATAGCAGTAAAATAAATCACTGCAAAGGATGTGGCAAAATTTGTGTACGATGAAATATGTTGCAAGTTTGGGGTGCCACTAGAGCTACTTTCAGACAAGGGGCCAGGATTTAGAGCTAAACTATTAGACTTTTTATGCGCGAAGATGAAGATTAGGCACCAGCATACCACTCCTTATTATCCACAATGTAATGGCTTAAATGAAAGATTCAATGGTGAGTTGGTACAAGTTCTTTCAAAAGTGACAGAGCACCAAGGAAAGAATTGGAATTTGGAGTTGCCTAGTGCATTATGGGCTTATTGTACTTCGGTAAAGACAGGTACAAGGTTTACTTCATTTCATTTGGTATATGGAAAGGAAGCACTATTGCCTGTGGAAGTAGAGTTTCCTACGGTCAAGATGTTAGAGAAGTTTCTTGGGCAGTCCATTGATACATTCAAAGAGAGGCTCTTACAGTTACAAGAGGTTCAATTGGATAGGATGAGCACATTGGAACATTATGGACAGATGCAAGATAAGGCTTTAGCAAAGATAAATGAAAAGGTCAAAAGTAAGGGTATCAAGAAACACGACTTGGTTCTGCGCTACAATAGTAAGTTGGACAAGACATTCCAAAAGAAGTTTCAAATTAATGGGAAGGCCCTTTCAAGGTATTTGAGTGTTTTTGAATCGTACATATCAACTGGCTAACCTAGATGGGATTCTACATAAGTGAAGGGTAAATGGATTGCGTCTAAATTATACCATGCTAGATTAATGATGGGGAGCAAGATGAGTTGTCTCCAGAACAAGTAATGTATGTGAGGGATGAGGAGACCTATGACGCGGCGAGTCTCATATTTCTTTTTGCTGCTGTTGATCATGAATGACCTAGCAGGCTAGGGGATGGGCAAATTATGTTAGGAGTTTTTTGAAAGAAGTGATTGCACATATACACATACACATGCATGGTGCATTGAATAAAGAATTTCCCATTGTCCAGAGCCAGGTGGTTACGTGGGGCCAACATGTATACAAGTAGGACAGTGTGTACATAGTACATCGATTTTCATTATCACCAGTATTAGTGTGTTTTACTATAAAAATGAGGGGTTGGTGGAGCGTAAAACTTCTTGAGGAAGCTATCATGGAGCGCACACCATGAGGTAAGCAAGTGCGTCAGATGACATCACGTGGCGTTAGGAGGTCGAATGGGGTCAATACTTGCACGTGGTAAGCGAGGACACAACGGGGGTGTTTTCTTGTGATGAATTATGCAAAAAGGTAGTCATGTAGACTATATTTGGAGGCCACTTCACGTGATTATGGGATGCATTATTGGAAAAAGTTGAGTACCAAGTGTGCGGATGGATGTAGAAGGGTGACAAAAATGCACTGCGTGGATATTTTTTGGCATGTTCGGGGTCTGTTTGAGATCAATCGAAAGGCCAAAGGTGCCCAAGGGAAAGTGTGGACACTCAAAAACCTGAGAAAAAAACCAAAAAAACGTGGAGAGAAAAAGAAGAACAGTCGCAACTCTATTTTTGCTGTTTTTGGATCCTGGTTTGGCCATAAACTGCTCATCCGAGGTCGGATTTGAGCACTTTGATATTGAAGATTGGGGTTTTCGGCCGTTTGGGATGCAATGGTGCTGTCCATTTTGCCAAATTTGTCACTTTTTTTGTTGTTTTGATTGTGTAAGTTTCTCTTGTTCGGGGTCCGTTTGAGGTCAATCGAAAGGCCAAAGGTGCCCAAGGGATAAAGTGAAGTGTGGACACTCCAAAACCTGAGAGAAAAACCAAAAAAACGTGGAGAGAAGAGGAAGAATGGTTGCAACTCTATTTTTACTGTTTTTGGAGTCTGTTTGGGCCATAAATTGCTCATTCGAGGTCGGATTTGAGCACTTTGATATTGCAGACCGGGGTTTTGGGCCGTTCCAGACGCAATGGCTGTCCATTTTTCTAAGTTTCTCACTGTTTTTTTTTTGTTTTGATTGTGTAAGTTTCTCTTGTGAGCGAAGCCTCTACTTAAATTTGTGATTGTATTTGGCATATTTCATCCATATTGTGCAAGCTATTTGCCCCATTGGTGTTGGCCCAAGCTCAATTGTATCTAAACATAAAAAATCTTCCTTTTTTGGGTATGTGTGTGTGTGTCTGTGTTGAGTGGGCAAATTGATTGTCTCTCTCCTCTCACTCCATCGATGTGCTCCCTATCTCGGTAAGGTGGGTTGTGTAAACCGAGTGGTGCGCCATAGTGTGTGTGTGTATCATCCCAAGAGTGTGTGTCGGGTGATTATAGAGGTGTTGTGTGCTTTTCCATCCTGCTCACACTGCCATTGAATAAAAGAGAAATTGTCAATGTATCGGCCATTTCTCATGAAATACAATATGCTTGTGACCATCAAGTAACTTTTGAGGATTTTATGTGTCAAGATTTGAGCAATTGACAAGACAAGTGAAATAATAAAAAAGTTAGACCTCTCTCTCTCTCTCTCTCTCTCTCTCTCTCTCTCTCTCTCTCTCTCTCTCTCTCTCTCTCTCACCCCCTCCCCCCATTTCCAAAAAAATATCCCTTAGCCTTATTGTTAGGTAAATAAAATTCACACTAATAAACTCTTGAAATTCAAATGTTCATGTTCATATGGTAGGAATTGTTGTTAGGAAAACATGGTTCCCTCACTCGAGAGACTTATTAGGTTCTAATGAGAGAACTAAAGATATCGTTGTGTAACACTTGAACATTGATTCATCTCAACAAGTGATCGATGACATTGAATCAAATAGCTTTGTAAGTTATAAGCTCTATTCTTATTTGTCTCACCCACCACAACAACCTTTTTCTCTCTCTTTCTCTCTCTGCTACTTAGTTTTGTGTGATTTGTAGAGTGCGATTTGTAGGAAAATGCAATTAATACAACGAAGAAAACATAAAAGTTTGCAAGCGTATCTTCAATGATGGTAACCATTGGCACCATGAGTTAACTCTATTTTTAAGTTTATTCTATATAATTACAACAATGACATACACTTTTTGTGAGCTTTTTCTCTTAGAACACTTCGAGCAAAGAGCCTCTTAAAAAGAAGAAGAAGTTACCAACTTCAAGTGACAGGAAGGTGTGTTTGTAAGTTAGCTCTTATGTTGTTAGAGTGTATAATAATCCATTAAAAAAATTCGTTGTGTGTAGGCACTTGGTAATCTCTCTAATCAAATCCCCCCTTTTATGTGCAATCAAAATCATTCAACGGTGAGTGTTAATTTGAACAATTTAAAAGTGTGAAAATGTTGACATTATTGATGTCACCTTTTGATTAATGATTCTTTCTTGTGTAGATGCCTAAAGTAATCAAGTCGCCTAAAGTAATCAGGTCATGTAGAATTATTTAAAAGCCGCCAAGGTTCAATGAGAGCTTTGATGAAGAGGTTAGATGAAAGTAATATCGTACTTATACATGTCGCTTAGCTATAGTTCATTGGCATGGCTTGATCTAGTTACTAATTATTGTTTTTTGGATTCTTTAGGTTGTGATGGAGCTATTGAGCAATGACCTCATGGAGGAAATTGCAATGGATGCATTGAACTTAGATGATGTAGATGACATGTATGGTCAACTTTGGCCAACTATAAGAGACCTAAAGAGCACACACAAAGTACATTTTAAAAGTTGCACTAGCAAATCACATCCAGAGAATCCTTTGAGATGTTACATACAATGGATTTCTTCCACTAAAGCCTCTATTTAAAGGCCCTTGTAATTCTATTCACTTTAGAATTGAAACCTCAAAAGTTTTCTTCATCTATGCTCATCTACATGTTAATAAATCCTCTAAAGGATCTTGGAGAGTAAGCTAAAATTGTTTTTAGCATTCTTTTAAAGTAGTCATGCAATTATAAAAAGATACGTAATAGTTTTAATGATGGGGTACAAAATTTAAAGACATGTATCTTTTAATGTAATATGATAGAGATATTGATAAACTTAGGTAAATTTACATTTCAAACTAGAAATCCTTTTTTGGAGGGAAGAGTGCATCCTTTGACCATTTTTACAGCTCTCTTACACACCCACGATTCTTGCACACATGACATGCATCTATTCGTCAAAATGTTAATCACCTCCATAATCTCATGGCAAATAAAGAGGCTCTCCTAGACCTCATTCTCTTTCTAATGGGCATCTTGTTAGATGCCACAAGATTTCAAGATGTAGGCATAGGTGGCATCATCTAGAGGGATCTCTCCACCTCAATGCATGCTTTTGCAACATTTGAGAGCTTTGGCATTGTAACCTTGTTTGACATAGCTTGCAATTAGAGTATTCCAAGAGACAACAGCTCAAAATGGAAGCTCTTGAAGCAAACACTTTTCTTTTTCAAGATCACAGCATTTGGTATACATATCCATAAGTGCATGTTCAAGTATGTTTTCATTTTACAATAATCTTGTGAATTGCCTTTCTGTAGTTAGTAGCTCATATAGCACCCAAGCTTTCAAGGTGCAAACAGTTATCAATGCATTTGAAGAGAGGAAACCATTTTTTCCATGGCATGAGTATGAGATACATAATTGTGCTTTTTGTCAAACTAAAAATGCACTTATATATCTTATTTCAAACATTTTCACAAATAAATTTATCAATATTTTGAAATTATTCTACTCCCGACACTCTTGCACATGTCTCCCATGAGCATTCCTTATCCATCCCCCACTCTATAGCTACCGCATAGTACTCTCAATAGTAACTACCTTCTAGTGGTAGGCCTCATGATTTTATCACTTGTTTATTTAGAATACCAACGTGACTCCTCACTTTTATTTTCCTTATAGTTTGAGCATTTCCAATTTTTTCTCTTTGAGAACATTATGGACACTAATCATGGTCTTTGTAGATCTTCTCAATGTAATTTTGAGATAACCATGGTGAAGCTCATAAAGAATAAATGCCAGTTGCAGGTAGTGATTCCAAAAATTGCATTGTAAGTGCAAGAAAACTTGCATCCAAAGCCCATAAAGAATACATGCTAGCTGCATATAGTGATTTGAAAAATAGATTTAGGCCTAGGACAATACATTATAAGTTACATGAAACTAGTTTCTTTTTTCCACAAATTCAACAATTAAAACAACATTATGGACATTTAAAATTTATAATAATGTGAATCACTAATTTCATACCTTGAGATTGTGTGTTATTTCAAAATGTATCATGTTATGTAGACATGTATGCATCTCATAAGTATCACCTTTAATAGTGATCAATGATGTCTTTAATAATGGAAAATGACTTGTTGTAGACATTGATTTCATGAATTAGCACCTACCGCAAGCTCTTCTAGTAGCTCTTTCCTCGCAAACTATGTAAAATGATGGAATCTATTTTTATTGATGATGTCCACAAGAAGAACAAACACACAAAACAAACTAAACAAACTTTCCTATTTTGCATGGAAAATGTAAATAACTTTGAACAATTTGAATACTAATTTTTGATGTGTTATTCCTGTTATATTTTGGTTAAAACATCATTTGAATTAAAAAATTTCATAAAGCTTTCTAAAGAGCATTCATCTCAGCAGAGGAGAAATTCTCATCAACCAAACTTGTGATATAGAGTACTTGAAAAATGAATATTGCACTCAAGCCTCATTTTATTTGTGCAGTAAAGAGTTTATTTATACTATACATAAAATGGTATTCTAATCATAATGCCATACAAGTTGGAAGCTTGATAGCATATCTTTGAGTCAAATAGATAAAAGCCATATTATATTGGCCAAGATGGGCATATTGGTAAGGGCGAGCGTGCGGCCCTTCAAAACTATTGCACCTTACCTTGAACTCCTGCACAATCCATGTCAAAAAGACATAAAGGAACAATGACAACCAAGGTCAAGGTTAGCTTCTAATATATAAAACGATGCAATGCAAAAATGTGTAGCATCATGTTATGGGCTATGCAAGGGCCTTAGTAGTTTGAGTGAAGGTAACCTGGGATCTACCTTAGATCCATGCACACGGTTTGTGTGTGTGTGTGTGGTTTGTGAGACAGAGAGAGAGAGGGGGGGGGGAGAAGAAGAGACGTACAGCAGGAACCCGAAAGCTGGCAGACGGATTTGAGGTTGGAGACGCCCTGCTGGTTGATGACGCTTTTGAAGTTGTCGGGGATAGCACTGCAGACGCAGGAAGCGCTGGATGATTTGAGGAGGCTGCAGCATCCACTATTGGCGGTAGGGGTGGGGGGGTTGGAGCCTAGCACGTACACGCTACATTGGTTGTAGAGCTCCTGAGCGCTGGGGCAAGAAGCCTCGGCGGCCAGCGCCGTCCAATTAGACCCGTACAGCTGGGCGGTCTGCATTACCACCACCACCATCATCAACGCAAGGCGGGTAAAGCCTCCATAGCCTGAGCCTTCCATCTCTCTCGCTCGCTCGTCTTTGGCTCTGTCCCTCAGTTGCGCACCACCCTTTCCCATGCACTCCTTCGTTTTATAAACCCCCCCCCCCCAAAACAAAACACCAAACCAGACACCCCGCGCTTCAAACATCTCCATCACCCAGAGGACTGCTTTCTTCTCGCTGCATTCATTTACCCACTGCCTCTATTGACCGTAGCCCCACTCCTTAAAAGCTTAAGCTCCTGATTAACACCCACACAGTACACGTTTCAACAGCCCGACACGACAATGTTGTACTTTTATAATTTGCCAAGTCCAGACTGCTGTGCCACATGGCCAATAACATCACTTCATGAGCATCTAAAGGTTTGGTAAACAAATTCCCTCTCTCGTAGGCCTCCACTAGCCATTTATGCCATTTATGGTGTTGAAACAAGGTGAAGATTCACGGTGGCCTTTGGAGTGCCAATGTTATGAGTGATGAGAACATAGAAGTTAATGCGGAATGATAGATCTCTGCATGAAGTGTGTTCCTCATCTTCTATGCCCTTGCCGCATCATCCACTTGCCTCCTCTTCTTGGAGAGAGAGAGAGAGAGAGAGAGAGAGAGAGACCTTTGCTTCGCGACTTCAAGAGCGAGCGATATATATATATATGAAAAATCACCAAATTAAATTCCCCGGAAACTCCCAAAATACCCCTCAAATTTGAAAATTTCCCAAACTACCCCCAATATTTTGTCATAAATTCCCGAGAGAGAGAGAGAGAGAGAGAGAGACAGAGAGAGAGAGAGACCTTTGCTTCGCAACTTCAAGAGAGAGCGATATATATATATGAAAAATCACCAAAATTCCCCGGAAACTCCCAAAATACCCCTCAAATTTGAAAATTTCCCAAACTACCCCCAATATTTTGTCATAAATTCCCGAGAGAGAGAGAGAGAGAGAGAGAGAGAGAGAGAGAGAGAGAGAGAGAGAGAGAGAGAGAGAGAGACAGAGAGAGAGAGAGACCTTTGCTTCGCAACTTCAAGAGAGAGCGATATATATATATGAAAAATCACCAAAATTCCCCGGAAACTCCCAAAATACCCCTCAAATTTGAAAATTTCCCAAACTACCCCCAATATTTTGTAATAAATTCCCAAAATACCCTTCAAATGTTCCGAAATTCCCAAACTATCCTGGTTGTGAGATTAAATATCCCCAAAGATAAAAAAATTTGTAGCTTTTCATATGAAGACTGATTGTCTATTTATACAAGATGCTAAAACTAGAATTTGAGTTGGTGATGTAGGCTTTGGAGATGAATTGCTTCATTATTTTTGTACATAATTTCCTTTTTTGTGAGTTAATTTGTGACAATAACATGCTAGGCACTCAAAAATGGATCTCAATTGTATAAAAGGAATAAAGATTAGAAAATCTTGAACAATCTAACCAAAATAGATACAAGGGTATTTTGGGAATTTCCAGAAATTGGAGGGGTAAACCACATTTGCATTACCTTTTGCCTTCTAGGTAGCTCTCTGATGTTCCCATTTCTTTTTCTCGACAAGTTGCTAATTCACGTCCTTCTTAGATTCATCTATAAGCTCTTTGATCACCACACACAAACTAGGATTGGTTCTACTGGTTTCTACTTAATTCCTTCTGCATTTGCATTATCAGGGCATTGGACTATAAAATGACCATACTTTCCACGGGTATAGCAGCTGAAGTTCCTCTTACTAAAATTAGCTCTACCCCTTTGTCAGCCATTACCCCAAGATACCTTTGCCAGTTGCATCACTTTTAGGCAAAAAGGGCTTAAACGCCCTGATGGACATTCTGAGTTCTCGTGACGGCATGGTAGTATTAGGGTTTACTCTTTTCTATTTGTTGTATTTTTTATAAATTATATGTTTATACTTACAAAAAGCTGTCTTATTATTTTCTTCTGCAGAATCCGACATATACACCGCTTGGACGCGATGAGAGGTCTGATTAGACGACGTCGGTCTAGCTATAGCTAGATAGCATTAGTTTCCTTTTATCATAGCATGTATAATGAGATGAAGTGTATACGTCTTTTTGTAACTATTGGAAAACCATGTATATTTTCTCAATAATGACACTAGTGTTGTAACTATTACATTTGCAAAGCTTAGCAATCAAGTGATTTTGCCTATGATGTGTACAATTGTCATTGATTTACTTTCATCAATTTACTTTTGTCAGTTTTGTATCTTTATTTTGCAAACAATACTATGGATGATGGAGTTGATGGCTATATTGTCTTGTGGGTGACTACATTGGGTCTATACCTTGCACTTTCTTTCAAAGGTGAATTTGGGGTTATCTTGGATTCATTTAGGTTTACTCTATTATTGAAACATTCAATATGGTTGATGGGTGGCAGGGCATTCAATGCCCTACCACCCAAAAAATTTTACTGTCAGGCATCGTTATAAGCGTCGCTATATAAGGCTCTGCAACGTCAGTATCAGCGTCGTTGTAGGTAGCCTGCAACCATTGTTATAAGCGTCGCTATATAGCGACGCTTATAGTGACGCTTATAGTGACGCATATAGCAACGGTTATAGCGACGCTCATAGCTACGTTCCCATAGCGACGCTGTTAGTGACGGTCTTAGCGACGCCCGGGAGTATAAAAACCCAATGTATTTCCGTCGCTAAAAACGTGACAAGTGCACACAACCTCTTGTAGTGTTTGGAATATAACTTATTTTCTCTTAGCAATTCAAACACTTTCTTTAGATTGTGCAAGTTCTCTTCTTCAGAAGCACTATACACGAGAATGTCATCAAGAAAGACAATAAAAAACTTGCCCAAATACCATCTCAGGACACTATCCATGAGTATCATGAAAGTTGTGGGCACATTGGTTAGCCCAAAGGACATAACCAAAAACTTGTAATGTTCAAACCTTGTTTGGAATGCACTTTTGGGTATATCAGCAAGTGGTACTTGGTGATATCCTGACCACAAGTCGATTTTAGTAAAAATACAATCGTGGGTGAGCTTGTCAAACAATGCATCTACTCGTGGTAATGGGTACTTGGTCTTAACATCTACCACATTCAAACCATGGTAGCTGTCTATGCACATGCGCATGCTACCATCCTTTTTCTTAACCAATAGGATGGGAGAAGCCCATAATAAAGAACTAGGTTAAATAAACCCTCTATTGACATAGGCAGCAAGCTGACATTTAATCTCAATAGCCTCAGAATGGCTCATTCTATAGAATTGTTTACTAAATGGTTTATTACGTGCCACCACATTTATGCCATGTTGCACAGATCGTGTCCATAGTAACCCTAGTCGTAAATCATTGGCGAATACATCCTAATATTCCATTAACAAAATTTTAAATTGATTAGCAACACTTGATTGTTGAGAAGAGAGAGTAGTAGCCATTGTAGGTAGAAAAGAGAGAGAATCATGCATCATTGACAAATTTTCAAAGGAAACAACATCAACATTCTAAAGAAAATTCACAGAGTAACACAAAAAAAATTCTTCTATTTCATTATCGTAAGTGAGCTTCATAAGCTCTACTATACATATGAGTGGTGAGGAAGGCACATCCTTCTCTCCTAACAGAAACACTTGTGTGACATTGGCTTCAAACATCACATTGATGTGCTTGTAGGTACGTTTAAGTGATGGTCCTAGGCTATGTAACCATCCGCAACCAAGTACCACATCCCACTACTTCATATTCATGACCTGGAAATCCATGGATATGCTATACCCTTGCATTTCCAACGGTACAACTTTCACTTGAGTATCCCACACCTCGGCGTCATATCCGTTCATTATCGCTACCTTGTAATGGTGGGAACTCGGAATCTAGGGCAGCTTGATCCATTTTGCCAACCCATAGTTATTGAAATTGTGAGAGGCACCCTCATCTACCAAGATATGTACCCCATGTCCTTGAATAGATCCATGCATACGCACTAGCTCATGTGGACCAACGGTCTGCTACCACATGGAAGCCATTATACAACATTGATGCACCACCTTGGTGTGTGTTACCTCCACATTGGAGAAACACAAGGAAGACTCATGAGGCAATAGCTGTACCATGTGTACTGCTCTCTCTTTGCCTTGGGCAACATATTTCCCCTTGGGACAATCTTTTTGCCATGGCCGCTTCCTAAACATTGAAAACATAATTTATTTATTTTTGCCTTCTCAAAATATTTTGTAGAGAGAGGCCCTCTAGACCCCTTGGGTTTCTTGGACACCTCTAAAATTTCTACTTACTGTCAGGCATGTGAGTTCTGTGCTTTGTCTTTTCATGAGGATCATCATGGATGTGAGCTTGCACTATGGTCTCCTCGAGAATCTTGGGATTGTGAGTCTTGGCATGCTTCTTAAGCTCTGGTGTCAGACTATGGCTAAATCACACACTTGTTGAAAGGTATCTAATTTCTCCAGCTTGAGAGTGACATCTTGGTAATGCAAGATATATTCTAATAGTGTTTTATGTTGTCGCATGGAACGCTTATCCCAAGCCGACCAATTTTTGTATGCTTCATTTGTGGGAAAACAATCCTTTCTAAATACAGCCTCAAAGGTTGCCCAAGTCTGTGGTATGATTCCCTTCTCCTTGAGAGAAATCCACCATTTACAGGCTTTGCCTTCTAATGTCAAAATTGTCTACTTTGCCCTGACTACATCTGGAGTACATCGTAGATCGTGAATCCCATCCCACCTATTGAGACAAACATTCACCACATCTTTATTGTGCTCTCTTTCCTCTCCCTTAAAAGTTGGCGGCTTTGCATTTTTCAACAAATCATTCGGATGGGAGAGTGTAGAGAATCCGGAGGGGGACCGCATCCTTGATTGGAGCCTTGCTCCTGCATATGTGTATCAGAAGAACCCTTGGCCTACTATTGCATATATTTCACTACTAGGTTGGATGATTTAGTAGAATTATCATTCAAAGACAAAAAAAATTCTCTATCAGAGACATGTGTACTTGAAGTTCTCAAAACTATTGAATATCAAGTAGCTCATAACTATAATCCCCTATCCTAGCCACGCACGTACCCTCCATGAGAGTATCCAACATCGTGCCATCATTGGAAGGGTTGGGAGCATGATGTTCACAATCAAATATGTGAGTCATGTTGATGTATGAATCCATGGTGACTATGTGATGTGCTAGAAAGAAAAGGGAAGAATACCTTGGCTCAAATATGCCCGATGAAAGCTGGTCATATCCGTTGAAATCTGTAGTTGCCCATAATTAGCCTTGCTAATTACTGCATTGATTCTTAAATGTTTTTCAAAAAAGACAATGTCGATTGCAAGCATTTCAAACGAAACTACTATGGAGAGTCGTCCTCCTTGCCACCCTTTATATAGCCCTTGGCTTCTAAGGTTCCTTGCTCAGCTTAGCAGTCATCGCTTGGCCCATGTCTGTGACCCTCAGGGTTGCCTTGGCATGACACCAAACATGTCCATATGTTTTAGAGTATGTACATTGGGTACACTCATCTGACCTATGATCCTGGGATCTACACTTTGAGCACTTGACCTCAAGCTTCCCAATTGAGTTCTGGTTTTGACAATTTAAGATATCTTCTTCTAGGGTTCTCTGCCCAACTTAGCAGTCACCCCTTGGCCCAAGCCTCTAACCCTCTAGGGTTGCCTTTGACATGACACCAGACATGTCCATATGATATAGAGTATGTACACTAGGTACACTCATCTGACCGGTGATCCTTGGATCTACAATTTGAGCACTAGACCTCCAGCTTACCAATTGAGGTTCTGGTTTTAGCCATTTAAGCTATCTATTTTGACATCTCCTCTAGCTTTGTTTTCCATGATCCTTTGGCCTTATCAACTAAATTTTTGTCAGACGAGCTAGAACTAGAGCTTGATTCTAACTCCTCAGTTATTGTGCCATTGTCACTGGAATCTCTTCTACTCTTATGGACATTTCCTTGTTAGTTTACTGCTCAAGTTTCAATGCTCTCTGAACCAAGTCATTAAACTTCTTGGTTGAGTATGGAACCTCCTCTTTCTTCAATTTGTTGCTTTTCAATCTGCCAAGGAACTAAGCCCTCATTCTCTTCCCCGACGGGGGTTCATGCAATGTAAGGTCAGTTCCCTGATCTTTTCAATATAGCTTTGAATTGAAAGTTTCCCTTGCTTAATTTTATAATTCACAAAGAATTCCCATGTCAACTCTATTATCAATTATTCAAGGGAAAAAACTTTGATCACTTTGTTGTAAGTTCAAAGATCGCATGCTAAGTAATGATAATTCCATTAATTGGATCTTTTGGTGTGTGTGGAAAGTATTTCCCCCACTTATCTTCTTTGATATCTTTTAGCCCAACACATTTATCAAACACCTAAATATGCACATTTGGATCATCCCTTTGAACACTAGAAATGCTATTTTTGAGTCAGTGGAGTGTTCATGATACTTAGATTTATCTTTCTTAAACTAATTTCTTGTATCTCATTTGTCCTTTTCTACTATGATTTGTGTCAATGTCCCATTTTTCATTGCCATCTATCTCAATCACAGTATTTGGTTCACACTTTCTTTTCAACTTCCTATGTGCTAATCTACAACTTTTGCTACTATCTTCATTGTCATCCCATGCTTTTGGCCCTTACCCTTATCCTTCTTCTAAGATCCACTAGACCTGAGAGAACCTCTGTACTCTTTCCAAATGCCTTCACTTGGGATGATGATAATGCTAGGAATCCTCCCTTTCCTCATGGTCGCACTGGTCCAATTCTCCATATGCCTCGTTTCCAAATTCAATGTTAGCATCAATGCCTCGCTTCAACTCCTATAGTATGGTATTGACACAAGTTGGTTCCTTCATAATTCTTGTTGTCTGCTTTTATCCACATTTGACTCTTCTAGGTGGCATGATTGAATTTTATATAACCCCAAAACCCAACTGGGGGATATATTCGCTGTCAAGATCTATCTAGCTCATGACCGTGGTCACCAAAATGGAAGGAGCTAGTCACTTTTGATAGTTATTATAGGTTGGAGTGTTTGAGTTAGTTAGATCAAATTAGGCAAGTAGACTTGAGATATAAGACCAAATATTGATTGAATGGAAAATCGAAACAAGAGATTGAGAATGGAACTGGAAGATGTTTTCAATAAATGAGAGTATAATTGGTAACATGTATAATCATAAGAGCCATGTAATGCTTAGAGCAAATACCAAAACAGTACAAGAGTAGAACTAGGCTATAGCATCATAACTACAATAACAATGATAACAAAAGGAACAATAATAGTCCACAAAATGAGTAATGGGCCCTACTTATAGGCATCAAACTAGGCCTCTATCATGTGACTATACATTGTAAAGTTATTGTGGTAGTTAACCTTTGTAATTTCCAAGATTCTTACTAATTTGATTTCCAACTAGGGTCTATTTCACCCCTTGTAGTAGATAGCTTGCATCCCCTCCCCTCATGATGGTATCTCCTCCTTATCACCAACTCTTTCTCTTTTGAAGATGACTCCTTCTCATAATGGTGCAAGTTGTAGCATCTCTCTTCAAAGTGGTGGCCATTGCCTTGCAACTTGAAGAGTCTTCTCTCCCCTCTTCTCTCTACAAATTTCCTTGGCTCTCTCTACCCACTTCCCTTTGGCTCCCCATTTCCTCTTTGACGTCCTCCACAAGAGAATATTCTACTTCTACCCCCTCTTCCTTGGGATCACTTCTCTATATACCTTGTACCTCGTCCCTTTTTCTATATGTGTGTGTGTGTGTGTGTGTGTGTGTGTCCACAAGCTAAATATCAAATCTTTTTGAATTTGGACGTGGTTTGATAGGTCAAATTGCCAACACCAGGTCTGCACTGCGTTTTTCTGTTTGTCACCTGTTTTGCTTCCTTTGTATCCAATTTTGCTCAATTTTTTTCACAACTAGGCTTGGGGATATGTTCCTTGTGTATGCACTACCTGATCTGGAAAGTTTCAAGTTAAACTATTACTATGGGTACATGGATCACGATCCATGTTTGGAGCCCAAATTGACTTTTCTTGGTACCATCAAATTCAGCATAATTAGTAGGTCATGTGGTATCAAAATTTTTGAAAATGGACCTCTGGAGTGAAAACTAGGTCAATTCTAGAACTTTCTCAAAGTACTTGGTACGTAGTTCTGAGTTTTTGCTTTGGTTTTTGATATCCAAATTCTGTTTTGAAAAAATCACTAAACTCCCTCTGATGTCCTCCAGCTATGATACAAGTTTGGTCTCAGTCTGTGAAAGGGGAACATGGATCGCGATCCAAGTACCTCTATGTCAGATGGTGATGAAACTTGACTCACAGCTTGCCCTTGGTCTATTGATCCTTGCTATATGGTTTTTGTGTGATTTGAACTTGTTTATGTTAGACAAAATTCAATCCACAAATCTGGTTTAGGGTTTTTCTCTTTGCACTATTTTTTTCTCTTTTCACCCACTTTTTGAACTTTTTTGACAATGCTTCTTTGGGGACTTTTGTTCACAATGGTGTCTGCTATAAGGTGATAAAATTTCTATCCAAAAATTGCTCAGGGGGTACATGGATGGTGATCCATGTTCCACCACTTTTGGACTTGATCTTTGGTGTGCTAATAGCTTATAATCTTTGTAGCCTGATCATCCACAAATTTTTGAATTTGGACTAGTTTTGCCCAAAACTAAATTTTACAGTCTCTTGTGGCAGTTTAGAGAATGTTCTATTTTTGGCTCTTTTGACCAAATTTTCTCAGTTTTTGTACATTGTGACTTTTTGGAAAATCGTTCCAAATGATATCAGCTATCTACTGGTCAATTTCCAAGTGGTCAATTTCCAACCAAAGATCATGATAAGGTACATGGATCACGATCCATGTTTGGAAGAATTTTTTCATGAATTTTGTTCTGTTGGCTCTCTATTCCCTATAGAAGCCAAATCTCACCCCTTTATGAATTTGAATCCCAAAAAGTTGACAGACCCCAAATATTGTGTCTGAAATGCCTGTTTTTTTTTTTCCTATCAGCCAGTTTTGATGTGATTTTTGAGTTTTTCTTTCAAGCAAACTTGATCACAAAAGTGTCCCACTAATGCACAATCTCATTGTTCACTTTCCTGTCAAAATGGTCTTTAAGGTACATGGATCGTAATCCATGTTCCTCCACAGAATCTACTCAAACTTTCTAGATTGCTTTTAGAGAGTCTTTTAATGTTCTTGATCCACAAATTTTTGAATTTGGATCAATTTTCAGCTCTCTACCATCAAATTTTTAGAATTTCAGAGTTATGATCATTTCGATCAAAATATGGTTTTCATCTTTTTTTTCTTCAATCTTTTAGCCCACATTTGATGGTGGTAGTTGCTACTTACCCTACTCCTAAGTACTAAAATAAAACATGAAATAAAAACAAACAAAATGGTGCAAAATAAAGTCGCAATGAAAAACGGAATAGCACTCTGAAAGCATAGAGAAAATCAAAGAATGAAGCACTAAACCTTGTGTCTAGCTGCTTCACTGCTAAAGTGTAATTGGAATGGAGGACTAAACTTCAAAAAAGAACGCTCTAAATACGCACTAGGTCACTCACCATCTAAGGATCATATCCCAGACAGCGGCGCCAATGTTAATGAGCCACCAAGACGGACAACTGTAGCATAGCGACCTGGCACTAACATAATGTCAATACTCAGGGAAGTGACTTGAATGGGGCACGGAGACTCTTTGAGTTTGTCAATCTCAATAAGTGAACCTAATAATAAAACACACTAACTCAACAAGAAAATATACCACTCAATGATCAGGGAAATCTGTCTATGTCCTTTCTCACCGCTCTAGGTCATCACGCCATTTTGGCACTCAAACGGACTAGAAATGCAACGAAACTTTATGAGGAGGTCTAGGACACCTAGGGACACTAAACTACCAAGTCTGGTTGCAATCCAACAAGGTACAAAAATCACAATCCATCATGAAAAAGATCTTGAAAACTATAACAACTCAGTCTAGAAAGGTCGTCTTATGGTCTAAGAAACTTTCCTATGGTCAAAACGACTAAAACAGTTATTTAAGCACTATAATCTGAATATTAGGCTCATTAACACGTAGTCGCAAAACACAAGAACAAAATCCCCTTTCCTTGCACCAATTTGAGGCCTAAAAGCTTCATGTGGCCTTGCACTTTGAGGACCAACATAGTGATCATTCAATTCTTCATATCCTTGAAACTCATCTGTGTCTTCCTCTATCTGTTGCATTTGATGACTCCCTGTAGTCTTTGGACAAAATGAATTATATTCACCAATTTGTTTATTGGTTGGTTGTTCAAGCTCACTAATTATTTTTTGTCAATCAATAATAACTGACTCCATGTATTTTGTAGAATCGTGCTCCTTTCCCTTTAGTAGAGTCCATCTTTTCCAGAATTCAAGATATGTCTTAATCCCTTGAATAACAAGCGGGCTATCCTTCACATAGTCTGCTATAGGAACCACATCTGAACAACATACTGGCAATTTTGGTTTCCCTTGATCATATTTTTTCCACAACTCAATTCCTGACTCCCTCAGCATCCAATCAGGTGATTTGGGCTGAATTTAATTTTGTACTGCATTACTGGGATTTCACCTTGCATAAAGAAACAAAATTGAAGTGGCTTAGAGTGTCCAACAAGAGCATCTTGTCCATCACACATGTACCCTCCTTTAACAAATAATTTGAAGTCAGGAACTTGCATCATCAGAAATGGTGTTGGAGCTGAGCTTTCACATTTTTGAAAATGTTCCATCAAATGCGAAAAGTGCATGTCATTCCTGTTTGCAATCTCTCTGAGAACCTGCTAAACATTACATCTATGTCCTCATGTGTATGACCCACCATTAAGAATCCCAATCGCACGGTTTTGAAAACACCTTTTGCTACTAGCAAGGATAAGTATGCAAATAAATATTGATTCTTATTTTATCTTGCACAATTATCTAGCTGTAGCAAAATATTCTCATGCAATTTTTGAAACATGGGAGTGGACATGGTATCCACAACACATTGAGAGGAGGCTGATTGCAAGTTAGCAATCTCTTCATTACATCCTTCAATAGCCAACATGGTGTTACTGCTGCTGATGTGTTACTGCTATTGATGCATTCCTCTCATGCTCTTTCATCATTCTGTTTTGCTGATCTAGAGTTGTCCTTGAATTCAATGCATTGAACAATGTTACATTGTTGTGTGGCATACCATCATGGCATAAATCTCCTAGCCCATGGTTTTCTGTTCTTTCCAAATTCTATAAGCATAATGCAAGGGAACCAATTGTAGCATTTGGATCTAAAGGCCATAGACCATTCAATGAGAAATGACCATACATCCATGAACATCCCCATGTGTTATCATACATGCTAATGATAGTTGCATTGATATGCATTTGCATAGTCTTTTGAGTTCACTCTCAATCTAGGTATTGTTGTCTTTTTTTCGTCCATTTTATCATGTATAATGCATAAATACTTATCCTTTTGCATTTGCAAGCACGTACGCCTCGTGTAGTACACATTTCTATAGCTTTGTTGTTGCATCATGTGAATTCTACATTCATCCTTCAAACGTGAAATCGGCTCATCATCCTTTGTTGACTCTAGTTGAGACTTTATCCGACTACACACAACACATTTGGAGAACTCGCTTGTTTTTTCCAAGGTCACATTAGCAAACTCTGTATTCAAAACCTATTAAATGTAGTGCTAGACATTGGCTTGAGACTCATACTCTCGAGTGTTTTATTGACATCATGTAAGATGTCTATTTGCTTGTACGTGTTTGGTATAGAAAGCAAGGTTTCCCTGGTACCATCTTCCATAGTTCTACTCTTATGTGGCATTTTCTCTGAGTTTTCATCTACAAAAGAGCACATCAATGCCCATTCCAATTATGTATGGTCTCTTCCTTTTCTTATGACACCATCATTACCATGAAGTGAGCGTCAAACCCCATTTTCAACTTGTTCACGATAACGATAAAATGAATTTTTTGGAATGCCATGAAGTTTGTACCAAGCTCTACTACAGACCTCATTGCCATTAAGAGAAAATACATAGCATGTTTTTGTAGTTGTTTTGTTCTCATGCCAAGCAATCAACATTGTATTATACACACAATTGGTTCTAATTTGCAAACTCTGTCCCTAAAATTCATTGCGCATAGCCATGACCTTATCTCTATTGGCATATTGACAACACCTCATAGAACAACAATCTATGGTTGAAACAAGCTGGACAGATGATATGGATGCTTGATTGGATCTCTTAGAATGTTTCACGAACATTTTTGGCTTCCTATTTATAAAGCAATATTTTTGTTTTTTTGAAATAGGCTCTATCAAACGAGCTGATTCAATGTATGTATCTTGTAATGTGTCACTAGCATGTAAATCCTCATATTGTAACAACGCTTTTCCATCCATAGTTGTCAATCTCTTGATAGGCCAACAAACCAGATTGATACATTAGATTGTGCAAAAATAGTAGCCTCACAAGCATAGGATGTTTCAATACCAATACCAATGTTATCTTCACACCAAAGTTTACGGAACCAAATGGCCACACATACATGACAACCCCTTCGGCTACTACATGTGTTTTGCTTTTATCCCAAAGTTGAACCCTTTTATCCTTCCAAACCTCCCTATAGCTCATTCCATGAGATTGTGCCTCCAATGCTCCCATTCCTTTGTGAGTCTAAGACATAGCAACCCCTTTGTATTGTATCTCATTCATATGTTGTAGCAACCCAATACTCCATTTCACAATACTATGAAAAGCATCTCCCACTTTCAATGCAAAAAGTTTTGGGAATGGAATGAGTGCTTTCTTCTAAAAACACAAATCAACTGACACCGATACATTGCCTTTCCAATAAGCATGCCTAAGCAATATGCGTTTGGGTTTGTCTCACATACACTCCCAAGGGCAACCTTTTGTGTGGCTACAAACATGCATACTCTATCACCTTGATTAAAATCTATACCTGCAACAAATATTTGTTAAGAAAACCATCACAGTCATTTCATTGTGAGTATATATGTAGGTGGTTCACGATGAGTATGTATTCATCCTATGGCCTTAGGGCCATAAGATTCTTTATGTAGGTGTTTTGTGTTGATTATATATAAATCATATGGCCTTTAGTCCATATGCAGGTGTTTTGTGTTGAGTAAATATACATCCTATGCCCTGAGGGCCATAGGGCACTATATGTAGTTGTCTCATGATGGGTATATAACATCCTATAGGATGTTATATGTAGGTGTTTCATGATGTATATGCACACATCCTAGGTCATAGCATACTATATGTAGGTGGTTCACAATGAGTATATATTCATTCTATGGCCTTAGGGCCATAAGATTCTTTATGTAGGTGTTTTGTGTTGAGTATATATAAATCATATGGCCTTTAGTCCATATGATGTTTTATGCATGTATTTTGTGTTGAGTAAATATACATCCTATGGCGTGAGGACCATAGGGCACTATATGTAGTTGTCTCATGATGGATATAGAACATCCTTTGGCCTTAGGCCCATAGGATGCTATATGTAGTTGTTTCACGATGCATATTTATACATCCTATGGCCTTAAGGCCGTAGGGCACTATATGAAGTTGTCTCATGATGGGTATATAGCATCCTGTGGCCTTAGGGCCATAGAATGCTATATGTAGTTGTTTCACAATGCATATGTGTAGGTGGTTCATGATGAGTATGTATACATCCTACGTCCTTAGGGACATAAGATGTTATATGAGTATGGATACATCCTATGGACTTAAGGCCATAGGGTACTACAAGTAGGTGTTTATCGATGAGTTTGTATACATCCTATGGACTTAGGGCCATAGGATGCTATATGTAGGTAGTGCATGAGGAAACATGTAGGTGTTTAATAATGAGTATGTATACATCCTTTAAACTTAGGTTCATCATATGATTCTTTATGTAGGTGTTTTGTGTTGAATAAATATACATCATATGGTCTTACGAAATTTCTGACACTACATGTTAGTGACTCTATCACAAGTAATGTAGGTATCCCTACAAATGACGCACGCCCAATAACATATGATAGGACTCTCGCTCTCTCTCTCTCTCTCTCTCTCTCTCTCTCTCTCTCTCTCTCTCTCTCTCTCTCTCTCTCTCTCTCTCTCTCTCTCTCTCATTCATTCATTCATTCTAGAATGAGTTGGTCATGGATGATATGCCTCCCATGGAGTCTACCCAAGGTTGCGATATGAGAAATGTATCAACTACATTGCTCAAAGAAGAGACTCCTCAAAGTGCATTCTATGTGGGCCTCGTCCAAGGGGTCATCACCCTTGATGATATCGATGAGTTAATTCTTTTAAAAATGAGTTTTGAAACCCTGTAATATAGACATATCCTTTCGAAACAATTATATATGGATGTTTTTTAGGAGTCTTGGCTACAAGGGGAAGTACTAGCAATCTATGAAGTTCTTCACCCTTGTGTTAATAAAGGTTGCTTGGATGGCTCTCAAGATCTTCAAAGAAGTAAAGCTCAACTAGTAAGTTTTAAAGAGCTCGTGATTCTAGGAAGCTTAAAGTTTTAATTTATTATTGTGATGATATTTGACTCTTCCCTTGACTCATACTCGTCTATTGTTAAAGGTAAAAGAAATTGTCTATCACCAACATTGCAAACGTCGACTCACGAGAACAACACTTGACTAAGGGATCCTTGGAAATTGCACAATGAATTATTCTTCTTGCAAAGTTAAGCAAGATCCAATAGTTTTGGAAAATGTTTTTATTGTAAGTTGGTTAGATGGAATCTTCTTACCCTATCTTAATACCTTGTGCATAAATGTGAGATAGTATGTGTGTATATGAAATCTATTTTTTTTGTGTACTCTATAAATGTGTATTGAATCCAGGAAGTCCAAGGGCTTGTTAGATAATATTGTATGTACGGTTTTGGGACGTTCTAGACGCAATGGTGCTGTAAATTTTTCCAAATTCCTCACTAGTTTTTTGATGTTTTGGTTGTGTAAGTTTCTATTGTGAGCGAAGCCTCTGCTCAAATTTGTGATTGTATGTGGCATATTTCATCCATATTGTGTGAGCTATTTGCCCCATTGGTGTTGGCCTAAGCTCAATTGCATCTAAACATCAGAAATATTCCTCTTTTGAGCTGAATTTTTTTGGGTGTGTGTGTGTGTGTGTGTGTGTGTGTGTGTGTGTGTGTGTGTGTGTGTGTGTGTGTGTGTGTGTGTGTGTGTGTGTGTGTGTCTGTGTTGAGTGGGCAAATGGATTGTCTCTCTCCTCTCACTCCATCGGTGTGTCCCTGTCTTGTCCAGGTGGGTTGTGTAAGACGAGTTGTGCTTCATTGTGTGTGTGTGTGTGTGTGTGTGTGTGTGTGTGTGTGTGTGTGTGTGTGTGTGTGTGTGTGTGTGTGTGTGTGTGTGTGTGTGTGTGTGTGTGTGTGTGTGTGTGTGTGTGTGTGTGTGTGTGTGTGTGTGTGTGTGTGTATCATCCCAAGACTATGTGTCGGGTGATTATAGAGGCATTGTGTGTGTTTCCATCCCGCTCACATTCTTTTGGTTCCCCCACGGAGGATCTTAATTCTTCGAGTACATTCAGCTTCAGGATTCGAGATTACAAGTTGCAGATTACAAGTTACAGGTACAGGTCAGGTGATTCACACAGATACAGGTAGCTAGAGTAGAGTGATATACTCGCAAGTGGAGTTACTTGCAATTGTTGTGGGTATGCATCAGTTGGCGCCTGTTTGAGCACAATGTCTTGTATTGTACACTACTTGTGGATACTGCCATTGTACGCCTTTGTGGAGCCATACTTGGTTTTATTCGGCAGTCCCAGTCATTTCTGAGACTTGGTCTGGAAGATAGTCTTTTCTCGTACTTGACTATATGATATTTGCATAAATCTACGTTGTTGAGGGTCGATAGCGTGAGGTTTTCAAATTGAGCTAGGGGATTTTCAAGTGTGAGATCCTTTTGGTGATACAGGTAGCTGGAGCACCCTTTTCATGACCTCGTCATAGGCTATGTAGTGTTGATTCCTACTTGATGCTTGGGAACCATTGTTGGCAGGTTATGCATACATATACAGTCTATATTTTGGGTTCTTATTGCTCTACTTTTGGGAAACCTCTGCCAAAATTTCTCCAAGTTGTGATGGCTGGTTTTTTGGCCTTTTGAGCCATTTATGATGTTATGCTGCTAAAATTCTGGCAAAATTAGAGGGTAATTATTCAAGTGTTCTTTCTTGGGACGGCATGGTTGGCCTTTAATGGATAATCACAATGGACCTCAGTTCACTCCTTTTCATTTTTCACAAGAATCTAGATAAATGTTCATGTGGATAGAAAGTTTTTTTACCGGCCAGCAGCGCATAGTCTTTATGTTTGGGCCAAGAAGATTAAGAGAGATACTGGAATACCCTTTGCCTACTGTAATCTCGGGGGGTTCACTATGTGTGAAACTACCATATCACGTGCGTTCAAGACATGTTTGTAAAATCCCTTATCTCTGAATTTTGTTAGAAATATATTGTGCCCTTTTCTTTAAAATCTGAAAGTTTTTTTCAAATTTGAAAAAATAATGCCCTTCTATATACAATTTTTGTAAGTTTCAAGAACTTTAAATACCCTTCTATTGAACTCACGTGATAGGTTACATTTTCATTGGGTGACCTCCTCGGGATTGTGATTCAAATGATTAACTATGAAAACTCATTTGATGTGCATGTGTTTATCCTTTTCTAAATCTTGAGCTCCATTGAATTTTTTGGGGATTGATACAGTAAAAAGTGTTGGGTTCTTGCACCTGTGTTAGAAGGGGTTCTCAAAGCTTAAAAACTTGGGTAGCCATGGCTTTCTCTTATCCAAAATTTCATGGAGGAAGTGATGAAGATGTGGAAGACTTTTTGGAAAATATGGAGGTTGCCTGCATCAGCAACCAGATTCATGATCTGACGCAAATGTTACGTCTTCTCCAAATTTGTTTGAAGAGTGATGCACGAGTTTGGTCCAAAGAATTTGAAGAGGAGTTGCATGTGACTGATCCACCTGTGAGATTAAGTTGGGACAATCTAAGGCATGGATTGAAAGTGGAGTTTGTGAAGACAGATGATCTTAACAAAGTGTGGCAAGGATTACATGGTTTGGTGCAAAGCGAAGGTGAGCCAGTAGATGCGTACATACGTAAGTTTTCAATGCCATGGGAACGGGTGTCCAAGGCCTTATCACCAGAGGTACCTCCACTTGACATGATGAAGAAGGACAGGTGCTTGGCTAGTTTTTGGGAGAAGTTGGAGAGTGGAGCTAAAGAAGACAGGGACATATGAAGATGCACTAGATGTAGCAAGGAACAAAGAGTGGAAGCTGAGAAGAATGAGTCAGCTAGGAGTAGAGTTTTTGCCCCAGGAGGCCTAAGTTTCAGCCTATGGATTCTTTGCCAGGTCGCATGCCAACAGCTCATCATGAACCAATGGTTTTTGTTACTCCTCAGGTTATGCCAGCAGTGGTCACTACAGTAGTGCAAGATGATGGGCTAAGGCAAGACATGAGACAAGTGGTAGATTTAATGAAGAATCTCAGCCTAAACATGCTAGGTAATGTGGGAAATAACCGAGGTTGAGGGAGGTTTGTAAATCAGCCAAGAGGTGAAGAAAGACCCAGAAGTGGTGTTGGACCAAGCAATGGTAGAGTTTGGAGGAAAACGCCCACGTGTTATAATTGCAGAGAGTTGAGACACATCAGCCCACAATGTGATAAGCCACCAAGGATGGGGGGAGACATGTATCCATTGCCAAGACAGGTGCTAGCTAGGTCAAATGATTATGGCATTGAGATTAGGGAGAAGAAGGAACTAGTGGATTAACCCAAGAGGAAAAGGGAAAAACAAAAGTGATAAGTGTGGTCACCTTGGAGAAGGAAGCAAAGCTAGAGGATACATTATTGATGCCTATTGGGAAGAGGACCACACAGGATAAGGAAGGAAGAAGTGGCACATGTCCTAGTAAGAAGAAGGGAAAGAGCCATGAAGATGAGGATGTCAAGTCCAAGAAGAAAAGAAGGGCTCGTCGCAAGTTTCATGTTTCAGATTTTCCGCTAGGAGATGGGCAATTAATCTATGACTTGAAGGAGGGTCTAACAAGCAGAAAGGCAGCTGTTACTTTTGGGCAGCTTATAGAGATGGTGCCTAAGCTAAAGTGACATTGGAAGAGGATGGTTAACCCAATGGAGAAAGAACCAGAGAGAGGTTCAGTGAATGTGTTGGTGATGGATGAGCTACCCCATATTTGCCCAATAGTAGATGTATGGCACAAAAGAAAAAATATGGAACAAGGTTATGTTGATGGTGGAGCCCAAATATGTGTTACAACACACTCATGTGTTGAGAAGATGTGTCTCACAATGACTAGGGTCTTAGGCTTTTGAATCAGATTGGCAAACCATCAGAAACTAAAATGTTTGGGTGTTTTGAAGATCTTAGAATTGGACGCGTATGATGCAAAGCTGGTGGTTGATTTCCATGTGATGCCAGTGGGGTGGGAGCGTATCCTATTATACTGGGAAGACCATGGTTACGTGGAGTGGGAGTTGTTCAAGATTGGAGACGTGGTACGATTAGCCTCTATGAAAAGACAGGTGCCAAGAATCTATCTAATATGGACACAAGGAAACGATTGGAGGAACTTTATGAAGATGATGATGAGTCTAGTGACGAAGACTATTCCACAGTGTTTGACGAGGACGGTAATAGTACTACTAGCAGTGATGAGGATGTTGATGTTGCATTTCCTCTAATGGACAAAGAAATTCATGAGTCTCGTTTAGTTGCATTTGCAAATGAGATTGAAGATGAAAGTGAAGAGCCTTATGAAGTGATTGAAGGGCTGATGCAAACCAAGGTTGAATTGTCAAAGAAGCAGGAATTGATAACACAAATGATCAGTGGAGACCTCTCAGCTATGGAGAAGGAGATATATTTGCACATGCTCGCTAGTTTCTTGATTTGTTCATTACTTCATATGAAGAGATTAGAGGGTTGAAAGGAGAAGAGATACATATAGAGCTGAAGAAACGTGCTAAGCCAGTGCAGAAAAGGCTAAGAAGGATCGGCCAAGAGTAGATGGAAGCCTTGCGAGAAGAGGTGAACAAGTATTCAAGGCAGGGTTCATAGTCCCAGTGGCGACCAAAGAATGGGTGTGTCCAGTAGTAGTCAGTCCAAAGAAGGATGGAAAGTGGAGGATTTGTGTAAATTTTAAACCCTTAAATGCAGCCACTAAGAAGAACCCATATCCTCTTTCATTCATCAATCAGATCTTGGATTCAGTGGCAGGTTATGAGAGATAGAGTGTGTGTGATGGGTTTTCATGCTATTTTCAATTGAAGATTGCTCTTAAAGACTGCACAAAGACAACTTTCATTATGCCATGGGGTTGCATTGCTACACGGTTTTTCCATTTGTGTTAACAAATGGACCATCCTTCTACCAAGAGAGAGAAAATTGGGTATTGGCACCATTTATTGGTAGTTGTGTTAAATATTTTATGGACGACTTTTGTGTCTACAGCAGTAGGGCTAAGCACCATGAGAAGCTGCAGATTGTATTGGATCGATATGATGAATGTGGAGGACAACTAAATACAAATAAATATCATCTAGCACAACCAAGGGTGAAGTTATTGGTCCATATGGTGTCAAAAAATGGCATTGAGACTGATCCAGATAAGGTTAAGTTTATTATTCTTCTTCCATCACCTAAGAGTACAAAGCAATTGGCAACCTTTATATACAAAGTGAAGTACATGGCGTGATTTATTCCATTGTCTTCACAGCTCCTTCATCCATTACAACAAGTGGAAAAGCATGATCCATTGCAATGAGATGACAAGTGTGAAGAAGTGTTTTAAGAGGTGAAAGAGGTGTTAGGAGGGTTGTTAGCTATGCATGCTCTTGATTGGGAGCAAGTTTTTTATGTAAATCCATCAATAGGGGATGATTCCATTGGAGCCATGCTATTGCAAAAGGGGAAGGGCAACTATTATATGAGGCCAGTGTATTGCAACCGGAGTGAAGTTGGTAGCGTAAAGAAAATTGTTGGAAGTAGAGCTAGTGATGGCCAATGTAATATTTGCTTGTCGACGATTTTGTCAGTACTTGCTACCACGACCTTTTGTTTTCTTAACGAGTTACGCTTTCTTGCCACAATTAATTAATGGCACTAGCATGTCAAATGTGGTCAAGAAATGGGTAACTCAGATGCAAGAGTTTGAGTTCTCTTTTTTGGTGGAAGACAGTACAAGAGCTACTCTAGCTCATTTGTTGACTTACAAGGAGAATCCCCATCTTGTTAAGGAAGAGGTGGTGATAAGGGTAGTTGAAGAAGTTCCACAAATCATGAATGCACATGTGCTGTTTTTTGATGGCTCATACAAAAAGAGCCATGATGAGGCTTCAAGGGGTATAGCACTTTACAATCCAAAGGGGAAGCTAGTATGCAAGAGAGGATTCAAATTGGATGCTCATAGTAATAATGAGGTTGAATATGCTACTTTGGAAGTTGGATTACACATTTGTTTGAAGCATGGGGTTAGAAGGTTGAGCATAAAAGGTGATTCCTTGTTAGTGGTGAAGAAAGTGTTGGGTGTGTGGAAGAGAAAGAACACCTCATTGAAGGTAATGTGTATCAGAATTAAAGGCCTGTCAAAAAAGTTCAAAGCATGGAGCATCATACACATTGAATGTGCTCTAAATGGAGAGGCACATGAACCCGGGGGATTCACTCTATATAAAAAATGGGACGCCACCTGCGAGCAGACAACTTTGATAAAACCCCTATATACGACTCATATTAGGGAATATGACCCCCCTTTCCAAGCTTATACAACAATCAATAAGAAAATTGTCATACCCCTATCTTACATATAAAATTTAGGTCTCACATGATCTAACTGAGTAAAAGTAGTCAAAGAGTGTATAGCATAGTGGTTGGCAATGTACTAAGGAACCACTTCTGCTGATAACTAGATGTACCCTCAGTGTGTCTTGGTTTGACTTTAAAACTATATGCTCGATCACCCTGCAGTCTGGCTACTCGTCCAATTCTGACCCATCCAAAGCTAGTGTATATCAACCCTTGACGTGCTCCAAATCTGATCTCTGACCAGCTTGATGCAAAATTTGATGTGTGACCTAATAAAAAACTTTCCATAAATTCATCCAAGTTCTAGGGCACATCGATGACCAATTACTACAAGTAATCAACCCAGGTCAGTTTTACCCCCCTCCCCCACCAGTAAATATGATATTCCCCTCCCTTATATTCAGCCTTGGGAGATAAATTATTAAGGGCCTAACCCTAACTTATATTCTTATGTAACTTGTAAAAAAAACCCTCTCTCCTGCACTTACATGGTGCGGTAAGTTTTCCATGGTGAATCCCTCGGGCACATAAAGCAGCTCAAAGCATGATTGGGGAGTTATATATATTAAGGACCAATTTACCTCTTTATCATGGCCAAGAATTAAGTTTTGGCTCAAAAAGAGGAGTTTTTGCTAACAGGAATCATTCCGAAGGGCATTCAAAAGACTAAGAAGTATGGTCTTGTGCGTACAGCATCCAAGTACAAATTGACTGGTGATGTCTTGTACATGAAAGGGGCAGATCTTGTGTTGAGACGTGTACCTTGGCAGGAGGAGCTTTATAGAGTGCTGGAAGAGAATCATGAAGGCGCATGTGGTGGACATTTTGCTATAAATATCACCTTGCATAAGATCTTGCAAGAGGGGTATGTATGGCCTAGTTTGCACAAGGATGTTCACCATTGGTGTAGGTCTTGCAATAGGTGTCAAGCATTTGGGAAGAGAGTGTTGAAGCCAAAGCTACGAAAACCCATTATGACGTTTGATGTGTTTGAAAAGTGGGGGATTGATGCAATAGGCCCATTACCTATCACAAGCAGGGGCAAAAGCTATATCTTTGACTGCAGTGGACTATCTCTTTAGATGGGCAGAGGCTATAGCAGTAAAACAAATCACTATAAAGGATGTGGCAAAATTTGTGTACGATGAAATACGTTGCAAGTTTGGGGTGCCACCAGGATTTAGAGCTAACCTATTAGACTTCTTATGCGCGAAGATGAAGATTAGGCACCAGCATACCACTCCTTATTATCCACAATGTAATGGCTGCAATGAAAGATACAATGGTGAGTTGGTACAAATTCTTTCAAAAGTGACAGAGCACCAAGGAAAGAATTGGGATTTGGAATTGCCTAGTGCATTATGGGCTTACTGTACTTCAATAAAGATAGGTACAGGGTTTACTCCATTTCATTTTGTATATGGAAAGGAAGCACTATTGCCTATGGAAGTAGAGTTGCCTGTGGTCAAGATGTAGAGAAGTTGCTTGGGCAGTCCAGTGATACATTCAAAGAGAGGCTCTTACAGTTACAAGAGGTTCAGCTAGATAGGATGAGCACATTGGAACATTATGGACAAATGCAAGATAAGGCTTTAGCAAAGATAAATGAAAAGGTCAAAAGTAAGGGTATCAATAAACACGACTTGGTTCTACACTACAATAGTAAGTTGGACAAGACATTCCAAAAGAAGTTTCAAATTAAGTGGGAAGGCCCTCTCAAGGTAGTTGAGTGTTTTCCAAATCGTACATATCAGCTCGCTAACCTGGATGGGATTCTACATAAATTATATCATGCTAAATTAATGATGGTGGAGCAAGATGAGTTGTCTCCAAAACAAGTAATGTATGTGAGGGATGAGGAGACCTGTGACGCGGTGAGTCTCATATCCCTTTTTGTTGTTGCTGATCATGAATGATCTAGCAAGCTAGGGGATAGGCAAATTATGTTCGGAGTTTTTTGGAATAAGTAATTGTGCATCAAATAAAGAATTTCCCATTGTCCAGAGCTAGGTGGTTATGTTGGGCCAACATGTGTACAAGTAGGACACCGTGTACATAGTAAATCGATTTTCATTATCACCAGTATAAGTGTGTTTTACTATAATAATGAGGAGATGGTGGAGCGTAAAACTTCTTGAGGAAGCTATCAGCGAGCGCACACCATGAGGTAAGCAGGTGTGTCAGATGACATCACGTGGCATCAGGAGGTCGAATGGGGTCAATATTTGCACGTAGTAAGCGAGGACACAACGGGGGTGTTTTTTTGTGATGAACTATGCAGAAATTTCATCATGTAGACTATATTTGGGGGCTACTTCACGTGATTACGGGATGCATTATTGGAAAAAGTTGAGTTTCTGGTGTGCGGATGGATGTAGAAGGGTGAAAAAACTGCACTACGTGGCCATTTTTTGGCATGTTCGGGTCTGTTTGAGATCAATCAAAAGGCCAAAGGTGCCCAAGGGATAAAGTGAAGTGCGGACAATAAAAAACCTAAGAAAAAAACTAGGAAAACATGGAGAGAAGAGGAAGAACAACCACAACTCTATTTTTGCTGTTTTGGGAGCCTGTTTTGGCCATAAACTGCTCATTTGAGGTCAGATTTGAGCACTTTGATATTGTAGATTAGGGTTTTGGGCTATTTCGAATGAAATGGTGCTGTTCATTTTACCAAATTTTTCACTTTTTTTGTTGTTTTGGCTGTGTAAGTTTCTCCTGTTTGGGATCCGTTTGAGGTCAATCGAAAGGGCAAAGGCGCCCAAGGGATAAATTGAAGTGTGAACACTCGAAAACCTGAGAAAAAAACCAAAAAAACGTGGAGAGAATAGGAAAAAATAGTTGCAACTCTTTTTTTACTGTTTTTGGAGCCTGTTTTGGCCATAAACTGCTCATTCGAGGTCGAATTTGAGTACTTTGATATTGTAGACCGGGATTTTGGGCCGTTCTGGGCACAATGGTGCTGTCCATTTTGCCAAGTTCTTCACTGTTTTTTTTCTATTTTGGTTGTGTAATTTTCTCTTGTGAGCGCCTCTGCTTAAATTTGTGATTGTATTTGGCATATTTCATCCATATTGTGAGCTATTTGCCCCATTGGTGTTGGCCCAAGCTCAATTATATCTAAACATAAAAAACATTCCTTTTTTGGGTGTGTGTGTGTATGTGTCTCTGTGTTGAGTGGGCAAATGGATTGTCTCTCTCCTCTCACTCCATCAGTGTGTTCCCTATGTCGGCCAGGTGGGTTGTGTAAGCCAAGTGGTGTCCCATAGTGTGTGTGTATGTATCATCCCAAGAGTGTGTGTCAGGTGATTATAGAGGCGTTGTGTGTGTTTCCATCCCGCTCACACTGCCATTGAACAAAAGAGAATTTGTCAATGTATCGGCCATTTCTCATGAAATACAATATTCTTGTGACCATCAAGTAACTTTTGAGGATTTTATGTGTCAAGATTCGAGCAATTGACAAGACAAGTGGACTAATAAAAAAGTTAGACCCTCTCCTCTCTCTCTCTCTCTCTCTCTCTCTCTCTCTCTCTCTCTCTCTCTCTCTCTCTCTCTCTCTCTCTCTCTCTCTCTCTCTCTCTCTCTCTTCCCCCACCCCCTCCCCCCATTTCCAAAAAAGATATCCCTTAGCCTTATTGTTAGGTAAATGAAATTCACACTAACAAACTCTTGAAATTCAAATATTCATGTTCATATGGTAGAAATTGATTATAGAATGTTGTTAGGAAAACATGGTTCCCTCTCACTCGAGATTATTAGGCTCTAATGAGAGAACTAAAGATATCGTTGTGCAACGCTTAAACATTGATCATCTCAACAAGTGATCGATGACATTGAATCAAATAGCTTTGTAAGTTATAAGCTCTACTCCTATTTGTCTCACCCACCACAAGAACCTCTTTCTCTCTCCTCTGCTTAGTTTTGTGTGATTTGTAGGAAAATGCAATTAATACAAAGAAGAAAACATAAAAGTTTGCAAGCCTATCTTAAATGATGGGAACCATTGGCACCATGAGTTAACTCTATTTCTAAGTTTATCTATATAATTACAACAACGACATACACTTTTTGTGAGCTTTCTCTCTTAGAACACTTCGAGCAAAGAGCTTTTGAAAAAGAAGAACAAGTTACCAACTTCAACTGGCAGGAAGGTGTGTTTGTAAGTTAATTCTTATGTTGTTAGAGTGTATAATAACCCAATAAAAAAAATGCGTCGGGTGTAGGCACTTGGTAATCTCTCTAATTAAATCCCCCCTTTTATGTGCGATCAAAATCATTCACGGTGAGTGTTAATTTGAACAATTTAAAAGTGTGAAAATGTTGACATTGTTGATGTCACCTTTTGATTAATGATTCTTTCTTGTGTAGATGCCTAAAGTAATCAGGTCATGTAGAACTATTAAAAAGCCGCCAAGGTTCAATGAGAGCTTTGATGAAGAAGTTAGATGAAAGTAATATCGTATTTATACATGTCGCTTAGCTATAGTTCATTGGCATGGCTTGTTCTAGTTACTAATTATTGTTTTTTGGATGCTTTATGTTGTGATGGAGCTATTGAGCGATGACCTCATGGAGGATTGCAATGGATGCATTGAACTTAGATGATGTAGATGACATGTATGGTCAACTTTGGCCAACTATAAGAGACCTAAAGAGCACACACAAAGTACATTTTAAAAGTTGCACTAGCAAATCACATCAAGAGCATCCTTTGAGATGTTACATAGAATGGATTTCTTCCACTAAAGCTTCTATTTGAAGGCCCTTGTAATTCTATTCACTTTAGAATCTAAACCTCAAAAGTTGTCTTCATCTATGCTCATTTACATGGTAATAAATCCTCTAAAGGATCTTGGAGAGTAAGCTAAAATTGTTTTCAGCATTGTTTCAAAATAGTCATGCAATTATAAAAAGATACGTAATAGTTTTAATGATGGGGTACAAAATTAAAGACATGTATATTTGAATGTAATATGATAGAGAGATTGATAACCTTCTGTAAATTGACATTTAAACTTGAAATCCTTTCTTGGAGGGAAGAGTGCATCCTTTGACCATTCTTACAGCTCTCTTACACGTCCATCATTCTTGCACACATGACATGCACCTATTCGTCAAAATGTTAATCACCTCCATAATCTCAAGGCAATTAAAGAGGCCCTCCTAGACCTCATTCTCTTTCTAATGGGCATCTTGTGAGATGCCACAAGATGTAGGCATAGGTGGCATCATCTAGAGGGATCTCTCCACCTCGATGCATACTTTTGCAACATTTGTGAGCTTTGGCATTGTAACCTTGTTTGACATAGCTTGCAATTAGAGTATTCCAAGAGACAATGGCTCAAAATGGAAGCTCTTAAAGGAAACACTTTTCTTTTTCAAGATCACAGCATTTGGTATACATATACATAAGTGCATGTTCAAGTATGATATCATTTTACAATAATCTTGTGGATTGCCTTTCTGTAGTTAGTAGCTCATATAGCACCCAAGCTTTCAAGGTGCCAACAGCTATCACTACATTTGAAGAGAGGAAACCATTTTTTCCATGGCATGAATATGAGATGCATAATTGTGCTTTATGTCAAACTAAAAAGGCACTTATATATCTTATTTCGAACATTTTCACAAATAAATTTATCAATATTTTGAAACTATTCTACTCCTAACACTCTTGCACATCTCTCCCATGAGCATTCCTTATCCATCCCCCACTCTATAGCTACCGCATGGTACTCTCTATAGTAACTACCTTCTAGTGGTAGGCCTCATGATTTTATCGCTTGTTTATTTAGAATACTAGCATGACTCCTGATCACTTTTATTTTCCTTACAGTTTGAGCATTTCCAATTTGTTTCTCTTTGAGAACGTTATGGACACTAACCATGGTCTTTGTAGATCTTCTCAATGTAATTTGAGATAACCATGGTGAAGCTCATAAAGAATAAATGCCAATTGCATGTAGTGATTCCAAAAATTGCTTTGTAAGTGCAAGAAAACTTGCATCCAAAGCCCATAAAGAACACATGCTAGTTGCATAAAGTGATTCGAAAAATAGATTTAGGTCTAGGAAAATACATTTTAAGCTACATGAAACTAGTTTCCTTTTTCTACAAATTCTAGAATTAAAACAACATTATGGACATTTAAAATTTATAATAATGTGAATCACTAATTTCACACCTTGAGATTGTGTGTAAAAACATGTTATTTCAAAATGTATCATGTTATGTAGACATGTATGCATCCAATAATTATATTCACCTTTAATAGTGATCAATGGTGTCTTTAATAATGGAAAATGACTTGTTGTAGACAAGCTCTTCTAGTAGCTCTTTCCTCCCAAATGATGGAATCTATTTTTATTGATGATGTCCACAAGAAGAGTTGAACAATTTGAATACTATTTTTTGATGTGTTATTCCTGTTATATTTTGGTTAAAACATCTTTTGAATTAAAAATTTTCATAAAGCTTTCGAAAGAGCATTCATCTCAGCAGAGGAGAAATTCTCATGACAAATCAATGTATTCAACATAAACCAAACTTGTGATATAGAATACTTGAAAAATCAATATTGCACTCAAGACTCAGTTTATTAGTGCCGTAAAGAGTTATTTATACTATACACAAGTTGGAAGCTTGATAGCATATCTTTGAGTCAAATAGATAAAAGCCATATTATATTGGCCAAGATGGGCATATTGGTAAGGGCGAGCGTGCGGCCCTTCAAAACTATTGCACCTTAACTTGAAGTCCTGCACAATCCATGTCAAAAAGACATAAAGGAACAATGACAACCAAGGTCAAGGTTAGAAAAACGAGCTTCTAATATATAAACCGATGCAATGCAAAAATGTGTAGCATCATGTTATGGGCTATGCAAGTGCCTTAGTAGTTTGAGTGAAGGTAACCTGGGATCTACCTTAGATCCATGCACACGGAAGTGTTTTGTGTGCGTGTGTGTGTGTGTGTGTGTGTGTGTGTGTGTGTGTGTGTGTGTGTGTGAGAGAGAGAGAGAGAGAGAGAGAGAGAGAGAAGGGGGGGGGGGGGGGGGGGGGGGGGGGAGAGAAGAGACGTACAGCAGGAACCCGAAAGCTGGCAGACAGATTTGAGGTTGGAGACGCCCTGCTGGTTGATGACGCTTTTGAAGTTGTCGGGGATAGCACTGCAGACGCAGGAAGCGCTGGATGATTTGAGGAGGCTGCAGCATCCACTATTGGCGGTAGGGGTGGGGGGGTTGGAGCCTAGCACGTACACGCTACATTGGTTGTAGAGCTCCTGAGCGCTGGGGCAAGAAGCCTCGGCGGCCAGAGCCGTCCAATTAGACACGTGGGTGGTCAGCATTACCACCACCACCATCATCGACGCAAGGCGGGTAAAGCCTCCATAGCCTGAGCCTTCCATCTCTCTCCCTCTCTTGCTCGCTCGTCTTTGGCTCTTTCTATTTCTTAAACACTCAGTTGCGCACCACCCTTTCCCATGCACTCCTTCATTTTATAAGCCCCCCCCAAAACAAAACACCAAACCAGACACCCCGCGCTTCAAACATCTCCATCACCCAGAGGACTGCTTTCTTCTCGCTGCATTCATTTACCCACTGCCTCTATTGACCGTAGCCCCACTCCTTAAAAGCTTAAGTTCCTGATTAACACCCACACAGTACACGTTTCAACAGCCCGACACGACAATGTTGTACTTTTATAATTTGCCAAGTCCAGACTGCTGTGCCACATTGCCAATAACAAGGCTGAACATCACTTCATGAGCATCTGAAGGTTTGGTAAACAAATTCCCTCTCTCGTAGGCCTCTGTTATGAGTGATGAGAACGTAGAAGTTGTTGCGGAATGATATGATCTGTGCATGAAGTTTGTTCCTCTTCTTGGAGAGAGAGAGAGAGAGAGAGAGAGAGAGAGAGAGAGACCTTTGCTTCCCGACTCCAAGAGCAAGCGATATACATACATATATATATATATATATATATATATATATATATATATATATGAAAAACTACCAAAATTCCCCTCTAATTTGTGGAAACTCCCAAAATACCCCTCAAATTTGAAAATTTCCATAACTACCCCCAATATTTTGTCATAAATTCCCAAAATACCCTTCAAATGTTCCGAAATTTCCAAACTATCCTGGTTGTGAGATTAAATATCCCCAAAGATTAAAAAAAATTGTAGTTTTTCATATGAAGACTGATTGTCTATTTATACAAGATGCTAAAACTAGAATTTGAGTTGGTTATGTAGGCTTTGGAGATGAATTGCTTCATTATTTTTGTACATAATTTCCTTTTCTGTGAGTTAATTTGTGACAAATAACATGCTAGGCACTCAAAAATGGATCTCAACTATATAAAAGGAATAAAGATTAGAAAATCTTGAACAATCTAACCAAAAATAGATACAAGGGTATTTTGGGAATTTCCAGAAATTGGAGGGGTAAACCACATTTGCATTACCTTTTGCCTTCTAGGTAGCTCTCTGATGTTCCCATTTCTTTTTCTCTGCAAGTTGCTTCACGTCCTTCTTAGATTCATCTATAAGCTCTTTGATCACCACACACAAACTAGGATTGGTTCTACTGGTTTCTACTTAATTCCTTCTGCATTTGCATTATCAGGGCATTGGACTATAAAATGACCATATTTTCCACGGGTATAGCAGCTAAAGTTCCACTTATTAAAATTATCTCTACCCCTTTCTCAGCCATTACCCCCTTATACCTTTGCCAATTCCATCACTTTTACTAGCCTCATTCTATTTGAAGCTAGCTACTCTGTGTGTTTTCACCACCATTGGGCTGGTTAGTGTAATTCATCCATAAATCTTTACCCTTTTTGAAATGGTGAGTTCTTATCTTGCAATTTTTCAGATGAAAGAATCCTAGGAACTGCTATGGAGAACTCTCCTCCATACCACCTTTACAAAGCCCTTGGCTTCTAGGGTTCCCTGCCCAACTGAGCAGTCGGCCCTTGGCCCAAGTCCATGGCCCCCCAGGGTTGCCCTTGGCATGACATTAATCCCCCCTTGGAGAAGTGTTTTTTTCCTCGAAAACAAAAGTGGGAAACTTCTTCTTAAGAACACTAAATGTTTTCCCAAGTGAAAACTTCTTCGGGTCAATCTTTCCACTTGATTAAAGCTTGTCAACGTACATGATGACACATACATAAATCACGACAATCTAAGATGCGCTTAGGTTCATGCAGTTGGGTAGGGAGTTCAACGAAATCAACCAGAATCTATTGGTGAATGACATTGTCATCCCCATGCACACATTTGCATAAATGACTTAGATGAAATATTGAATGAATACGAGAGTGTGTAGGTAACGATAGTTTGTAGGTTTGGTCACCAACTCTCTTGAGTATCTTGAAAGGTACATAGTATCGCGGATATAATTTAATTAGGTACTGGCCCAGTCTTCACACTTTCTGCATGCTTTAGCTTCCCTTTCGTGAAGGTAACTTACCAACGATTCTCATTAGCATACTTTGTATATCGATCATGCACTTGTTGAACATTTTGATGAGCCAGTTTCAACATATCCATATGGTCTTGAATAGAATCTTTGACGTGTTGGATCTTTTTAGTTGCCAACCCCATCGTAATTGGTGACCTAAGTTGAAAACCGTACACTAGCATGAAAGGACTAAATCCAGTTGTTACATGCTTAACACTATTGTAAGAAAGCTCAAGAATAGGTAGATAGTCTTTCCAATCTGATTGCTTCTTGCTAGTGTATGCTTGTAGCATATCCTCTAGCACTTGATTGACTCTTTCAATCTGACCATTCATTTAAGGATGATCTGTTGTACTTAGGTTGAGTTGTGTACCCAATTGTTTAAACAGTACATCCCTCCAAAATTGAAATGTTAAACTTGGGGTCACGATCACTCTCAATGTTACTGGAAATCTATACAACCTGTGCAGATTGTCCATAAATAAATTAGCTAAATCTAGAGTCTTAATTGTTTACTTGGTTGGAATAAAATTACATAGTTTAGTCAACCGGTCTACAACCACCCATACCAAGTCATGACCTCATACAGTGGTTGGTAAACCCACAATGAAATCCATAGAGATACTTTCCTATATACCATTAGGAATCTCTAATGGATGCAAGAGACCTCCTGGCTTCAAGCACTCTACTTTATTAACTTGACATTTGTGGCAATGCAAGACATATTCTTGGACATAGCCATGTAAATCTAGCTAGTAAAACTGTCGCCTTACAAAGCATAAGTCTTCTCAATGCCTGAGTATCTTGCACCTCAACTATCATGAAATTCATAAAGAATTTGGAACCAAATGTCCACGTCCATCGGTACACAAACTCTCCCCTTGTGGACTTGGTACGTATTATTGATGGAAAAATTCTTTCATCTGTGCAGTTCATCACTTTATAGAGGATATATAACACAGTATGGAGGTTAAAAACCACATTTTCAACATTGGAGCAAGAAAAATTTCTCATTTTCACATGGCTCCACACTTTGGAGCATGCATTGTCATGCTCATATTTTCCCTGAAGAGTATCCAGAAACCCACTTCTAGTTTTCTTGAAAAGAAGAGTTGATATGAGGCATACGACTGAGAGCGTCAGCTACCACATTGTATCATCCTTTATGATATCAGAGCTTTGTGTCACACTCCTAAAGAATATTCTCAGTCCACCTGGCCTTTGGAACCTTCAAGTCAATTTGTTGTGTAAACCATTTTATGCTTTCATGGTCAAACATAATCTCAAACTAAGCTCCACAAAAATAACTCTGCGATGTCTTCAAAGCAGAAACTATTACATAAAGTTCTTTTTCATAAGCAAAGTAATAATGTTGTGTTGAATCAAACTTCTTCCTTTCAAATGCAATTGGTCTTCCCTCTTGCAGAAGAACTATTCCAATAGCACAATTATTGTTATTCCTTTCTAAAATGAATGGCTTCAAAGGATTCACAATAGCTAGAATGGGAGCTATAGCTAATGCATCCTTGAGAGCATTAGAACTTTTTTGTTGAGCGGAACCCCACTCAAAGGTTTTCCCCTTGGCTTTTAGTTTTTAATGAACCTTCAATAAAAAATGTTAAATCCCAATAAAATCTGTAACTCTTTGGCATCCAATTTGGATTGATCCATGTGTAGCCCATCAGCTGAGATGACATGTCCTAGGTAGTGAATTTCCTCCTTAAGAAAATCACACTTTGACTCTTTCACTACAAGAGGTATTTCACATTAGTGACACTCGCAGTGCGATGCTCAAAAGTAAAAATCCACGGCGTCGCTATGGGCGTCGCTATTTCCTTTGTTGCATAGCAACCCCTATAGCGATGCCAACACGGGTAAAAAATAAACTGAGAGTTCCATAAACTCAGATCTCAGATATGAGTTTTCGATGCTCAAGCGAAAGAGGTAACCCACACTCTCCCTCTCTCTCTCTCTTTCTTCCACACACACACACACACACACACATGAGGAGAGGAAGGAGATCCAAGTATGCTCCTTCCCTCTCCTCTCTCATATGTTCCCTTCCCCTCTTTCTCTCTCTCTTCCTCTCTCTCTCTTCCTCTCTCTCTCTCTCTCTCTCTCTCTCTCTCTCTCTCTCTCTCACACACACACACACACACACATTGTGTCTTTGAAAGAAAGAGAGAGAGAGACAGAGCACATACATAAACAAAAAACACATACACACACACATTCATAAACAAAGAATGCATACAGACACACATTGAGAGAGAGAGAGAATGACATATATATATATATATATATATATATATATATATATATATATATATATATATATATATATATATATATATATATATATATATATATATAAAACAAAGAGAGAGAGAGAGAGGAGAAAACAAAGAGAAAGAGAAAGAGGGAGAAAGAGAGAGAATAAAAAACCAAAGAGAGAGAGAGGGGGGGGGGAGAAGATAAAAGGACAGAGGTAAGGGGAGAAAACAAAGAGAAAGAGATTAGGTTAAGATTTGAATTACATTTAAGATTAGATTAGATTACATTTAAATTTAAGTTTATGTTGAGTTTAAAATTAGGTTAGATTTAAATTTACATTAGATTAAAAATAGGTTAGATTTAAGATTAGGCAAGATTTAAGATTAGCTAGCTATGTTAGATTTAACTTAGATTACATTTAGGTTTAGGATTTAAGGTTGGATTAGATTTAGGTTTATGTTGAGTTAAAGTTTAAGATTAAATTAGATCTAGATTTATGTTCGGTTTAAGATTAAATTAGATTTAGGTTAGGATTTAGTGCATGTCAATGAAGACTTTGCCCAAAGAGCAAACACTAGTTACACAACTATATGTATATTCCCATCAAAATTTGACACCTATTTAACTCACACACTAACCATATTCAATTACCCGCAAATCACCATATGTTCAATTAAATTAGATTTAAGATTAGATTGGATTTAGTTTTTATATTAAAGTCTACCTTCGGGATTACGATAAAAAAATTAGAGTTAGGCGAACGGTGATCCCTCTCTTCCTCTCTACAGATGTGACCTTAAGTTGAAAAGCTTTCAACGGCATGATACTCAGGTTGGAGGCCAACATGTAATGTGCTAAGTAGTCCCTCGAACAAAGATCTGTTGTGAAGAGACGTTAAGGTGTTGTGAATTGCTACAGCTAGAGAAGAGACAAAGGGGTTTTGTCCAATACATGCACTATCATGTAGATGTGGGTGTGTAGATTTCTCGTACCCACAAATATAGGCATTGACAAATAAAGATGAGATTATAACCCTGTAGTTCTGATCTCCATGCACCTCTAGACTGAGATGTGCGGGGATTGGACATGACTATCTAGAATGTGAGGTAGTCTACAGTGTGAACAAAGAGAGAGAGAGAGAGAGAGAGAGAGCGAGAGAGATAAAAGATGGAGGATGCCAATAGAAGATTAAATTTATGTCCAGGTTATAAGGCTTTTACCTTCATTATGAGTAGTGACGAGGATGTGGGGCCGTCCACCGAAACACCTATCTCTCAACAAGGATCTTATATCCTTGTAATCAATGCAAGCATGTTGTGCAATGGACAAGACGCATTTCTTTGCAGCACGTTTGCGAATTTGGCGAGTTTGATCCATCTATTATAGATCAATTTGTTGCCTATTATAGATCAATTTGTTGCCCATTATAACTTGTCGGACTCTAACGTGTTCGATGACATAACGTGACCCCACACCGTACGAGCGCGAGTACGCAGGCAGAAAGGGCTTAAACGCCCTGATGGACATTCTGAGTTCTCGCAACGGCATGGTTAGTATTAGGGTTTACTCTTTTCTATTTGTTGTATTGTTTTATAAATTATATGTTTATACTTACAAAAAGCTGTCTTATTGTTTTTTTCTGCAGAATCCGACAGATACGCCGCTTGGATGCGATGAGACGTCTGATTAGACGACGTCAGTCTAGCTATAGATACATAGCATTAGTTTCCTTTTTTCATAGCATGTATAATGAGATGACATGTCTACGTCTTTTTGTAACTATTGGAAAACCATGTATATTTTCTCAATAATGACACTGGTGTTGTAACTATTACATTTGCAAAGCTTAACAATCAAGTGATTTTGCCTATGATGTGTACAATTGTCATTGATTTACTTTCATTAATTTACTTTTGTCAGTTTTGTATCTTTATTCTACAAACAATACTATGCATGATGGAGTTGATGGCTATATTGTCTTGTGGGTGACTACTTTGGGCCTATACCTTGCACTTTCTTTCAAAGGTGAATCTGCACTTATCTTGGATTCATTTAGGTTTACTCTATTATTGAAACATTGAATATGGTTGATGGGTGGCAGTGCATTCAATGCCCTACCACCCAATAAAATTTACTGTCACGCGCTCGTTATAAGCATCGCTATATAAGTCTGTGCAACGCCGCTATGAGCGTCTCTATAGGTAGCCTGCAACCATTTTTATAAGCATCGCTATATGCATCTCTATATAGCGACGCTTATAGTGACGCATATACCAACGGCTATAGCAACGCTCATAGCTACGTTCCCGTAGCGACGCTGTTAGCGACGGTCTTAGCAACGCCGGGGAGTATAAAAACCCAATGTATTTCCGTCGCTAAAAACGTCACAAGTGCACACAACCTCTTGTAGTGTTTGGCATATAACTCATTTTCTCTTACAAATTCAAACACTTGCTTTAGATTGTGCAAGTTCTCTTCTTCAGAAGCACTATACACGAGAATGTCATCAAGAAAGACAATAAAAAACTTGCCCAAATACCATCTCAGGACACTATCCATTAGTATCATGAAAGTTGCGGGCACACTGGTTAGCCCAAAGGACATAACAAATAACTTGTAATGTTCAAACCTTGTTTGGAATTCACTTTTGGGTATATCAGCAAGTCGTACTTGGTGATATCCTTGCCACAAGTTGATTTTACTAAAAATACAAGCATGGGTGAGCTTGTCAAACAATGCATCCACTCGTGGTGATGGGTACTTGGTCTTAACAGCTACCACATTCAAACCATGGTAGTCTATGCACATGTGCATGCTACCATCCTTTTTCTTAACCAATAGGATGGGAGAAGCCCATAATGAAGAACTAGGTTAATAAACCCTCTAATGACATAGGCAGCAAGCTGACATTTCATCTCAATAGCCTCAAAATGGCTCATTCTATAGAATGGTTTACTAAATGGTTTATTACATGCAGCCGCATCTATGCCATGTTGCACAGATCGTGTCCATAGTAACCCTAGTGGTAAATCATTGGTGAATACATCCTAATATTTCATTAACAAAATTTTAAATTGATTAGCAACACTTGATTGTTGAGAAGAGAGAGTAGTAGCCATTGTAGGTAGAAAAGAGAGAGAAGCATGCATCATTGACAAATCTTCAAAGGAAAGAAAATCAACATTCTTAAAAAAATTACACAGAGTAACACAAGAAAACTTCTTCTATTTCATTATCGTAAGTGAGCTTCATACGCTCTACTATACATATGAGTGGTGAGGAAGGCACATCCTTCTCTCCTAACAGCAACACTTGTGTGCCATTGGCTTCAAACATCACATTGATGTGCTTGTAGGTACGTTTGAGGGATGGTCCTAGGCTATGCAACCATCCACAACCAAGTACAATATCCCACTACTTCATATTCATGACCTGGAAATCCATGGATATGTTATACCCTTGCGGTTCCAACGGTACAACTTTCACTTGAGTATCCCACACCTCGGCGTCATATCCGTTCATTATCGCTACCTTGTAATGGTGAGAACTCGGAATCTAGGGAAACTTGAGCCATTTTGCCAACCCATAGTTATTGAAATTGTGAGAGGCACCCTTGTCTACCAAGATATGTACCTTGTGTCCTTGAATAGATCCATGCATGCGCACTAGCTCATGTGGACCAACGGTCTGCTACCACATAGAATCCATTATACAACATTCATGCACCACCTTGGTGTGCGTTACCTCCACATTGGAGATACACAAGGAAGTCTCATGAGGCAATAGCTGCACCATGTGTACTGCTCTCTCTTTGCCTTGGGCAACATATCTCCCCTTGGGACAATCTTTTTGCCATCGCCGCTTCCTAAACATTGAAAACATAATTTTTATTTTTTTGCCTTCTCAAAATATTTTGTAGAGAGAGGCCCTCTAGACCCCTTGGGTTTCTTGGACACCTCTAAAATTTCTACTTACTATCAGGCACGTGAGTTTTGTGCTTTGTCTTATCATGAGGATCGTCGTGGATGTGGTCTTGCACTATGGTCTCCTCGAGCGTCTTGGGATTGTGAGTCTTCACATGCTTCTTAAGCTCTGGTGTCAGACTATGGCTAAATCACACACTTGTTGAAAGGTATCTAATTTCTCCAGCTTGAGAATGACATCTTGGTAATGCAAGATATATTCTGATAGTGTTTTATGTTGCCGCATGGAACGCTTATCCCAAGCCAACCAATTTTTGTCTGCTTCATTTGTGGGAAACAGTCCTTTCTAAATACAGCCAAAGGTTGCCCAAGTCTGTGGTATGATTCCCTTCTCCTTGAGACACATCCACCATTTATAGGCCTTGCCTTCTAATGTCAAAATTGTCTACTTTGCCACGACTACATCCGGACTACTTCGTAGATCGTGAATCCCATCCCACCTATTGAGACAAACATTCACCACATCTTTATTGTGCTCTCTTTCCTCTCCCTTAAAAGTTAGCGGCTTTTTATTTTTCAACAAATCATTCGGATGGGAGAGTGTAATGAATCCGGAGGGGGACCGCGCCCTTGATTGGAGCCTTGCTCCTACATATGTGTATCAGAAGAACCCTTGGCCTACTATTGCATATATCTCACTACTAGGTTGGATAATTTAGTAGAATTATCATTCAAAGACAAAAAAAATCTCTAAAAGAGACATGTGTACTTGAAGTTCTCAAAACTATTGAATATCAAGTAGTTCATAATTACTATAATCCCCTATCCTAGCCACGCAGGTACCCTCCATGAGAGTATCCAACATTGGGCCATCATTGGGAGGGTTGGGAGCATGATGCTCACAATCAAATATGTGATTCATGTTGATGTATGAATCCATGGCAACTATGTGATTGCTAGAAAGAAAAGGGAAGAATACCTTGGCTCAAATATGCCCGATGAAAGCTGGTCATATCCATTGAAATCTGTAGTTGCCCATAATTAGCCTTGCTAATTACTGCGTTGATTCTTAAATGTTTTTCAAAAAAGATAGTGTCGATTGCAAGCATTTCAAACGAAACTACTATGGAGAACCATCCTCCTTGCCACCGTTTATATAGTCCTTAGCTTCTAAGGTTCCTTGCTTAGCTTAGCAGTCATCCCTTGGCCCATGTCTGTGACCCTCAGGGTTGCCTTGACATGACACCAAACATGTCCATATGTTTTAGAGTATGTACATTGGGTACACTCATCTGACCAATGATCCTTGGATCTACACTTTGAGCACTAGACCTCAAGCTTCCCAATTGAGTTCTGGTTTTAGCAATTTAAGATATCTACTTCTAGGGTTCTCTGCCCAACTTAGAAGTCACCCCTTGGCCCAAGCCTGTAAACCTCTAGGGTTGCCTTTAGAATGACACCAAACATGTCTATATGATATAGAGTATGTACATTGGGTACACTCATCTGACCGGTGATCCTTGGATCTACAATTTGAGCACTAGACCTCCAGCTTCCCAATTGAGGTTCTGGTTTTAGCCATTTAAGCTATCTGTTTTGACATCTCCTCTAGCTTTGTTTCCATGATCCTTTCGTCTTGCCTTTGGCCTTATCAACTAAATTTTTGTCAGACGAGCGAGAACTAGAGCTTGATTCTAACTCCTCAGTTATTGTGCCATTGTCACTAGAATCTCTTCTACTCTTATGGACATTTCCTTGTTAGTTTGTTTCTCAAGTTTCAATGCTCTCTGAACCAAGTCATTAAACTTCTTGGTTGAGTATGGAACCTCCTCTTTCTTCAATTTGTTGCTTTTCAATCTGCCGAGGAACTAAGCCCTCATTCTCTTCTCCGACGGGGGTTCATGCAATGTAAGATCAATTTCCTGATCTTTTCAATTTAGCTTTGAACTGAAAGTTTCCCTTGCTTAATTTTATAATTCACAAAGAATGTCCATGTCAACCCTATTATCAATTATTCAAGGGAAAAAACTTTGATCACTTTGTTGTAAGTTCTGAGATCGCATGCTAAGTAATGATAATTCCATAAACTGGATCTTTTGGTGTGTGTGTGTGTGTGTGGAAATTATTTCCCCCACTTATCTTCTTTGATATCTTTTAGCCCAACACATTCTCAAACACCTAAATATGCACATCTGGATCATCCCTTTTACCCCCTTTGAACACTAGAAATGCTATTTTTGAGTCAGTGGAGTGTTCATGATACTTAGATTTATCTTTCTTAAACTAATTTCTTGTATCTCATTTGTCCTTTGCTACAATGATTTGTATCAATGTCCCATTTTTCATTGTCATCTATCTCGATCACAGTATTTGACTCACACTTTCTTTTCAACTTCCTATTGCTGATCTACAACTTTTGATACTATCTTCATTGTCATCCCATGCTTTTGGCCCTTACCCTTATCCTTCTTCTAAGATCCACTAGAGTGAGAGAACCTCTACACTCTTTCCAAATGCCTTCACTTGGGATGATGATAATGCTAGGAATCCTCCCTTTCCTCAGGGTCGCACTGGTCCAATTCTCCATATGCCTCATTTCCAAATTCAATGTTAGCATCAGTGCCTCGCTTTGACTCCTATAGTATGGTATTGACACAAGTTGGTTCCTTCATGATTCTTGTTGTCTGCTTTCATCCACATTTGACTCTTCTAGGTGGCATGATTGAATTTTATATAACCCCAAAACCCAACTGGGGGATATATTCACTGTCAAGATCTATCTAGCTCATGACCTTGGTCACCAAAATGGAAGGAGCTAGTTACTTTTTATAGTTATTATAGGTTGAAGTGTTTGAGTTAGTTAGATCAAATTAGGAAAGTAGACTTGAGATATAAGACCAAATATTGATTGAATGGAAAATCAAAACAAGAGATTGAGAATGGAATTGGAATATGTTTTCAAGAAATGAGAGTATAATTGGTCACATGTATAATCATAAGAGCCATGTAATGCTTAGAGAAAATACCAAAACAGTGCAAGAGTAGAACTAGGCTATAGAGTCATAACTACAATAACATGATAACAATAGGAACAATAATTGTCCACAAAATGAGTAATGGGCCCTACTTATAGGCATCAAACTAGGCCTCTATCATCTAACTATTCATTGTAAAGTTATTGTGGTAGTTAATCTTTGTAATTTCCAAGATTCTTATACTAATTTGATTTCCAACTAGGGTCTATTTCCATTGTCTACACCCCTTGTAGTAGATAGCTTGCATCCCCTCCCCTCATGATGGTGTCTCCTCCTTATCTTTTTATTTTGAAGATGACTCCTTCTCATAATGGTGCAAGTTTTAGCATCTCTCTTCAAAGTGGTGGCCATTGCCCTGAAACTTGAAGAGTCTTCTCTCCCCTCTTCTCTCTACAAATTTCCTTGGCTCTCTCTACCTACTTCCCTTTGGCTCCTCATTTCCTCTTTCATGTCCTCCACAAGATAATCTTCTACTTCTACCCCCTCTTCCTTGGGATCACTTCTCTATATCCCTTGTAACTCGTCCCTTTTTCTGTGTGTGTGTGTGTGTGTGTGTGTGTGTGTGTGTGTGTGTGTGTGTGTGTGTGTGTGTGTGTGTGTGTGTGTGTGTGTGTGTGTGTGTGTGTGTGTGTGTGTGTGTGTGTGTGTGTGTGTGTGTGTGTGTGTGTGTGTGTGTGTGTGTGTCCACAAGCTAAATCTCAAATCTTTTTGAATTTGGACTTGGTTTGCTAGGTCAAATTTCCAACCCTAGGTTTTCACTGCGTTTTTCTATTTGTCACCTGTTTTGCTTCCTTTTGATCCAATTTTGCTCAATTTTTTTCACAACTAGTCTTGGGGATATGTTCCTTGTGTATGCACTACCTTATCTGGAAAGTTTTAGGTTAAGCTGTTACTATGGGTACATGGATCGCGATCCATGTTTGGAGTCCAAATTGACTTCTTCTCTTGGTACCATCAAATTCAGCATAATTAGTAGGTCATGTGGTATCAAAATTTTTGAAAATGGACCGCTGGATTGAAAACTAGGTCAATTCTAGCACTTTCTCAAAGTACTTGGTAGTTCTGAGCTTTTGCTTTGAATTTTGATATCCAAATTCTGTTTTGAAAAAATCACTAGACTCCCTTTGATGTCCTCCACCTATGGTACAAGTTTGGTCTCAGTCTGTGAAAGGGGAACATGGATCGTGATCCAAATACCTCTATGTGAGATGGTGATGAAACTTGACTCACATCTTGCCCTTGGTCTATTGATCCTTGCTATATGGTTTTTGTGTGATTTGAACTTGTTTATGTTAGACAAAATTCAATCCACAAATCTGTTTAAGGGTTTTTCTCTTTGCACTATTTTTTGCTCTTTTCACCCACTTTTTGAACTTTTTTGACAATGCTTCTTTGGGGACTTTTGTTCACAATGGTGTCTACTATAGGGTGGATAAGTTTCTGCCCAAAAATTGCTCAGGGGGTACATGGATGGTGATCCATGTTCCACCACTTTTGGACTTGATCTTTGGTGTGCTAATAGCTTATAATCTTTGTAGCCTGATCATCCACAAATTTTTGAATTTGGACTAGTTTTTCCGAACCAAAACTAACTTTTACAGTCTCTTGTGGCAGTTTAGAGAATGTTCTATTTTTGGCTCTTTTGACCAACTTATTTCAGTTTTTTGACATTGTGACTTTTTGGAAAATTGTTCCAAATGATATTAGCTATCTACTGGTCAATTTCCAACCAAAGATCATGATAAGGTACATGGATCGCGATCCATGTTTGGAAGCATTTTCTCATGAATTTTGTTTTGTTGTCTCTCTATTTCCTGTAGAAGCCAAATCTCACCCCTTTATGAATTTGGATCCCAAAAAGTTGGCAAACCCCAAATATTGTGTCTGAAATGCCTGTTTTTTTTTCCTATCAGTCAATTTTGATGTGATTTTTGAGTTTTTCTTTCAAGCAAACCTGATCACAAAAGTGTCCCACTAATGCACAATCTCATTTTTCACTTTCCTGTCAAAATGGTCTTTGGGGTACATGGATCGCAATCCATGTTCCTCCACAGAATCTAGTCAAACTTTCTAGATTGCTTTTAGAGAGTCTGCTAATGTTCTTGATCCACAAATTCTTGAATTTGGATCAGATTTCAGCTCTCTACCATCAAATTTTTAGAATTTCACAGTTATGGTTATTTCGATCAAAATATGGTTTTCATCCTTTTTTTTTCAATCTTTTAGCCCACATTTGATGGTGGTAGTTGCTACTTACCCTACTCCTAAGTACTAAAATAAAACATAAAATAAAAACAAACAAAATGGTGCAAAATAAAGTCACAATGAAAAACAGAATAGCACTCTGAAAGCATAGAGAAAATCAAAGAATGAAGCACTAAACCTTGTGTCTAGCTGCTTCACTGCTAAAGTGTTATTGGAATTAGGGTTGCAGAGAGACACACACAGCTTGGAGAAGACGAAGGAAGTTCAAGGCACACAATAGAGAGTGTATTACTTAGTGTGCAATGGAAAGATAGATAGCCCTAGAGTGATGGGCGTATATACAATGCTCGGGGGGAAAAACCTCCTAAAGAGGGAAAAAATGCCCCGGCAGTCCTAGTGTGTTCACACACATCACTACCACATGTATATGGTAACAAATCCCCCCTGGAGTGATGCGGTGAATGAGAGCTGGCACATGATTAAAGGGAAGTGCCATGCCCTACAGACATGATCAGTCCACAAAGGGGAGTAAGCCCAAAGCTTTGCGGAAAGCTTCAAGCTTTTCATCAGACAATGCCTTTGTCAAAAGATCTGCAAGGTTGTCCTATGTTGGCACATAAGCCAAGCTGATCTCTCCTTCTGAGAGCCTCTCCTTGACATAGTGGTAATGCACCTCAATGTGCTTTGTACGAGCATGAAAAACTGGGTTCCTCGCAACTGCCAATGCGCTCTGATTGTCAGTGTAGATAGTGTTGGCAGTGTCCTATCCAACACCCAAATTAGCCATAAGGCGTCTGAGCCATACACACTCACCGTAGCTGTGAAGACTGCCTTGTACTCAGCCTCACAACTCGAAGTGGCCACAGTAGGTTGCTTCTTGCTCAACCATGATATACATGAACTGCCAAGCATGAAACAAAAACCACTTGTGGACACTCTCGTGTCAAAACAACTAGCCCAATCTGAGTCTGAAAAAGCATGTAAGTCTGGCGGCAATGATCCCCCCTTGGGATAAAACAAGACAAGATGTAAAGTGCCACTAAGGTAGCGGAAAATCCTCTTGACAGCCTGCCAATGCTTAGACCCTGGGCTATGCATAAATCTGCTGACCTGTGAGACTGCAAACTGAATATCTGGCCTCGTGTTGCATACATAAATGAGGCAGCCAATAGCAGTTTGGTAAAGAGTGACATCAGCAGGATTGCCAGCATCATGTAGACTCAACTTCAAACATGTTTACATGGGACTGGCAATAGGTTTGCCATCCTCAAGTCCAAACTTACATAGCAATGTCTCTATGTAACTTTTTTGACACAAGGCAATACCACCATCACACTGCTTAAACTGTATACCCAAGTAATGATGCAACAGCCCCAATCTATCATCTTGAAAGTAGAATTCAAATCAGCCTTAAATTCAACAATATGTCTCTCATTTGGTCCAGTGATCAGCAAATCATCGACATAAAGAACCACAATGAGAAGTACATCATCCTCACGCTTTACATACAATGTGCTTTCTGTTGGACTATTACGAAAGCCTTGTTTCACCAAATGGGTGTCAGCTTTCTCATACCAGGCACGAGGAGATTGCTTCAACCCAGACAAAGCCTTCTTACATCTGCACACTTTGTCCTCTTGTCCTTTTATGACAAAACGGCGAGGCTGCGTTACATAAACTTCCTCAAATATGTCACCATTCAAGAAATCAGTAACAATGTCTGATTGATGTACATCCCAACCAAAATGAGCTACCAATGCACATAGAAAATGCACAGTAGTCATACGACAAGTGGTAGCAAAAGTCTCTTCATAATCTATGCCTTTTTGATGTGCATAACCCATTGCAACAAGTCAAGCCTTATGGTGATCAATCTCACCATCCCGTGTTGAGGGATATGTGTTCGCTACGTGAGCTGGGCAAGCGCCGAGCCTCTGGCTGTGGGAGGTGTGAAAGAGAGAACAAGAACAACTGATAACTCTGGCAATCACCGCAATCATCAATTAATCAATTAATACATCTGAGTACAGCTTAATCTTTAGCCAAGGCGGGCTGTTAACAGCGCAGTCACTTGGATCATCTACTAACTAGGAGTTTAAGCTCCCGTTTACAAGATTAACCGGGCCGTTAACGACACCCGACTTAAGAAAATGCTTAATCAACTTCGGACTGATGTCGGTGATGAGATTCCCTTCTGTCGCTTTATTTGCCTCATTTACCTAATTCTTCTCATTGCCTCAATCTTTATGCTTCAATTATTGCCAAATTCTCTGCAAGCTATCTCTATGTAGCATCCTCTGATCGCCTCTGTCGTCCTTTTTATGCTTAATTGAGAGAAAGATTGAGAGATATCTTTCAACATCCCCCTCTCTTTCTCGTTCTTCACCTCCTTCACAGATCCTCAATTTTACTCCTTCACTTTCCCTTAAGGGATCTGCCAGACTCGCCCCAATAGCTTAGGGGTTTGTAGTCATCCAAACTCTCCCTTGCTTAGCTTCAAGAACGAGATCGAAAGAGAGTTTGAGAGAGCTTTGCCTCCTTTGTCTTTCCAAGCATGAGAGCGAGAGAGAAGGAACAGTGCTTGCTTGTCTCCTCTAGAAGCTCGAGAGGGAGAGAGAAAGAGATTCTCTTCCTTCGTGCTATTCCCCTTCTTCTCCACTTCGTGAGGCCCGTCTAAAATCTCCTCCTAGATTCGGAGTTACACGAAACCCACCGGGACAAGGTCCGAAAAGGTTCACCTTGGCATGCTGGGCATCTTTCCCTTCTTAGCCGCGCTCAGCTGAGCTTTGTACAGCCCAGCACGATCTTGTTTTCCTTCCCCTGCTCTCAGCCTCGCTGCTGAACGCCATGCTTCCCCTTATTTTTCCTCCCTTTCCCACTATTCTCCCCTCATTTATCCCATTGGGTGGGCGTTTGGTTAAAGCTCTTGGGCGGCCATTAAGCATGTCCTCTTGGGTGGGTGGCCCTCCAAGGACACCAATTTGAGCATACTCCACTACCTTCACACTGCCATGTTTGGCATGCATCTCAAGCAAGGGATGGTTAGTGGCATGGTTAGCCAAGCCTGCCAAGTACGAAATTTTCCTCCAATAGCCCTTGACTAACAATATCATCATGAATTTGATGCCCATATCGTCTTGCATGGTGATTCTTGCCTTCAAGATATAAGCGTACGTGATTTCATTTGTCCAGCTTCCTGTCCCTACCTCTGTTGGAGTTATCCCGCAATCATTGCATTCCAAGAGATGACATTCCAAACACGAAGCTCTTCAAGCACTTTTTGCACTTAATGAGACGTACACCACATTTGATATACATGTAGCTGCTATCAGTGCACTGCAGGAGATAATAGTTTGGACAAGATTCTCCTCAAGCACTTACTTTGCTGCACTCCAAATCCCGAGCGTGGGCCAAAATCTCCCAGATGGCACTCCGTACAAGCCGACCGGAGTGGTACGGAACCCGCCCCCGTGAATCTTTATCGGCCAATATCTTGGCGACCGGAACTCCAATCACCAATCTCAAAAGATTGACACGCTCCAGAAGTAGAGCACTTCAGGCCCATGCATTCATTTCATCTCTATCACCTTAGCTACAGTTGCCCAATCCGGTACGGATCTGCAATCGACTCAAACTTCAATATGCCATAACTTCTTCACTGTAGCTCCTATCGACGAGCCGTAAAGACAGGCTAATAGAGCACTTCAAGCACTACCATTCTAAATCATAAACTCCCATCTGTGCTCACTTCAAGCATAATCATTCTTGGCATCATTAAGGCATCTGTTGGCCCTTTTAAGCCGCATCTGGCATACATTAATCATTAAACTTGGCATGTTAACAAGCCCTCATCACTGACCATTAATCAAGTAGGCTTCAAAGAAGCTTAGCTTGCATTTCTCTGCTCTTTTTCTTATCATGGAAGCGGAGCTGTACGACATCCACCCCCTCTGAACCTGCACAGCCTCCGGTCTGTGCCAACAGCACTTCAATCTGCATCTGCTATAGGTACCTTAAGCTCCTGCCATCATCAGCCTCATGTAACTGAGAAACATATGAAAAATAAAATAAGGCTTATACCCTATCATCAATGTTCTAGCTTAAGCATTAGTTAGCTGCCCATCAAAAATCTTTGAACTATATCTGTCGTATCTTCAAAGCATTCAATTATGAATATCCTGTTTAGTGAACCCCGCCAGACTCAAGTGCTCCAGTTAATGATGCACACGGCTTGACCATTAAGCTCTCTTTAAGGAACCCTGTCAAGCTCAAGTATGCCTTACTCTGTCTACACACGGAATGGCCGTCAAGTTCTTTACTTCAAGTTCTGTTAGCAGAACCAACTCAATAGATGTGAAGATATTTCATCAATTATCCAAAGAAGTCACAACTGGAAGCCAGCCATGTAATCTTATTAAATGCATAACCTAACACTCTTCTGACTTAGCATAGATCTAGAAAACAAAACTTTGTACCATGAAACCTGCTTCAATAGATAACTGGTACTCTTCAAATCTGGAACTTGCACTTCAATAGCCCCCGGGATCAAACGGGAAACCAATCAGTTGCCCCACTGTGAGCATTCCTTTAAAATTTTTGCACCATCCTCCAAGATCATAGGGAAGATACAATAATTTCCAATCATTACAGCATAAACATACATTAACCCACAAATCTTCATGCAAACCGCCTGGATCATATGGCATATAAGTCAATTGCCCCGGATTATGCATAACCTGTCACCTCCTGGGTCAAAAGCTAGCTCAAAATCCCCTACATCATAGGGTAACATCAGATTCCATATAGCATCAGGTAGCATCAGATACTGCCATATCCCCTGTGCAAGTGGCTCATCCAATTGTCGATCATCAATCACAGGTAAAATCATTGGCAGTGCACCTTCACTCGCACTAGTATCGAAATTCCGATCATGCATATCTGAATACATCAAGTCTCTGGTAAAACTCTCTTCATTAGACTCACAATATACATCAAAAAACAATTCTCTATCTCGTAGAGGCTCAAAATCAAGTAGTACATCATCTAACAACTGCATAAGTTCATCATCTGCTGAATCTGAACAAACTAGCTCATGCATGATTCTGGATTGACTGGTATCCTTAGCATCTGTATTTGAGAATCCTTCCAAAGCTTCGTCCAATAAGCACATAAGGTCTAGGTCCACTGCTTGAGAAGGTTCCTCAATCCTGTACATCTCTGGTTGCTGCAATAAACGAGGATTTTCACATATGACATGCATACTAAACACATCTGCAGTAAACTGCTCTTCAAGTCTTTCACCCTCATCCAGATATCTTTGCACTTCTATAGCACAAAGTTCAGCATGCACATTGAAAATTTCATCTACTGCCCTGTCTGTATCATCGGCACAATGAAATCAATCATATCCAATGTCAAGAGATTGCACTTCACTATGCACCCCCTCTGAATCAGCATCTCCATAATCATAATCTTTGTCTTGGTTCACATCAAATACATATGGTTGAGCATCAAATACATCTACATCATCACCAGTGTCCTGAAATGTAGCCATAGACATGAAACCCTCTTGTATAGCATCATCCAAAACAATTGCTTTTGCATGTAATGTTGCATAAGCATTCTCTTCATGTTCTACACCCAAAGAGCACTCCAAATGGGCATCCACATCACATATTGACTCTGACAAACATGTTTCTTGATCACTGCTAGCAACTATGCTTGTATGCAAACCATGTACTAGCTCTAAGAAACCTGCTTCCTTATTTATGTCACTTTGAGAGGATATGACTGCATGCTTAGCATCCATAGAGTCATATCTGCTTTGGAATAAAGAAGACAATCCCAATCGAGCATAAACAGTATCTACTATGAAATCATCATCTGCATGCAATAATGTCTCATCTTCCAAAAGACATGCATCGATAGCAGCTTCTAGCATAGCATTTTCTTTGGCTTTACTTCTTGCAGAAATATGCTCCTAGAATTCATCATAGTTGAGGATCTGCATCTGATCCCCTTCACATTTACTGAAGACAACCTTACTTCATTCAGTAATCTCCTTTATTTCACGATCTAGAATCCTTGAGCTTTCGTAAATGAATTCCTCTGCAAAATACTCCCACCGTGTGGGATATGCTTCTGCCAGTTCTTGAACCTGCCTTTCAAAATCCGAGTTTACAGCCTCGTCAAAAGCTGCAATCATCCGATCTTCTGGAACATTTCGGCTCTTCATCTCATCTTCGTAACATGCAATAAAACCTTCTGGATCATATCCCTGAAAAATATAATACTGCTCCAGAAAAGCATCAAGTGCTAGCTCTACAGCATCATCAATCTGCTTTTTTAACTGCACGACTTTCGCTTCCTGCAGACATCTTTGAACTAATTCCATCATTTTAGGCAAATCTGCAACTACTAGATTTTTATCAAATCCATTGGCACTGAAATCGTCAATAAACTGCTTTAATTGTAATGTCATCTCCATCTTCACCTGCCACCCCGGCTCGTTTCGCGTCGGGTTCACCAAAGATGTCGGGGGATATGTGTTAGCTACGTGAGCCGGAGGCGCCGGTCCTCTGGTTGTGGGAGGTGTGAAAGAGAGAGAACAAGAACAACTGATAACTTTGGCAATCACCGCAATCATCAATTACTCGATTAATACATCTGAGTACAACTTAATCTTTAGCCAAGGCGGGCTGTTAACAGCACCGTCACTTGGATCATCTGCTAGCTAGAAGTTTAAGCTCCCGTTTACAAGATTAAACGGGCCGTTAATGACACCGGACTTAAGAAAATTCTTAATCAACTTCGGACTGATGTCGGTGATGAGATTCCCTTATGTCGCTTTATCTGCCTCGTTTACCTAATTCTTCTCATTGCCTCAATCTTTATGCTTCAATTATTTCCAAATTCTCTGCAAGCTATCTCTATGTAGCATCCTCTGATCACCTTTGTCGTCCTTTTTATGCTTAATTGAGAGAAAGAGTGAGAGATATCTTTCAACATCCCCCCGTCTTTCTCGTTCTTCGCCTCCTTCACAGATCCTCAATTTTACTCCTTCACTTTCCCTTAAGGGATGTGCCAGACTCTCCCCAATAGCTTAGGGGTTTGTAGTTGTCCAAGCTCTCCCTTGCTTAGCTTCAAGAACGAGATCAAAAGAGAGTTTGAGATAGCTTTGCCTCCTTTGTCTTTCTGAGCATGAGAGCGAGAGAGAAGGAACACTGCTTGCTTGCCTCCTCTTCAAGCTCGAGAGGGAGAGAGAAAGAGATTCTCTTGCTTTGTGATATTCCCCTTTTCTCCACTTCGTGAGGCCAGTCTAAAATCTCCTCCTATTGATCTTTTCGTTGCTTCCTCGCCAAGCTTTGGTTCGCCCTTCAATACGAGAGGGATGGCAAACCCCCCCTTGAGGTCGAGAGACTTCCCCTCTCTTGCTTCCTTTCCTTTTCCTTCCTTTTTTCTCATTGGCTTTGCTAGTACATTTCGAGACATTTTCAGCCATAGCCAAAAATTGTTTGAAGCACATAAAAACTTTGGACTTCGCTTTAAGTAGAAATACCCATGCATGCCTGGAGTAATCATCAATGAAAGTCACGAAGTACAGGTAATTGCCCAAGGACGGAGTTTGCATGGGCCCACAAACATCACTATGCACAAGCTCCAACCTGCATGTGGCCCAAACTAAACCATCCTTTGGAAACTTAGAACGCTGCATCTTACCCAAAATATAGCCTTCACAAACATGTTTGACAAGTGCTTCAAGAGGCGGCAAAGAAGAAACCATATTAGATTCCTGCAAACGCAGCAAACTGGAAAAATTCAGATGACCAAAACGTGCATGCCAAAGTTTTGCATCTGAAATAGCCCTTGAATCTGCAACAGCATTTGCAAAATTTTGTTCACACTTGTCATACAAAGTGATCTTATACATCCCACGGTTGAAAAGGCCAGATGCAACAATTTCATCACCAAAACTGAGATCATGAACTGTACATCTGTCATCCACAAATTTGTCTACAAGTCCAAGTCTAGCAAGTGCGGATACAGACAAGAGATTCTTCTTGATTCCAGGTACATAAAGTGCATCAACAAGTGTGAAAGAACTGCCATTAGCAGCAGTAAGCACAATCTTTCCAACTCCCTTAACTGGATAAGAGGCATTGTTGGCACAAGTGACTGAATTCCCATGAGGGACAGACTCGAGAGAGGTAAACAATTCACGATGTGAGGTAATGTGCTTTGTAGCACCACTGTCAAAATACCACACATGTGAATCTGTAGCAACTGACAAACATGCATCATGGACAGCAGGATTGTAAGTGCACTCTGCACTAAAAGCCCATTCTACATCAACATCAGCATTATAGTCTCCTTTTATAGAAGACTCAACAATGGCTGCATTTGTAGTGGAACCAGCATTTGTAGTGGAACCACCCTCTTTCTTCTTAGCCTCTTTTGCCTTCAACCTAAGACATTCCTTGATCAAGTGATCATTAGCTTTACAATAATGGCAACGCGTCTTCTTTTTGTCCTTATCACCAGAATTGCCAGCAGAAGCATTAGGAACAGTATTTTTGCCACTCACAGCAGAACCATAAGAAGTGGCTACATTGTTGTTACCACCCCTTATTTGAGAAGCAATAAAAGCATGTTGATCAACTGCACGCTGCCTAGTCCTGTTTTTTCTGGAGAGTGACACTTGCAATAGCAATGTGCATAATGCATCAAACTTGACAACTTCAGGATTTCCTTGGGTCATAAGTCTCCAAGTACTAGCAAAAGTCTGGTAAGAATCTGGTAAGGCATCAAGAACAGTCTGCACAAGGAAACTGTCTGAAATGACTTCACCTGTAGAAATAAGAAACCTGCAGAAATCGGAGGACGCAGGTGAAGTCATTTCAGACAGGCGACTAAGCCCGGGAGGACGCAACCTGCTCTAATACCAATTATTGGAATTAGGGTTGCAGAGAGACACACACAGCTTGGAGAAGATGAAGGAAGCTCAAGGCACCCAATAGAGAGTGTATTATTTAGTGTGCAATGGAAACATAGATAGCCCTAGAGTGATGGGCATATATACAATGCTCGGGGGAAAAGAGGGAAAAAATGCCCCGGCGGTCCTAGTGTGTTCACACACATCATTACCACATGTATATGGTAACAAGTGTAAATGGAATGGAGGAAAAAACTTCAAAAAAGAACGCTCTAAATATGCACTAGGTCACTCACCACCTGAGGATCATATCCTCGGCAGCAGCGTCAATGTTAACGAGTCACCAAGATGGACATTTGTAGCATAGCGACCTGGCACTAACATAATGTCAATACTCAGGGAAGTGACTTGAATGGGGCACGGAGACTCTTTGAGGTTGTCAATCTCAAGAAGTGAACATAATAAGAAAACACACTAACTCAACAAGAAAATAAACCACTCAATGATCAGGGAAATCTGCCTATGTCCTTTCTCACCGCTCTAGGTCATCACGCCATTTTGGCACTCGAACGGACTTGAAATGCAACGAAACTTTATGAGGAGGTCTAGGACACCTAAAGACAATATCCTACCAAGTTTGGTTGCAATCCAACAAGGTACAAAAAATTACAATCCATCATGAAAAAGATCTTGAAAACTATAACAAATCAGTCTAGAAAGGTCGTCTTATGATCTAGGAAACTTTCCTATGGTCAAAACGACTAAAAACAATTATTTAAGCACTATAATCTGAAGATTAGGCTCATTAACACGTAGTCGCAAAACACAAGAACAAAATCCCCTTTCCTTACATCAATTTGAGGCCTAAAAGCTTCCTGTGGCCTTGCACTTTGAAGACCAACATAGTGATCATTCAATTCTTCATATCCTTGAAACTCATTTGTGTCTTCCTCTATCTCTTGCATACGATGACTCCCTGTAGTCTTTGGCCAAAATGATGTATATTCACCAATTTGTTTATTGGTTGGTTGTTCAAGCTCACTAATTATTTTTTGCCAATCAATAATAACTGACTCCATGTATTTTGTAGAATCGTGCTCCTTTCCCTTTAGTAGAGTCCATCTTTTCCAGAATTCAAGATATGTCTTAATCCCTTGAATAACAAGCAGACTATCCTTCACATAGTCTGCTATAGGAACCACATCTGAACAACCTACTGAAAATTTTGGTTTCCCTTGATCATCTTTTTTCCACAACTCAATTCCTGACTCCCTCGGCATCCAATCAGGTGATTTGAGGTGAATTTTGTACTGCATTACTGGGATTTCACCTTGCATAAAGAAACAAAATTGAAGTGTCTTAGAGTGTCCAACAAGAGCATCTTGTCCATCACACATGTATCCTCCTTTAACAAAGAAGTCGGGAACTTGCGTCATCAGAAATGGTGTTGGAGTTGAGCGTTCACATTTTTGAAAATGTTCCATCAAATGTGAAAAGTGTATGTAATTCCTGTTTGCAATCTCTCTGAGAACCTGCTAAACATTACATCTATGTCCTCATGTGTATGACCCACCATTAAGAATCCCAAATGCACGGTTTTGAAAACACCTTTTGCTACTAGCAAGGATAAGTATGCAAATAAATATTGATTCTTATTTTATCTTGCACAATTATCTAGTTGTAGCCAAAAATTCTCATGCAATTTTTGAAACATGGGAGTGGACATGGTATCCACAACACATTGAGAGGAGGCCGATTGCAAGTTAGCAATCTCTTCATTACATCTTTCAATAGCCAACGTGGTGTTACTGCTGCTGATGTGTTACTACTATTGATGCATTCCTCTCATGCTCTTTCATCATTCTGTTTTGGTGATCTAAAGTTGTCCTTGAATTCAATGCATTGAACAATGTTACATTGCTGCGTGGCATACCATTATGGCATAAATCTCCTAGCCCATGGTTTTTTGTTCTTTCCAAATTCTATAAGCATAATGCAAGGGAACCAATTGTAGCATTTGGATCTGAAGGCCATAGACCATTCAATGAGAAATGACCATACATCCATGACCATCCCCATGTGTTATCATACATGCTAATGATACTTGCAATTGATATGCCTTTCATAGTCTTTTGAGTTCACTCTCAATCTAGGTATTGCTGCCTTTTTTTTGTCCATTTTATCATGTATAATGCATAAATACTTATCCTTTTGCATTTGCAAGGACGTACGCCAGGTGTAGTACACATTTCTATAGCTTTTTTGTTGCATCATGTGAATTCTACATTCATCCTTCAAACGTGAAATCGGATCATCATCCTTTGTTGACTCTAGTTGAGACTTTATCCGACTACACACAACAGATTTGGAGAACTCACTTGTTTCTTACAAGGTTACATTAGCAAACTCTGTATTCAAAATCCTATTAAACGTAGTGCTAGACATTGGCTTGAGACTCATACTCTCGAGTGTTTTATTGACATCATGTAAGATTTCTATTTGCTTGGACGTGTTTGGTATAGCAAGCAAGGTTTCCCTGGTACCATCTTCCATAGTTCTACTCTTCTGTGGCATTTTCTCTGAAGTTTCATCTACAAAAGAGCGCATCAATGCCCATCCCAATTCTGCATGGTCTCTTCCTTTTCTTATGCCACCATCATTACCATGCACTGAGTGTCAAACCCCATTTTCAAATTGTTCACGGTAACGATAAAATGAAGTTTTTGGAATGCCATGAATTTTGTACCAAGCTCTACTACAGACCTCATTACCATTAAAAGAAAATACATAGCATGTTTTGGTAGTTGTTTTGTTCTCACGCCAAGCAATCAACATTGTATTATACACACAGTTGGTTCGATTTTGCAAACTTTGTCCCTAAAATTCATTGCACATAGCCATGACCTTATCTCTATTGGCATATTGATAACACCTCAGAGAACAACAATCTATGGTTGAAACAAGCTGGACAGATGATATGGATGCTTGATTGGATCTGTTAGAAGGTTTCATGAACATATTTGGCTTCCTATTTATAAAGCAATATTTTTGTTTTTTTAAAATAGGTTCTATCAAACGAGCTGATTCAATGTATGTATCTTGTAATGTGTCACTAGCATGTAAATCCTCATATTGTAACAACGCTTTTCCATCCATAGTTGTCACTCTCTTGATAGGCCAACGATTGATACATTAGATTGTGCAAAAATAGTAGCCTCACAAGCATAGATGTTTCAATACCAATATCAATGTTATCTTCACACCAAAGTTTACGAAATCAAATAACCACACATACATGACAACCCCTTCGGCTACTACATGTGTTTTGCTTTCATCCCAAAGTTGAACTGTGTTATCCTTCCAAACCTCCCTATAGCTCATTCCATCAGATTGTGCCTCCAATGCTCCCATTCCTTTGTGAGTCTCATATGTAGCAACCCCTTTGTATTGTATCTCATTCATATGTTGTAGCAACCCAATACTCCATTTCACAATACTATGAAAAGCATCTCCCACTTTCAATGCACAAATTGTTGGGAATGGAATGAGTGCTTTCTTCTAAAAACACAAATCAACTGTCACAATGAAAAACGGAATAGCACTCTGAAAGCATAGAGAAAATCAAAGAATGAAGCACTAAACCTTGTGTCTAGCTGCTTCACTGCTAAAGTGTTATTGGAATTAGGGTTGCAGAGAGACACACACAGCTTGGAGAAGACGAAGGAAGCTCAAGGCACACAATAGAGAGTGTATTACTTAGTGTGCAATGGAAAGATAGATAGCCCTAGAGTGATGGGCATATATTTAATGCTCGGGGGGAAAAACCTCCTAAAGAGGGAAAAAATGCCCCGACGGTCCTAGTGTGTTCACACACATCACTACCACATGTATATGGTAACAAATCCCCCCTGGAGTGATGCGGTGAACGAGAGCTGGCACATGAATAAAGGGAGGTGCCATGCCCTACAGACATGATCAGTCCACAAAGGGGATTAAGCCCAAAGCTTTGTGGAAAGCTTCAAGCTTCTCATGAGACAATGCCTTTGTGAAAAGATCTGCAAGGTTGTCCTGTGTTGGCACATAAGCCAAGCTGATCTCTCCTGCTAAGAGCCTCTCCTTGACATAGTGGTAATGCACCTTAATGTGCTTTGTGCGAGCATGAAAAACTGGGTTCCTCGCAACTGCCAATGCGCTCTGACTGTCAGTGTACATAGTGTTGGCATTGTCTTGTCCAACACCCAAATCAGCCATAAGGCGTCTGAGCCATACACACTCAACCGTAGCTGTGACGATTGCCTTGTACTCAGCCTCACAACTCGAAGTGGCCACAGTAGGTTGCTTCTTGCTCAACCATGATAGACATGAACTGCCAAGCATGAAACAAAAACCACTTGTGGACACTCGCGCGTCAAAACAACCAGTCCAATCTAAGTCCGAAAAAGCATGTAAGTCTGGTGGCAATGATCCCCCCTTGGGATAAAACAAGCCAAGATGTAAAGTGCCACTAAGGTAGTGAAAAATCATGTTCACAGCCTGCCAATGCTTAGACCCTGGGCTATGCATAAATTTGCTGACCTGTAAGACTGCAAACTGAATATCTGGCCTCGTGTTGCATACATAAATGAGGCAACCAACAGCAGTTTGGTAAAGAGTGACATCAGCAGGATCACCAGCATCATGTAGACTCAACTCCAAACCTGTTTCCATGGGAGTGGCAATAGGTTTGTAATCCTCAAGTCCAAACTTACATAGCAATGTTTCTATGTAACTTTTCTGGCACAAGGCAATACCACCATCACACTGCTTAAACTGTATACCCAAGCATTAGGAAAATTTTGAGCTCATTTTTGGGCCTTGTAAGAATTGTTGATGTGGCATAGCTTTCAAAAAGTGGGGATCGGTAAAATTTTTATAAATAAAATCCAAACTTGTCCAAGGTTGGATATTTAGAATCTACTCTTCAAATGCTATCCATTGATATATAGCATGCATGTATCGGACATTGCCTTAATATAGATCTAGAAAAAGGTGATTTTAGATTACCGTAACGGTAACAAAAATTGGTTGATTGAAAAAAAATGGCATAACTTTCATAGAAGTCATCCAAAATTTTCATACCATCTCTTTAGAATCCATTTTTAAAAGCTTTCCAATGATAGGTCATATCATGGGGTTCTGAGAAATATTTAGAGGGGTCTACCGGGTTGCTTTCTTTTGTACAACTTTGATGATGTGGCACTCTTAAAAGGCCCAAAAATGAGTTCAAAACATTCCTAATGTAATGATGCAACAGCCCCCAATCTTTCATCTTGAAAGTAGCATTCAAATCAGCCTTAAATTCAGCAATATTTCTCTCATTTGGTCCAGTGATCAGCAAATCATCCACATAAAGAACCACAATGAGAAGTACATCACCATCACGCTTTACATACAATGTGCTTTCTGTTGGACTGTTATGAAAGCCTCGTTTAACCAAATGACTGTCAGCTTTCTCATACCAAGCACGAGGAGATTGCTTCAACCCATACAAAGCCTTCTTACATCTGCACACTTTGTCCTCTTGTCCTTTTATGACAAAACCGCGATGCTGCGTTACATAAACTTCCTCAAATATGTCACCATTCAAGAAAGCAGTAACAATGTCTAATTGATGTACATCCCAACCAAAATGAGCTGCCAATGCACATAGAAAACGCACAGTAGTCATACGCCAAGTGGGAGCAAAACTCTCTTCATAATCTATGCCTTTTTGTTGTGCATAACCCTTTGCAACAAGTCGAGCCATATGGCGATCGATCTTACCATCCGGCTTGCGTTTCAACTTGTAAACCCACTTCGTACCAATGGCCTTTTTGCTTGGAGGAAAATCACATAAAGTCCATGTGTCATTTTCTATAAGTGCATCATATTATGATTGCATGGAAGCCATCCAATTTTCTGAATTATGTGCTTTATCAAAAGACAAAGGCTCCTCAACATCATCTAAGCTAGACACAACCAAAGCATAACAATCTGATGCATAAGATGCATGGCGAGAGCCTGAACGACTACGACTAGACAAAGGTGCATCCAATTTATTGTCACGCAAAGTATGCACCAGCCTTTTTGGCATACCTCTAGCCTGCTCATTTTCAGCCCTTTCCTCATCAATTACATCATGTACATCTGCATCAGTAATAGGCCGATCTAAAACATTTTCAAAAACCCCCATAGGCTGTACATTGGCCTCATTGGAACTTACATTCGTATTTCCACCACTAAAAAGAGGCAACAAAGTGTCATAAATGTCCTGTGAGCTTACATTACTGTCTCTAGTACATGACAGCAAGGGCTGAATAGAATCTTCCACAAACACTACCTCCCATGAAACCAGAATACGTTTTTTTTCCGGATGATACAACCTGTAACCTTTGCTTTCAGCACTATAACCAACAAAAATACATTTGACAGCCTTATCATCCAATTTTCTGCACTGCACTTGTGGCACCAAATCATGTGCCAAACAGCCAAAAACACGCATGTGCTCAATAGAAGGCTTTCTATCATGCCATGCTTCATATGGAGTAATAGACAGCAAAGCTTTCGTAGGACACCTTTTCAGTACATAAGTGGCACACATGATGGCCTCAAGCCAAAAAGAATGCGGTAAAGCTTGACTTTTGACCATACATCATGCCATTTCCGTAAGTGACCTGTTTTTCCTCTCAGCAACACCATTTTGCTGAGGTGTATAAGGCACTGTACATTGGTGTTTTATCCCACGACTACGAGCAATGCATTAAATTCATGAGACATATACTCCCCCCCTCGATCGGAACGGAGGGTGCCCATAGTACATTTCGAGACATTTTCAGCCATAGCCAAAAATTGTTTGAAGCACATAAAAACTTCGGACTTCACTTTAAGCGGAAATACCCATGCATGCCTGGAGTAATCATCAATGAAAGTCACGAAGTACAGGTAATTGCCCAAGGACGGAGTTTGCATGGGCCCACAAACATCACTATGCACAAGCTCCAACCTGCATGCGGCCCGAACTAAACCATCCTTTGGAAACTTAGAACGCTGCATCTTACCCAAAATATAGCCTTCACAAACATGTTTGACAAGTGCTTCAAGAGGCGGTAAAGAAGCAACCATATCAGATTTGTGCAAACGCGGCAAACTGGCAAAATTCAGATGACCAAAACGTGCATGCCAAAGTTTTGCATCTGAAATAGCCCTTGAATCTGCAACAGCATTTGAAAAATTTTGTCCACACTTGTCATACAAAGTGAGCTTATACAGCCCACGGCTCAAAAGGCCAGATGCAAAAATTTCATCACCAAAGCTGAGATCATGAACTGTACATCTGTCATCCACAAATTTGACTACAAGTCCAAGTCTAGCAAGTGCGAATACAGACAAGAGATTCTTCTTGATCCCAGGTACATAAAGTGCATCAACAAGTGTGAAAGAACTGCCATTAGCAGTAGTAAGCACAATCTTTCCAACTCCCTGAACTGGATAAGAGGCATTGTTGGCACAAGTGACTGAATTCCCATGAGGGACAGACTTGAGAGAGGTAAACAATTCACGATGTGAGGTAATGTGCTTTGTAGCACCACTGTCGAAATACCACACATGTGAATCTGCAGCAGCAAACTGACAAGCATGCATCATGGACAGCACGATTGTTAGTGCACTCTGCACTAAAAGCCCATTCTACATCAACATCAGCATTACAGTCTCCTTTCATAGAAGACTCAACAATGGCTGCATTTGTAGTGGAACCAACATTTGCAGTGGAACCACCCTCTTTCTTCTTAGTCTCTTTGGCCTTCAACTTAGGATACGACTTGATCATGTGATCATTGGCTTTACAATAATGGCAACGCATCTTCTTTTTGCCCTTATCACCTGAATTGCCAGACAAAGTGCTGCCAGTAGAAGCATTAGGAACATAAGTTTTGCCACTCGCATCAGAACCATAAGAAGTGGCTGCATTGCTATTACCACCCTTTCTTTGAGAAGCAATAAAGGCCAGTTCAATTGCATGTTGTCCAATCCTTTTCTTTTTGGAAAGAGACTCTTGTAACAGCAATGTGCAGTATGCATCAAATTTGACAACTTCTTGATTTCCTTGGGTCATAAGTCTCCAAGTACTAGCAAAAGTCTGGTAGGAATCTGGTAAGGCACAAGAACAGTCTGCACAAGGGAACTGTCTGAAATAACTTCACCTGTAGAAATAAGTTGCTCATTGATATCCTTGACACTAGCAAGGAAAGTGTCCATATCATCTTCCTCATGCATAATCTTCGACTCCAGCTCTTTACGCAGCAAAGCACTTTTAGCCTCATTGCGGCTTGCATAAAGACCTGCTAGAATATCCCAAGCCTGTTTTGCAGATTTTGCTGAACGGATGTGAGGAACAATGGTGCGCTTCATAGACAACGCAATCAATGCATGAGCCTGCGCATCCTTAACATCCCAACGAGCTTGTTCTACCGTAGGCAAAACAACTCTAACAGCTGCAATCCTTCCAGCAAGACCTGCAACATCCTCAACATCGCCTACATCCTCAGAACCAGGACGTACATCAATGCCGATCATAATATTCCAGACGCCCTTTGACACAAGAACGTGTTGCATCATATAAGCCCACATAGGGTAATTGTCCCCATCCAGCCTGTCCTCAGCAGCAAACATCTTGAACACATCTATGTTGTTGTTGTCAGCCATGGTAAATGCTGCACCTGATGTGAAAACTGCCCAAAGATAGGAGAAACGGAGCGAGAACAGCACGTGCTATATAGCACAAATCGTAGAAGACTCTAAGATACCTGTTATGCAGAAAACGGCAGTGACAAAAATTTTGCACAAAATGACGAAATTTCCTGTGCAGACCTGCCTGTAGTGGAAACGGAGGCCGAAATGAGCCCAAATCAAAAATCTGAGCAGACCTGGCTCTATGAGTTTTTCCAAAGTTTTTGTCGACCTACGAACGCTTGCCAAAGCTCACTGAAATAGGAGAAAGTGAGGAGGCGTGTACTGGAGCAGCTAGCAACTAAGCCCGGGAGGACGCAACCTGCTCTGATACCAATTGTTGGAATTAGGGTTGCAGAGAAACACACACAGCTTGGAGAAGACGAAGGAAGCTCAAGGCACACAATAGAGAGTGTGATACTTAGTGTGCAATGGAAAGATAGATATCCCTAGAGTGATGGGCATATATACAATGCTCGGGGGGAAAAACCTCCTAAAGAGGAAAAAAATGCCCCGGCGATCCTAGTGTGTTCACACACATGACTACCACATGAATATGGTAACATCTACATTGCGCCCTCCCTACTCCTTCTCTGCTCTCTCAAACAACACTCCCTGCGTTCTCCTTACGCCTCTCCCAAACGCCCTCCCTCAGTGCACCTCTCCCAAACGCGTCCTTTGTGCCACCTCTGCCAAGTGCCCTCCCTGTGCCTCAAAGCGCCTCCTTTCTCAAACACTCCTCTCTCAAACAAACAGTGCCCCTCTATCGCCCTTGTTGCACCTCTTCTCCCAAACAAACAGCACCTCACGATGCCCTTTGCCGAATGAATAGCCGCCCTTTCCATCCTCTCAAGAATGTAGCACCTCATGACATCAAACGCCTCCGTGAGCCTCTCTCTCAAATGCACAACCACGTACGACGCCACCTCTTTCGCCTTCTCTCTCCCTCCCTGTGCCTCTCTCCCAAACACAATAGTGCCTCACGACACCACTTGCAGGTAAGCTAAATCTTTCTTTGTACATTTATTTACCTCTCTCTATTTTAAAAACAACAATAAAAATAGTAAAACACTAACCTTCGTATTGTACACTTTTTGTTGGTGTGAGAGAGGTCCTAGAAAGAGGAGACGTGGTAGGGTGTGCCTGAATGACGATGCTGCAAGTAAACCGGTAGATATTCACGCCCAAAATTGGCAAGGGATTGCCTGCTATATGAATGGGGAGAGATGAGAAGAGGGAGAAAAATAGTTATTTGGAGTGAGAGAGAAAGGAGAGGAAGAGAGACAAACACAAAAGAGGAAGTTGAGAGAGAGGGAGGAGAGGAAGAGAGATAATTAGGTCAAATAAACAATTTATATCCAAAAGAGAGAGAGAGAGAGAGAGAGAGAGGTCACCTTGTGGCCCTGGGGCCGTAGGGTGTCAACATAGAGCATAGAGGACACCTGGGCCCTGGTCGGTTTTTTTTTATTGGCATGGAGGGTGACACCTTGTTGTTGTAAAGCAATAGGAGAAAAATATAGAGCAATGGTAGTTTCATATTAGCATAGAGGACAACGGCCATAAGATGCCAAGATAGAGCAATGCCATGGAGAGTTTTCCCTAGTATACAACAAGCCCTAGGGCCATAAAGAGAGCACCCTCGGCCATAGGTTGCCAAAAAACCCTTATGAAGGGTTTCCTCAAAACATAGAGGGCACCTTGTGTCCTCGGGGCCATAGGATGCCACTATAGAGCATAGAGAGGTTCTTACTAGCATAGAGGGGATCCTATGGCCTTCAAGCCATAGGGTACCATATAGAGCATAGAGAGGTTCTTACTAGCATAGAGCGGACCATATGGCCTTCAAGCAAAAGGGTGCCAATATAGAGCATGGAGAGGTTCTTACTAGAATAGAGGGGACCCTATGGACTTCAAGCCACATGGTGCCAATATAGAGAAAATAGTGTTTTTTACTGGCATATAGAGCATCCTATGGCCCTAGGGCCATTGGTTGTCAAAAATATACATGAACTACCAAGCATGAAACAAAAACCACTTGTGGACACTCGCGTGTCAAAACAACCAACCCAATCTAAGTCCAAAAAAGCATGTAAGTCTCGCGGCAATGATCCCCCCTTGGGATAAAACAAGCCAAGATATAAAGTGCCACTAAGGTAGCAAAAAATCCTCTTCACAGTCTGCCAATGCTTAGACCCTAGGCTATGCATAAATTTGCTGACCTGTGAGACTGCAAACTGAATATCCTGCCTCGTGTTGCATACATAAAAGAGGCAGCTAACAGCAGTTTGATAAAGAGTGACATCAGCAGGACCGCCAGCATCATGTAGACTTAACTTCAAACCTGTTTCCATGGGAGTGGCAATAGGTTTGCAATCCTCAAGTCCAAACTTAAATAGTAATGTCTCTATGTAACTTTCTTGACACAAGGAAATACCACCATCACACTGCTTAAACTGTATACCCAAATAATGATGTAACAGCCCCAAATCTTTCATCTTGAAAGTATCATTCAAATCAGCCTTAAATTCAGCAATATGTCTCTCATTTGGTCCAGTGATCAGCAAATCATCAATATAAAGAACCACGATGAGAAATACATCACCCTCATGCTTTACATACAATGTGATTTCTATTGGACTGTTACGAAAGCCTTGTTTGACCAAATGAGTGTCAGCTTTCTCATACCAAGCACGAGGAGATTGCTTCAACCCATACAAAGCCTTGTTACATTTGCACACTTTGTCCTCTTGTCCTTTTATGACAAAACCGCGAGGCTGCGTTACATAAACTTCCTCAAATATGTCACCATTCAAGAAAGAAGTAACAATGTCTGATTGATGTACATCCCAACCAAAATGAGCTGCCAATGCACATAGAAAACACACGGTAGTCATACGACAAGTGGCAGCAAAAGTCTCTTTGTAATCTATGCCTTTTTGTTGTGCATAACCCTTTGCAACAAGACGCGCCTTATGGCGATCGATCTCACCATCCGGCTTGCGTTTCAACTTGTAAACCCACTTCATACCAATGGCCTTTCTGCCAAGAGGCAAATCACATAAATTCCATGTGTCAATTTCTATTAGTGCATCATATTTTGATTGCATGGCAGCCATCCAATTTTTTGAATTTTGTGCTTCATCAAAAGACATAGGCTCCTCCACATCATGTAAGCTAGACACAGCCAAAGCATAACAATCTGATGCATAAGATGCATGGTGAGAGCCTGAACGAGTACAACTAGACAAAGGTGCATCCAATTTACTGTAACGCAAAGTGTGCACCAGCCATTTTGGCATACCTCTAGCCTGCTCATTTTCAGCCCTTTCCTCATCAAGTACATCATGTACATCTGCATCAGTAATAGGCTGATCTAGAACATTTTCAGAAACCCCCATAGGCTGTACATTGGCCTCATTGGAACTTACATTCGTATTTCCACCACCAAAAAGAGGCAACAAAGTGTCATAAATGTCCTATGAGCTTACATTACTGTGTCTAGTACATGACAGCAAGGGCTGAATAGAATCTTCCACAAACACTACATCCCATGAAACCAGAATACGTTCTATTTGCGGATGATACAACCTGTAACCTTTGCTTTCAGCAGTATAACCAACAAAAATACACTTGAAAACCTTATCATCCAATTTTTCTCACTACACTTGTGGCACCAAAGCATATGCCAAACAGCCGAAAACACGCATGTGCTCAATAGAAGGCTTTCTATCATGCCATGCTTCATATGGAGTAATAGACTACAAAGCTTTCGTAAGACACGTGTTAAGTACATAAGTGGCACACATGATGGCCTCAAGCCAAAAAGAATGCGGCAAAGCTTGACTTTTAACCATACATCGTTCCATTTTCGTCAGTGACCTGTTTTTCCTCTCAGCAACACCATTTTGCTGAGGTGTATAAGGAACTGTACATTGGTGTTTTATCCCACGACTAGCCAAAAATGCATTAAATTCATGAGACATATACTACCCCCCTCGATCGGAACGGAGGATACCCATACTTCATTTCGTCAACCATAGCCAAAAATTGTTTGAAGCACATAAAAACTACGGACTTTGCTTTAAGCGGAAATACCCATGCATGCCTGGAGTAATCATCAATGAAAGTCACGAAGTACAGGTAATTGCCCAAGGACGGAGTTTGCATGGGCCCACAAACATCACTATGCACAAGCTGCAACCTCCATGTGGCCCAAATTGAACGATCCTTTGGAAACGTAGAATGCTGCATCTTACCCAAAATATATCCTTCACAAACATGTTTGACAGGTGCTTCAAGAGGCGGCAAAGAAGCAACCATATCAGATTTTTGCAAACGCAACAAACTGGCAAAATTCAGATGACCAAAACGTGCATGCCAAAGTTTTGCATCTGAAATAGCCCTTGAATCTGCAACAGCCTTTGCAGAATTTTGTCGACACTTGTTATACAAAGTGAGCTTTTAAAGCCCACGGCACAAAAGGCCAGATGCAACAATTTCATCACCAAAACTAAGATCATGAACTGTACATCTATCATCCACAAATTTGACGACAAGTCCAAGTCTAGCAAGTGCGGATACATACAAGAGATTCTTCTTGATCCCAGGTACATAAAGTGCATCAACAAGTGTGAGAGAACTGCCATTAGCAACATTAAGCACAATCTTTCCAACTCCCTGAACTGGATAAGAGGCATTGTTGGCACAAGTGACTGAATTCCCATGAGGGACAGACTCGAGAGAGGTAAACAATTCACAATGTGAGGTAATGTGCTTTGTAGCACCACTGTCGAAATACCACACATGTGAATCTGCAGTAGCAAACTGACAAGCATGCATCATGAACAGCAGGATTGTAAGGGCACTCTGCACTAAAAGCCCATTCTACATCAACATCAGCATTACAGTCTCCTTTCACAGAAGACTCAACAATGGCTGCATTTGTAGTGGAACCAGCATTTGCAGTGAAACCACGCTCTTTCTTCTTAGCCTCTTTTTTCTTCAACTTAGGACACTGCTTGATCAAGTGATCATTGGCTTTACAATAATGGCAACGCATCTTCTTTTTGCCCTTATCACCACAATTGCCAGACGAAGTGTTGCCAGTAGAAGCATTAGGAACAATATTTTTGCCACTCGCAGCAGAACCATAAGAAGTGGCTGCATTGCTGTTACCACCCTTTCTTTGAGAAGCAATAAAAGCCTGTTCAACTGCACGCTGCATAGTCCTGTTTTTTCTGGAAAGGAACTCTTGCAATAGCAATGTGCATAATGCATCAAACTTGACAACTTCTGGATTTCCTTGGGTCATACCCAAGTACTAGCAAAAGTCTGGTTAGAATCTGGTAAGGCATCAAGAGCAGTCTGCACAAGGGAACTGTCTGAAATGACTTCACCTGCAGAAATAAGCTGCTCATTGATATCCTTGACACTAGCAAGGAAAGTGTCCATATCATCTTCCTCATGCATAATCTTTGACTCCAGCGCTTTACGCAACAAAGCAATTTTAGCCTCATTGCGACTTGCATAAAGACCAGCCAAAATATCCCAAGCCTGTTTTGCAGATTTTGCTGAACGGATGTGAGGAACAATGGTGCTCTTCACACACAACGCAATCAATGCATGAGCCTGCGCATCCTTAACATCCCATCCCAACAAGCTTGTTCTACCGTAGGCAAAACAACTCTAACAGCTGCAATCCTTGCAACAAGACCTGCAACATCCTCAACATCGCCTACATCCTCACAACTAGGACGTACATCAATGCCCTGCACAATATTCCAGACGCCCTTTAACACAAGAACGTGTTGCATCATATAAGCCCACATAGGGTAATACAGTCCCCATCCAGCCTGTCCTCAGCAACAAACATCTTGAACACATATGTGTTGTTGTTGTCAGCCATGGTAAATGTTGCACCTGATGTGAAAACTACCCGAAAATAGAAGAAACGGAGTGGGAACAACACGTGCTATATAGCACAAACCATAGAAGACTGTAAGAATATGCAAAAAACGGCACTGACAAAAATTCTGCACAAAATGACGAAATAGCCTATGCAGACCTGCCTGTAGTGGAATTGGAGGCCAAAATGAGTCCAAATCAAAAATCTGAGCCAACGAAGTGTTTGTCGACTTGTGAACGCTCGCCAAAGCTCACTAAAATCGGAGAAAGTGAGCAGGCGTGTAGTGGAGCAGCTGGCGACTAAGCCCGGGAGGACGCAACCTGCTCTGATACCAATTGTTGGAATTAGGGTTGCAGAGAAACACACACAGCTTAGATTAGACGAAGCAAGATCAAGGCACACAATAGAGAGTGTATACTTAGTGTGCAATGGAAAGATAGATAGCCCTAGAGTGATGGGCGTATATTCAATGCATGGGGGAAAAAATCTCCTAAAGAGGGAAAAAATGCCCCAGCGGTCCTAGTGTGTTCACACACATCACTACCACATGTATATGGTAACAATTTGCACAATTACAGGGTCTCATTCATATGGAGAAGCACCCATAGTTCAAGGTCATGAGCTTTATAACCATATACACAAGGTTACAAATTAGCACCCTAAGGTCTTCAACACACTTCAGTTCTCTATATTACCTTTTTCTTAATCATTTCAGGGCTTCTAAGAAAAAATGTTTTGCTATTAGATGATCACAATATAGAGGAGCTCCCTCTCATATTACATCCAATATCACATTCAAACCAAGAGCAATGGTTTCATTATCTACCAACATCTTTCAAACAAGAGATAAAAATGCTTATCTTGCATTTAGAGGGTGTGCTTTTTGCAACATTTGAGCTTCACTCAAGGCCAACCTAGACCAAGTACATGTGCATTTAGAAAATAACAATGAGGTGTATGCGGTGCGTCCACATGTAGAGTATTTCTTAAGCTTTCGCTTTGAGTTCTTTGAGGTTTGGATTTGGAGCTGCCATCGTTTACAAAAAGCTCAAGACATAATCAAGACCTGTTCTCCTACATAGTCACACAAATTCAAGATGATTATGGATAACAGGTGCTGCCAAAATTCAAATTTCATGATTGGTTACAAAAGAGCCTATCACAAAAATCTTTTGACCGTATGGAAGCTATTTGATTATTTAGATGGGGGCAGCACTAGAATATTTGATGATAGTCCATACCAAGTGATGTGGAATTTGATTATTTAGATGGGGGCAGCACTAGAATATTTGATGATAGTCCATACCAAGTGATGTGGAATTTGCAAGGAACTTATATGATTTTTCAATAGTTTTGGAACTAACCTACTCAATTGCTTCAAAGTTTTTTAATAGATGAAATTGTTCCATGGTTATGTGGATGGTTGTATACTAAAGACAACAGAGACTATACCATAAGAAATTTTATAATGTTCCATTTAGATCCTGAGACTCACTATGTAATGCAATGTTATATGTCTCAAAGGATTCAAAATCTCAAGATAAGGAGGCCACCTTAAGTATACTAGGTAAATATTCTAAATAGCATCTACCAAGTATTTGGCATTGTGTACTTTTCAAATTTTAAACTTGATGGAAAGTTGTGGAATAGCTTGAAAAATCTTTAAAATATTTTTTTTATGAAGTGCATCCTATTGTGAGGAGATTTCTCTCATTCAAGTTTTTTGGTTTTATTGTTTGATGCTTCTAGGTTATTGTTAACTTTTTCTTCTTAGTAATTGTCTTTATTAAGTGATGCAAACAATCAAAATGTTCTTGACATTTGGTAGTGTTACAAAACGGTGTTTTTTGAACACCCTTAATCTTGGAGATATCATACTCTTTCTAGTTAGTACTTTGTTAAGTACATGCAATGAAGACCATCATTTTTATGAAACTGTCAAGTTGTTGGCGGGAATCTTTGTGTTTATGCTTTATACTATTTTTACATAATCAATGTATATGCTTCCTGTTATTCACTTCAAATGGTGTTTTTAAACACCTCCTCTTTTTGAGACACCATCTCTAAGACCTTTGCATGAAGTTTTAAAGCATGTACTTGATGTGAAAAATCTTCATCTTAAGATAGATTCTTTGGCACAAACTTATATTAAGAGTTTTTATATTGTACTTTTATGTTAAGAAAAAAATTCAAAGTTAGAATCATGATAGCTTATCTATGTAAGTGCCTCATTTAACTTTTTATAGTTAAATAAAACACCAAATGGAACTATAGGTGCAATAGATGACATCTTATGGTCTTAGGGCCATAGGATACTCTATATTATTGTTTAGATTTTTTAATTGTTTGTGAATATAGAACATAGAGGGTTTTTCTCACTACCATAGAGGATATCCTATGGCCTTGGGGCCACAGGATCTCAATATTGAGCGTAGAGGATTTCTTACTAGCATAGAGGGTACCTTGTGGCCCTAGGTCCATAGGGTGCAAACATAGAGCATAGAGGATTTCTTACTAGCACAGACAGCACCCTATTTCCTAAGGCCATATGGTGACAACATATAGAATAAAGGATTTCTTACTATCATACAAGGCACACCTTGTGCCCCTGGGGACATAGAGTGCCAACATAGAGCATAGAGGGGTTTCTTACTAGCATAAACGGCATCTTGTGGCCCTAAGACAACCTACAGCCTTAGGGCCATAGGGTGGCACATAAATAAAGTCCCATATGGATTTGAATCCATGGATCTCTTTATACGTTGAGACCTACTAACAATCCTAACTGTATGGCCTTGAGTTCATAAAGAGACATATTTTGGATTATCTTAAAGTCATAGATATATTTACAAAGAGCACTATATGGCCTTAAGACCATAGGTGCAATAGATGGCATCTTATGGTCTTATAGCCATAGGATATATTTACAGAGAGCACTATATTTACATATATATTTACAGAGAGCCCTATATGGCCTTAAGACCATAGGTGCAATAGATGGCATCTTATGGTCTTATAGCCATAGGATACTCTACATTATTGTTTAGACTTTTTAACTGTGAAATATTAGTTTGAATGTTGTTTAAATTATTGTGTTTTTAAAACTTGATAGCATGCTACAAAACCATGACCAAGTATTTTTTTATACGTGGATTAAGGTCATCAAATTTATGACAAGAGTATTTAATAATATTTGTCTTTACATATTATCTTTTTTAATTGCTGTAATCGATCTATATGTTGCTTAAAAATCATATCAATTGGTTTTGAGTAAAAGCATGTATTGGTGGTACCACTTTTTGCACCTTTTGGTGGTACCCTTTCAAAAAAGTGGGGACCAGTATATTTTTTGCAAAAAAATGTCAGACTTTATACTTTTAGATTCTACATGAAAAAATCTATCCATTGATATATAACATGCTGGTTTATTTTACATGTAACACATGAAGATGGGGCTTGTAAAGTGCTACCAAAGGAGTGTCCAAGATACCCCTTTTTGGTACCACCAATACATGCTTTGGCCCTTTTTTTGACACCTCATTTTTTGAGAAGCTACTTCTAGAAGCATTTATTGAATTTTGAAAAGCATTGATGTCATACACATCCTTTTTTAAAGAACTATATTGGAGGTTTATTTATAAATTTTATAGTAGATAATTTAAATTGACTCATACAATCATGATAAATTATTAAATTAAAGGTAACTAGAGCTTAGAAATCATTAAATAACACAATCCTAGCATACACGTTTAGAATTTGGGAAACGGGGTTTTCTCAAATTATCTCCATTATAAATTTATTTAGCCCACGTAAGTGTTGTCTGTATTAAGTCGCTCCGTCATGTTAGTGTGCCAGAGCACAGCATTTTGCTTGTCCAACTTTGGTGGCTCATCCACTAACTCCTCATCTACTTTTTTCTTGGTGCCACTCAACCCCCATTTGCCACAATAAAGGGGTTATGCACAACTAGACGCATCATTCCTTCCCGGTCAAAGTATTTCTCTCCATTCTAGTCTACATCTATAAGGTCTTTGAATTTGCTTGGTTTGTTTTCCAAATTAACACAGTAGGGTCAATTCCATCCTATAGATTTTGACTTTAAGCTCGTTCTCAAATTGAAATTTTAGATACAATGGCTTGATGTCCGATGCGGATTGAGAAGGACCTGTCTCCGTGGAAGTTCCTTCCTTAAAGATCACCCTATTGAATCCCTCAACCATTATGGTGTATGATCTTTTTGATGAAGTATTCGACAAACTTTCCTCTAAAATGGCTTCTAGTGGATGCATTCGATTTTGATTCACACTCTCTTAAGTTGAAAGGTTGCTCACTTGGTCTCTTAGGCTGGGATTTCTATTCTAGTACAATCTTCTTAATCATAAATATATGAAGAATTGATCTTACAAAAACCCAACATTGTTACCTCATTGGCTAACTTGTATCCTCCAATTCGTCTTACTTGTTGGGTCGTACTCTTTAGAACTTGCAACCTGTCAAAAAATGCTTGATGGCTATGAGTTTACAGCTTCTCTTGTTAGTTCAAGCTTACAAGCGACAAAAATTTTATCTCACACTTTCAATAACTTCACAATTTTTCTTGTAACATCCACAACTCAAGTCCAATTTCAATTTTGAAAAGACCACCAGGGTCTTGGAAACTATCTCTGGCTGTGCTTCAATTCTGATCTCATTGTGTCTCAAAGGAACATGGATCGCGATCCATGTACCCCTACGGCAAAATAAGGTGATTTTAACCCCACACCTGTCCCTTAACCTAAAGATCTCAACTCTATGATTTTTTGTGATCCATGTTCCTCAACAAAATTGAGAAAAAAATTCTCAAATAATTACCCCGATTATCCTTTTTTTCAACGTCTTTTTGGGTTTGATTCAAATTTGATGCTTTGACCATCAAATTTTCACTTTTTTAGAGTTATGGTCTTTTGTACCAAATACGGTTCTAGATAGTTTTTATCCTGATGCTTTCAGCCCCATTTGATGGTATTAGTTGTTATTTAACCTAATCCTATGAACTAAAATGAATCTAGGAACAGAAATGAATAGCATAGTGCAAAAATAACAATGTAATAGATGGATAAGCAGTCCTCACCAAGCATAAAGAAAACCAAAGAATGAAATACCTTTCTTTACCTCAATCACAGCTCTCCTTGCTCCTAAAGAGTAGAACTGGTCCGTCCTCGACTCAAGTCTCTACCAAGCACTAAACCCTCATCTAGTTGGGTGAAAGCATGTTAACGTGTCGCGCTTTTTGTGCTAGTTAGCATTTTCAAGTAAGCGCATTTTTAAAAAGTTGGGCGTCCGGTAAAATTTTTATCAAAATTTATCGAAGATTACACATTTGGATTCCTTGTTTCAAGAGCTTTCTACTGATATATCATACCTCATAAATCTTGGAGATGTAGCTCATGTTATTGTACTAGTTAGCATATGTCAAAATTATGCTAGTTAGCAATGTCCGGGACATGAAAAAGTGTGACACATTAACATGCTTTCACCCAGTTGCTTTACTGCCTAAGTGTAAATGGAATGGTTGTCAAAATGTCTGAGAAGGAAGCTTTTCCATACATCTATGTCACTCACCACCTAAGGATCCTGTTCCCTGGCAGTGGCATCAATGTTAGCGGGTCACCACGATGGACGTCTACAGCAATGTTAGCGGGTCACCGCGATGGACTTCTATAGCATAGCTATCTGGCACTAACATATGCCAATATTCAAGGAAGCAACTTGGAATGGGGCACGAAGACCCTTTGAGACTATCAGCCTTAAGAAGTGAACCTATGGAACTACGCGATTAACTACTTTTAAAAAATATATCACTCTCTAATCCAAAATCAGTCTATGTCAACCTCATCGCTCCAGGTCATCACGCCTTTTCAACTTCCAACAGTGCCAGATTGGAACAAAACTTAAAGAGGAGCATTATAACACCTAAAGGTGCAATCCTACCAAGTCCTAAGGTCATCCGGGAAGGTACCAAAATCCTGGTCCATCCCAAAAGAATGTGCAAAAAAACTGCAATAGAACTATTCAAAAAGGTAGCTCTATAGTACAGAAACACTCTTCCAAGGTCAAAACATCAAAACATAACCGTTTTAGCACTCAAATCCATGCATTTAGCTCACGAACTGGTTGTCCATTAACCACAAGAGAACTAAGAATGGTTACACTTAGATTAAAGATCAAGAGACAAGGAACACAATGCACTAAATGGAATCAAATTCTGATTATCAGTCAAAGAGAAAGATTGATTACAAATTGTAGCAGACTTGGAGCTCACACTCGACATCCAAAAATCCTTTTTTATAATGATAATGTTCCTTTCAAACTAAGGGTTTGGACTCAAAAAAACTTGGGACCCTTTCCCACGGCCATTTGCCACTTTACAAGGCTCATAGGTTTTGAGCAGGCAATAGAGAATATTGGGCTAGATTACACTTCAAGAATCATTACTAGCACAATTACGAGGCTTCTTTAGAAAAAAAGAATTGAATATGGTGAAGTGTGCCATGTAGCAAGATCTTTAGGTGATGGTCTGCTGCTCTTTAGGTGATGGTTGCTGCATCCACCAAACATACATGCTATGAGCTATGCACATATGAAAAATCAATTCATTTTGAGCATTTAGACATCATATGCGTATGACGTTGTCGTGCTGTGACACGTACATAGTGGGAACGCATGCTACAAGATCTATCTTGTATTTTTTTAGATACATAATTATATTTCCTATAGTGTACATATGCATATTTAAGTATAATAATAATCCTTCTATCTCATCCTATTATTTTTCTCAAGGGTAGCATATCCTTACTTTACCATCAGAAAATACTATGGGAAAAGCATCAATAGCTCCGCCTCTTTAACTTGGGGCAAAAAGCATTGATTCTTTATTTCTACTATTTCATTATCATCTCACACCCTAGCTAGATCCTATATCTAGGGTAAACTCTAATATATATATATTCTATGTATTTTTTATACTTTTCTTATATTTCTTTTTAAATAGCTACTAGGAGAGAATCAAATCCTAGTGGGACACTAGGTGGCATGATTTCAAAGATACACTTATTTTAATGCATTATTGCAAGCATGATTACAAAACTTTGTCAAGGAGCAATGTCATGCTTTCATATGGAATGAGGTGTTCTTTGGAATTAAATGAAAGTCTAGGCTAAGGAGACCACATGAAGACTTTTGCTACCATAAATGGACCCTATTTTGATGAATTTTTTACATAAGGTTCCAATCCGAATTGGAAAACGATTTTAAAATGAAAATCGTAGCTAATGAGCTAAAGTTTTTGCCCATATTTTTACTTTTTTATTTGGAGCCACGATTGAGGAGATATGATCAAAATACTGGACCCCAGTCTTCCCACAACATGCAGGGACAGCTCATTTCCAACTTTTCCAATTCCCGTTCACACTGGCTCCTCTCTTCTTGTGTAAACCCTTGGGGGTTCCCTTCACCTATAAAAGGGGACGTCTTCTTCCTTGGAGGGAACTCAAGCATTCAAGCCATTGATGAGAGGAATTCTCGAGGGAGTGAGTAGTAATGCCTAATTGTACTTAGCCATTAACATAAGCCCAAGCCTACACTTTCTCCTAGAGGGAGACTAGCCATTCTTGCAACAAGCAAACCTTGGAAGATCAACTCTAATCAAAGAAGGTATTGCACTTGGTGTATCAATCAAAGTGGAATTATCCACTCTTCTTCTCTCTCCCATCAATAATGGTGCCGAAGGGTTTCAAGTAAGATGTGTTCTACATTGATGTTTTCTTGATTTCTTGTTGTTTTCATTTTCATCTCTAATCCAACATATACATATATATATATATATATATATATATATCTAATCTCATCTCCTTAACCAAACCTATCTCTCTCATTCTTAGTAATTCATCCTCTCTAGGTTCTCTTTGCTACAGGTACATCTCTCCCCGCAGTATCCTTATTGCCTACGGGCAAGAATAGGGCTTGGGAGGGAAACTTCTCATCTCTTCACTTCTCTCATATCTACATTTCTCACATACTGTCCTAGATGAATAACCCACATGATGATCATTTCTATCGCTTTCACTCTATACGATCTATTAGAATTAACGTATGGATTAGCCGTAAAATACACTTTCAACAACGTATAGTGTTTCTCTTCGGCCCTGAAAGGCTCAATGAAATACTTCTATCACCGGATCCCATCATACTACCTCTCATAGACTATAATTTTTCTTTTGATGTAAGCGTAGTTATCTTGCTATGAACCAAGAGGATTTGTACACACAATTAATCCCAATCACTAGACAAAATATATATATTATGGTAAGCACAAAACTACAATTCCAAAGAACAATTCGTAGCCTATTTGGTCAGCCAAGATTGAATGCCATTAACTCATCCATTAACCCTTTCATATTACCCATGATACGATATGACCATAGCCTTGATGTTTTCATCTTCGTATTGTTTTGACATTCTCTTTTGCGTTCTTTCTTTGTGTGTGTGAGTGCAAGAGAGAAAGAGTGAGTCTTCTTTGATTACACTTCTTTCCAAACCCTAGTCTTCGTGGCATCTATGGTTTAACTCCTTCATATAGTTTTTGTTGAGTTCTCTCACAAACTCTCACAGCCATAAGCCCGGTGCTTTCCTGGCAAGACCGCAAATTTCTCGACATATTTTTGGTGAACCCGACGCGAATCTGCTAGGGTGAGAGTTTGTGGGTAACCATGGGTGATCATGTTGAGCAACAGGGTATGCATTTTGACCCAACAACAATGCAAATGTTTCAAGCATTTGCAATGTTCATGCAACAACAACATGCTACTGAAAGAAGGGAGATTTCAGCAACGAAGGCCATACAAGCGGTCGTCAACAGAATGGATCAGTTCAATGGCAAAGATGTAACCAAGTACTTACGCGAGTATGTGAAGGAGATGGAGCTGCATCGCGTGTCAGAAGGTGAGATGATTCAAAGCTTTGAGCTAGTTGTTGCTCCAGAAATTAGGGAGCATGTTAGGGCAATTAAAGATGGGCATGGGAGAAATTGGGAAGAACTCAAAGTAGCTTTAAAGGAGGAATATTTCATGGAGGACTCTGAGAGAGTGACCAAAAGGACATTCTTAGAATGGGTAGTCAAGCCAAAGCAAGGACTATCAATAACAGAACTACTTAGGAAATTTGAGCGGCGCTATGCACAACTCACAAGGACAGAAAGGGCCACACTAGATGCAGAGAAGACAGATCTTTTCTTACAAGCTGCAGGTAAAGAGTTTCAAGAAAATTTGGAGCTTCTTCTTGAAGATAATGATGTTGAGCAAGGACTAAAGACCGACTGGAATGAGGTTGAAGGTGCTGTCTCACTGCTTGCTAAACGACAAAGAAGAAGGGACAAGATGGTAGTAAACACTACAAGTCCTTCCACCTCAACTTCTGACAAAATGGTAAAGCCTACTTTTATCGCTCCTAAGTTTGATGAGTCCATGCTAGATGAGCTTGTGAAGGGAATGCGTGACTTGAAGGTGAAGTTTGCAAAGCTTGAAGAAAAAGGCCAACCATCAGGGCCACTTCCTAGGCAAAGACAACAGCCCAAAGAAGGGTTTGTTAATAGATGTATTTGGTGTGATAGTACAGACCATGTAAGAAGGGATTGTGATGATTTTAGTGATGCTTTGTCAAAAGATGTTGTCTTTTTTAAGGATGGTAAAATCCACTTAAGAGAGACAGGTCTACCCTTGAGAAATAACTTTGGGAAGGGGGGAATGCAAACCTTAGTTGAAGATATGGCAACCAAGCATGCCACCTCTTCAGTTGAGGCAGCTACTTATGGAGTAAAAATTGAACATTTTTGTGATGAAGAGGTGAGTGACCATCATGGTCAAATTTGGCCAAATGTCATGCAATTAGCTAAAAAGGGAAAGCTTACAAAAGAGATTCTACATGAAGCAGGTGAGTGCATACGTCTAGAAACAGAATGGAATGATCCACTGGACTCATGTCAGTGCATGCCTACATTACAAAATGCCAACAAAATGAGGCAATTGTAGAAGAGAAGCGCAGACGTGAGAATGCTGATGAAGGACCATCAAAAAGAGCTTCTAGAAGTGGGGGAAGAAGCGACTCAATGCCTTCTCAAACACCCTCAACACAAGGAGCATCTCCACCTGAATTACTCATGGAGGAGTCTACAACAGGAAAGAAGAAAGATCCAACGAAAGGTAAGACAAAAGGCCCAACTTATAAACTACAATCTGATATTGAGGTTGCTATAGATTTAAAGAAAGTCTTGGAGGAAAGGATCTTGAATAGCAAGATTGAGTTCACTCTGGGAGAAGTTCTTGGCATTGCAAAGCGTGAATTCCACGAGGAGATCATTGACATCATCAAGAGGAAGAGGCAAACCCTTGCTGAAGTTTCTCGTCCATAGGTTGAAGGGGAAACCTCAAAGACACAAGGGATGCAACTACAAAATAAGGAGAATGATGGATCTATGGTAGGATGCTACCAATCTAGTGGGAGAGTGAAGCAAGTGCATTTCTCAAATGATGATGAAGAAGTTGAAGATATTCCTAGGAGTTACTATTCACGAAGTCATTGGGCAAGGGCTACTACAGAAACTTTGGTCAAGGTAGGTGATCTTGAAGAGCCATTTGTTGCCTTGATTGACCGTGGTTCAGAAATAAACATAATGTCAAAGAGTCTCTACAACAAGTGCAAATGGCCAATGGACACAGATCATGGTTGGATGGTAAAAGTGGCAAACAATTCATCCGGTGAATTGTATGTAGCATGTCCAGGTGTGAAGGTGACAATAGGTGATGTAAAGATTGACCAAAACTTCTTTGTACAGGATACATCTTCATATCATCTCATCCTTGGACAACCCTACATTGTGGGAGTTCGAATGTAAACAAAGGTTATGGACGATGGTTCAGCATATGCTAGAATACGTAGCAAAGATGGTAAACGAGCTGTCCAATTTCTCACAGTCTGTGTAAGCCATGAAAGAAATCGTGACAACCTCAGAGAACATCCTCTACCAAAGGTAAGCAAAGAGTTTCATGATCATAGAGAAATGATGGGTTTTGGCCAAGTACCATTGTAAAGCGGGATTGTAGTGGTACAGAAAGAAAAAGGGTCTTGCCTGATCCAAAAATAGGTGAAACTTTCTCGATGAGCTCTTTGGTAACAAGGAATGGATCAGTATGTTTTACAAAACTTGAAGATTTGAAGAGATATGAGAGGAATTATGTGCATAATGTACAAATAGGCATGAAAAAGAGTGGGTTGCTAAAGCCTACTGAAAATGTTTTGGGTTTGTGTGAACAAGTTTCTTTTGTAGATACTATGGGTGAGCTTGATGCTATAATGAGGTCTAGTTTGCATCTTGAAAATGAAGTTGTGGAAGTTTGCTCTATGGAAATGTATCAAGTAATAGAAGCCTTTAAAGAAAGCCAAACAGTAGGCCCAAAAGTCCATGTTGAAACTAAATACAAGAGTGTAGCAAAGAAGGTGAAACCAGTAGCTTCACCCTTACCACCCAACAACAGGGAAAAGATTGAACAGGCTTCTTTACAACAAATTTTGCGGAATCCTAAAAAGATCGGGCATACCTTCACAAAGGAGTCTTTTCAAGAGTTGTAGATTGGTTGCGAGGAGTTTCTAACACAGGAGGAGACAAAGTGCTTCAAAGAAATGCTTTCAAAGCATGGTAAGTCTTTTGCGTTTGAGCCACATGAGATAGGATGTGTTGATCCTTATATTGTAGCTCCTATGGTAATTTTCACAATACCTCATGTGCCTTGGAATCTGCGGTCTATTCCGGTTCCAAAGGCTCATTTGCCAAAGTTAGTAGAGCTACTGAATGAGAAAATCAAAATGGGAATCTTGGAGCCTTCTTGTGCTCCATACTCAAACAGGTGGTTCACAGTTCCAAAGAAGAATGGTTCTCTACGCTTCATCCAAGATATGCAACCAGTGAACAAGGTGACAATTAGAAATGTAGGTACAGGTCCAATTGTGGATGAATTTGCAGAGGCGTTTGCAGGGAGGGCAATCTACTCAATGGGGGATCTCTACTCAGGGTATGATCAATTTCAGCTTGCAATCGAAAGCAGAGACTTGACAACCATGAGGACACCTTTGGGTTTGGTAAGGATGTGTACCTTGCCACAGGGAGCAACCAACTCGGTTGCACATATGATGAATGGGATGAATAAGGTCTTACGTGACTTTATTCCTCAAATCACAATGCCTTTCATTGATGATTTGCCTATCAAAGGATGTGAAGAAAGTGACAAAGATGAAGCTTTGGATCTCAAGGGATGTCGCAGGTTTGTGGTAAATCACATAAATGATTGTGATAAAATTTTGTCTAGGTTGGAAGAAGTGAATCTTACATTGTCAGGGAAAAAGTCTATGTTCGGTGTCAAAGAAGTGCTCGTTGTGGGGCACATGTGCGGGCCATATGGTAGGAAACCTTGTCCATCAAAGGTAGATGCCATCCAAAGAATGAAAGAAACATGCACTAGCATCACTGAGGTTAGAAGGTTTCTGGGAGCATGTGTCTTCTATGTTATGTATCAATCAAAGTGGAATTATCCACTCTACTTCTCTCTCCCATCAATAATGGTGCCGAAGGGTTTCAAGTAAGATGTGTTCTACATTGATGTTTTCTTGATTTCTTGTTGTTTTCATTTTCATCTCTAATCCAACATATATATATATATATATATATATATATATATATATATATATATATATATATATATATATATATATATATATATATATGTTTCTAATCTCATCTCCTTAACCAAACCTATCTCTCTCATTCTTAGTAATTCATCCTCTCTAGGTTCTCTTTGCTACAGGTACATCTCTCCCCGCAGTATCCTTATTGCCTACGGGCAAGAATAGGGCTTGGGAGGGAAACTTCTCATCTCTTCACTTCTCTCATATCTACATTTCTCACATACTATCCTAGATGAATAACCCACATGATGATCATTTCTATCGCTTTCACTCTGTACGATCTATTAGAATTAACGTATGGATTAGCCGTAAAATACACTTTCAACAACGTATAGTGTTTCTCTTCGGTCCTGAAGGGCTCAATGAAATACTTCTATCACCGGATCCCATCATACTACCTCTCATAGACTATAATTTTTCTTTTGATGTAAGCGTAGTTATCTTGCTATGAACCAAGAGGATTTGTACACACAATTAATCCCAATCACTAGACAAAATATATATATTATGGTAAGCACAAAACTACAATTCCAAAGAACAATTCGTAGCCTATTTGGTCAGCCAAGATTGAATGCCATTAACTCATCCATTAACCCTTTCATATTACCCATGATACGATATGACCATAGCCTTGATGTTTTCATCTTCATATTGTTTTGACATTCTCTTTTGCGTTCTTTCTTTGTGTCTGTGAGTGCAAGAGAGAAAGAGTGAGTCTTCTTTGATTGCACTTCTTTCCAAACCCTAGTCTTCATGGCATCTATGGTTTAACTCCTTCATATAGTTTTTGTTGAGTTCTCTCACAAACTCTCACAGCCATAATCCCGGTGCTTTCCTGGCAAGACCGCAAATTTCTCGACAACGTCTCACGGCATGAATCTGCACCTAAAATGCACTTTTGACCACATGCATAGCACCCTTATGCCCTAATTAGGTTGTGTTTCAAATTTGAAGTCATTTGAATCGCTAGAAACTAAGAAAATGCCAGATTTTGTGAGCAACACTAATTTTTGCACTTGGAGTGATCGCAGGATCAATGGAAGCTAGAAAATATCCAGCAAGGAAGAAGAGGCTTTTCTTAGAAGATATCATTGTATCCATAGAACCCTTCACAATACCCGAAGAGAAATTGAAGCCTTCCAAGGCTTGGATGGACGAAGTGACATTGGAAAGAGAAGTACTGGCAGTGTACCAAGGTACATTCAAAGACCCACGAGGAAATACCGTGGATATCCTAATAAATCCACACGAAATCATGGAATACTCAAACAAAGAGGACACTCTCAACCAACTGGAGAGATAAGATTTACATAATTTCTTCACAGCACGACCAGCATGTGTGGTCAAATAGAGAGTCTATGAGCTAGGCAGATTTGTTGTTCGCAGTTGCTACCAAAGTGAGAATTAGGCCATGTTTTTTTTTATCTTGGCTTTCAATAAATGGATTTTGGAGCTTGTGTTTTCTAATAAAAAAGAATCAAGAGGCTTTTACACAAGAGTGGATGCTTTGCTCTAAGTAGGTGAAATCCTTCCATGATACGCTCTTTCTTATCTTTACATCTTCTTGCATACTTGGATTAAGTGAATCTGCTTGTAAGCTATGGTTCCTTTCATTTTCAAAAGCTAAGCATACATGAAATCACTTGGCAGGCAAGGGGAACCACATTGGCTCACTTTGTCAAGGCCCTAAATTGATGTCATGGGCTGATAGGGGTTAGTCATTGCCTTGGTAGGCTAGTAGAATTTTGGAACACCTCCTTTGGGTTCAAGGAGCCAAGAGTTGTAGTTAGACTTGTCTTTGGGTGGTTTCCGTGTGATGTGCTTTACTTTTTTCAAAATCGAAAATCAAAAAACATCTTCCATGAGCTTCAAAAATCTAAGTGACAGTGTACTAATAGATTAGGAGCTTCCTTGTGGCCCATAGACATGATAGACTTGGATGATTTATTTATATTGATCGTATGGTTTTTAGGCTAGTAGGTTTATGAACTTGCATTAGCCTAGGGTCATAATTGATTGCTTGTGTAACACGCATGAGTCTAAAAATTTTAGTAGTTTAATATTCATAATGGTTTAGATGCTTTTTTTCTTTATGTGGTTTAGTTTTTGGCTATGATAGATCCATCTTTTAGAAGAAAAATTCACTTTGCATTATCTTTCAATGCACTTCATGCTCTATTCATATTTTTTGGCCTTTGATACTCATGACTTGTCTTATGTTTTGCATCTCAATATTCCTCCATGGACATGCTTTCTACCATGTCACCGTGCTTTGCTTTAGTGGCACACAAGGACATGCACTAGATTAGGAGGGGGAAAATGTTAGTAGCGACTAACACATGCTACACCAATTATGCACCAAGATAGTGATGTGCTATGGATGTGTACAATATTTCCTATTCACATTGTATAAGGTCTTGGGCTCATTTAGGAGTTCCAAATTGTCTAAGCTAGAGGGCTCAACTTAATCCTATAGTAGAAAGGCTTGGATTCCATGCCTTTATAAGAAGCCGTTTTATGCAAAGAGGATTCATTCTTGAGTATTCATTCTTGAGATCTCACTCTTCAGTGTTCACTTTATGGATCACCTAGCCTTGAGCTTAATGCCCATGCTTAAAAGGCTAGTGCTAATCCTTTGTAATTAGAGTAGATCTTCTTGATTAATCTATTCTCTATTTTGCTCATTAGTCTTGTCTTCTCTACATTTCATTATTTCATAAAAGTGGTTTTACACTCTCATTATTCTAGATTGAGAGAGGTAATTACTTGTTGCTTTGATCTTAACTCTCTTCTACCATGAGTATTTTGATTAGTTGATGACTTCTCTAATTCTCTTGATTATTGTAGTGTGTGTGCACTCTTGGTCATGTGATTAGAGTTCGTGCCTAATTGTGTTCTTAAGTGTGTGAAGGTTTAAGAGCCTTGAGCTCAATGCCACTTGTGTGTGATATGATTAGAGTACCTTGGTTAGCATGTGATTCTTGGCGAGGCCAACTTCAGTGTATTTAGTGTGTGCTTTGGTCATGGATGCTTGTGTTGGTGATGTGCTCTTGTGACTTGAATAAGATTGGAAATTTGGACTTTTGTGGGCTTGATGTGTGTCGGAGTTACTTGATTAGTGATTAGAGTGTGATTAGAGTGTGATTAGAGTTAGTCTTTCCATGGATAATCTCTACTTGCATTGGAGAGGCATTCTCTTGAATCCTCTTATTCATTGTGTCCAATGATGCTCTCAAACTTAGTTGTGTGATGTTTTCATGATTTACTTGGGTGATTCTCTCTCCGGATTGATGATTTTGCTTGAGTTGGCCTATTCTAGGACTACCTCCTTACTGTTGGGATGTAGGCTAGGTGGCCGTGGGAAACCACCCTTGTACACTTGATTTCACCTAATCAATATAGGGAGAAAAAGAGAGAGGGTTGAATCTTCTCTTTCTTCTCCACTAACCCAAATAGAGGTTGTCTGTGTATCATCCCCTTCCCCATTCTCTTCTTCCTCTCTCTTGCACACACCCCGTACACGCGCACAACAATTGGTATCAGAGCTGCGGCAACGAACCGCACACGTGACCGCTCTCCGACGACCGACTCGGAAGCGACAGAGCTCGCTGGCTATGGCGGAGCTTGGAGCTTGTGCTTGAGCTTGGTGGTGGCAGCGGATCCGGCAAGGATCAGAGAGATCAGGTGAGGTCGACGGTTCCCGGCTACCCTACGTGAGAAACACCTCTTTGGCTTGGAGGGAAGCTTGGAAGTTTTGAGATCTATGTGTGTGCTCTGTGTAGTAGATCTGAAATTGGGAGCTTTGAGCAGTTCAATCGAGCGAGGGAATCGACTTGAAGTAGATCTGCAGTGTGTAATCAAGCCAATGATGACGGAATTGGTTTGTAGACTTAAAAAGGCATTGTATGGCCTCAAGCAAGGTTCAAGGCAATGGTATCAAAAATTCGACAAATTCATGCATCCTCAGGGTTACATAAGAAGTCAAGAGGATCACTGCTTATACACAAAAATATTGAACGATAGTTCTTTAATCATCTTGATCTTGTATATAGATGATATGCTTATCGGAGGCAAATCAATTGATGAGATCAATCGGTTGAAAAAGATGCTAAGCACTCAGTTTTCCATGAAAGATTTGGGAGATGCCAATCACTTTCTTGGTATGCACATCAAGAGAAACAGGCAACATGGAATTCTTGAATTATCTCAAGAAAAGTACATTCACAAAGTCTTGCAACGTTTTAGTATGCAGGGGGGGTCATTGAGTACCCCAATGCAAGCATACTCCAAACTTAACAAGGAAGACTCTCCCAAGACAATGGTTGAGAAAGAGGAAATGGCGAAAGTACCATATTCTTCAGCAGTTGGCAGTTTGATGTACGCTATGGTAGCCACAAGACCAGACATTGCACATGCACTGGGAGTGGTTAGTAGGTACATGGTAAACCCTTGCAAGAAGCATTGGGAAGCAGTGAAGAAAATCCTCAGATATTTGAAAGGTACAGCTAGCAAGTGTTTACGCTTCGGAAACAGTGATGCATCTATTGTAGGTTACACAGACGCGGATTATGCGGGTTGCGTGGATCGTAGAAGGGCCACATCTCGCTATGTGTTCATGTTTGCTGGAGCAGCTATCTCTTGGAGATCGTGTCTCCAAGATTGCACGTCTTCATCTACCATTGAGGCAGAATATGTTGCTGCGTCTGATGCCAGCAAGGAAGCCATATGGTTGGCTCGTCTAGTGGGAGATTTGGGCATTCACGAGGTTCCAGTACTACATTGTGGTAGTCAGAGTGCCATTGCTTTGGCAAAGAATCCAGTGTTTCACTCAAAGTCGAAACACATTGCTCTGCCATTGCTTTGGCAAAGAATCCGGTGTTTCACTCAAAGTCGAAACACATAGAGGTCAGATACCATGTCATACGAGATGCATTGGCTGGCAAGTGCATCGAGCTTGTCAAGGTTCATACTGACGACAACCCCGCAGATGCTCTCACAAAGAGCCTAGCCTCGGAGCGATTTACACATTGTATAGAACTTATGGGTGTAGGATGAAGCCTTGGCAATGCTTCATCAACTTTGTATAGACTAACCATACTAATGCCACTATTGGCCACCATGACCTTCAAGTGGGAGGTTGTTGGGGTGTAGGCTAGGTGGCCGTGGGAAATCACCCTTGTACACTTGATTTCACCTAATCGATATAGGGAGAAAAAAGAGAGGGTTGACTCTTCTCTTTCTTCTCCACTAACCCAAACAGAGGATGTATGTGTATCATCCCCTTCCCCATTCTCTTCTTCCCCTCTCTTGCACACACCCCGTACACGCACACAACACTTACTGGGTTGTTTTGTATTCACCATGCTTTCTAATGTAGTTTTTTATCCTTGCCTTGCTTCTCTATGTGTAGTAGTATCGAGACAGCTCTCTGTTGGCATCAATTTTGCACATAGCAGCGTGTACAATTTTCATCATCTTCAGCTTTCTTGTCATTAGTTTTTCAAGATTTTTTCCAAGCTTTCTTGTCATTAGTTTTTCAAGATTTTTTCCAAGCTTTAAATTTCCCCATTTCAATTTATGATCTTCAGGTTACGACTAGTTCTCTCTGCAGGATTATGGCTATGGTAGCCTAGTGGTAAATTGTGTACAGATAGATTGGGAGAGCATGTATCTATGAATCATGGAATTGATGTTCAAATTGTGGGTTTCTGATGTTCAATGGTGAAAGGGGAGGTCCTTGTCTTCATATGCATTGGTCGGCATGTTGGATGTAAATCCGTGCTTTGACAATCTTTTGCTCCTATGTGCTATGGTCCTTTGGGTGGGCGTGTGCTTGTAAATTCCCAAGGGATCATAGGTCTTTTGATTGGGGTTTGCTAAGAGTTATTTTGGTATAATTTTGGGTGCTAAGGTTGAAGTTTGAACTCTCCTAGGCTATAAATCTATAGAGGTGTCCCACTTTTTTTTTTGCCCAACAATTCCATTAGATTTCTCTACCAAACCATTTGATTGCGGGTAGAAGGGTGTGTTGTGATGATGTGGAATGTGAAGTTATTTGCAAACATCTTTCAGAAATCCCTTCCTAAACCCTAGACCGTTATCAAAATCAATTTCCAAAGGTTTTTCAAATCTGCAACAAATGTGAGTGTAGATATATTTGCTCAATGTCCTCTCATTTACCTTTGCCACACTTTGTGCTTCCACCCACCTAATCATATAGTCTATAGCCATTAGAATATAGATTTTACCATTTTTTACTCTAGTTAGTGTTCCCATAACATCAATGCCCCATTTTTTGAAAATTCCATTTGCGAGTGCTATTTGCCTTGGACCATGCACCACCCTTCTATATCTATTAATGTTAAATATCCACATGCAAGCTTCGCTAAACGTACCCTACAAGAAAAATCTTCTTCACAATTAACTCTTGGACAAAGTGACCACTACATGCTTCTTCATGCAAACTTTTAGAATGGCTAGAATATCCTTAATCGTTGGTACTCTCTTGCACACTTGATCCTTCCCTCTTTGATAGAGGAAGCTATCTAGGAAGAGATATGAGCTTGCCTTCTTTATGAGTCTCCTCTTCTAAGACTTTGTGAAGCCTTGTGGAAAGTTTCTCTCCAAAATGAAGCCCATAGCTAGATCCAATGACTCCATTTCTTGGTATCTTGGTTGCTTGATATCTCCTGCCACCATGATAACATGCACTTCTTTCTCAACACATGCAATCGCTTGTTGTGCAAGTTAATCAGCATCCTCATTTTGTTTCCTAGTAATATGATACAATTGCACTTCTTCGAATGGACTAAAAATCCTATAGATGGCATGAACCTTTGTCTTTAGGCTTTCATTCTTGCATGCCTAAATGTCCAAGATCTGCTTCACAATAAGAACTGTATCCCCCTTTACCATGAGATATTGTATTCCTTGACTAATGCACATCTTCAAACCATGAAGTAGTATCTCCTACTCTACTTCATTGTTGCTACTAATGGATCCTAGAAAATTGACCTTCTCTTTCATGAACACCGCTCCACTTGGATAAATCAACACAAGCACTCCCCCTACTTTATATGTGGCTCGTCAAAAATCTCTATCAAAGAACAAGGTAAAATGCAATAGGGATACCTTTAGGTGGTGAAAATGGTAGGGTCTTTACTTTGGGCACTTTAATCTCCTTCTCATGCACCGTATGAGAGATACCCTTCACCGGGGGTCTATGCACAAAACATACAATTTTCACCTTCATACAACTTTCAATGTACATCAAAGTTGCGGAAGCATTTGCATAGGGGAGGAGCTCTCAGCGCCCGACCAAGCCTAGAGTTTAGGCCATGATCCGGACTGCATATAGAGGTACCTAGCGACTAGAGCTACCCTTGAATGGGTGTTATGAATGAAAGCATACTTAAGGAACAAATATAACATTGTGGAGGGTGAATATATGTGTACTCCGCATCGCGGGAAGAGAGAGAGAGAGAGAGAGAGAGAGAGAGAGAGAGAGAGAGAGAGAGAGAGAGAGAGAGAGAGAGAGAGAGAGAGAGAGAGAGAGAGAGAGAGAGAGAGAGAATACAGTGGAGGGTGAAATAGAGTGCATAGAGATGTGAGAGATTGACAACTTCTAAATGGAACATGCAACCATGTACTAATGCAATGACAAAATCTGGGTATACCATAACATCAAAAAGTTTATGAAGAAATAACTAGAAGAGCATCGGACCATGTGTAGGGATCAACCGGTCCACCCATCCACATCCTCTCTATTACGAACAGAGAGAATTTCACTTCAGTGGGAGTGAGCCAGAACACCTCCAACCTACCTAAGCTAGACATAACCTGAGGCTTTTTTGCCTCCCTCCATGACCCCGAGCTCTAAAAGGATCCCAAGTACCAGTAGGTGGTAGGGTATCAACACCAACCATACCAGTTTAGGCGCCACGCCTCTTCGATGCCCAGCACCGGGTGTGTAGGAAAATCCAAGGCAAAATCCCCAACGTGTTATCCGTGTAGGTCATTCAACCCCCGATGCACTAATCGTGTAGATGAGCCTAACAAAAAGAAGAAGACCTAGGCAATACCCTTGATCCAGCCAAGCCCCAAGTCAACGACCCTTTAGTCTAAGGCTAACCACTGTAGGTGATCCTAGTCTTGTAGCGATGCTGCCATGAGAAACATAACACATGATTCCAATCACAATAGCACTTCTCGTATGCACAAACAATCTTTTCCAAGCAGTTAGACTGTATAGGGTCTCTACCCTTACACGTCTACCAATAACCATCTAGATCACTTCATGATCCAATTCCAAAACCATAAACCATAACCCAATCACATCACATGGGTGAGCAATCCACCCAACTCAGGTGAGGCACGACCAATCCTGCATAACCACTTTAGAACATAACATGGCTGCAAAAATTTTAAGCAGCATAACCAAATCCAAAAAAAAAAACATGAGCCACACTGGCTTCCACCATAAAATCACAACCATAATCCATAAGGAAATCTCAACCCTTAACCATAAATCATAATCACACTGAACCAACTCCCACACTTGGAGTTTGACATATCCCTTGCAATCAACCGGAGTTTATACACATATGACTCTTAAGACATGATTCTTTCATGCTTAAAAAGAGTCCAACCAGCAACTAATCATGAAACAAAAATCCAATTTTGATAACATCCAACCATGCAAAGCTGATGCATCACATTTGCACTTCACCTCCCTAGCACATAAAGCTAGTTTTGACCTAGAAATGTGGAAAGCAGTCATAACCATGCATTATGAGGCATCCACATCAATCCTTAAGTTCCCATACATCATATGATAACATTCCATCACCATGAACATGATGCAAAACAGCTCCGACCTTTAGGTCAACCATAAACCATAACTTCACACATATGCAAAAAAACAACTTTTTGACATTTTTGGGAGCATGCATAACATGCAAATGAAAGTATTACATCACTTTATCCATATGGTACTTACACAGCAAACAGTAACCAAAAAAGAAAGACACTTTAATCATGTCTGCTCATGCGGTTCGGGATGTCTAACCATAAACTCTCACATAAGTTTATGGGCATCTAATAGCTGAAATCAACTCACCAAAATAAACCATGAATCATACATAAACGGCTCGTTTAACTCATGACGTCATAGGGTACCCCCCCTTGGTAGCACCCCTATATGTGTAGGTAAAGCCGGTTATAGAACGATTAATAACTCGCATTCCCGAGGTGATAACGGAGACCTAAATACATTTATCGTCAAGATTTTCAATTGGTTAAGTGGGTTTGCCCATCCAATGAATCTATATAGTGGTTCTTCAAGGACCCTGGTGTCAAAAAATTTAGTTAAGTGCACCAGGCAGCAAGCTGTTTTTTAACCATATCTCTTAGCTCGTGCGTGATTTTCACATGACACCAAAGAGAGAAAATGTTCTAAATGATGTGTTTTATTTTTGGTGTAAAGGGTTCGGTCTGATTCATAACGGTTTGTGAGTTATGACCAAAACAGTGTTCCTACCGCCTCTTTGACGTGAAACAAAAAGTGCTTTTTATGCACGCACGTGATCTTAAATGCATCATGTGCATAAAGCAGCATGTTAAACATGATAAAATAATCATGGGGCAACTTCATACATACTCGATTAATCCATGCATGCACTCGTATACAAAAAAAAAACACCGAGAGGGTGACTCCTCAAAAAAACGACATAGAGAGAGAGAGAGAGAGAGAGATGATGATGGCTATGGAGTTTAGAGCTTCTCACCGTGCTTTAGAACCGATTAGAGGCTATCGAAAGGCTTCTTTCTTTTCCTCAAGAGAGCGGTGATGAGAGCTACGTAGAGGTATTCACCACGAAAGCTTTTGAAGAGCGCGTACACCGTGAAACGAGAGAGAAGATAGTAAGCAAGTAGAGAGAGAGTATCCTTCTTCTTCTTTTTATTCTTCTTCCTGAGAGAGAAGATCTTATGGAGATGGTGATGAAGAGCTTACACCACTCCATTAATAGATACGTAAATCCTTGTGGTAGTAGATGCAACAGACTGCACTGAAAACTGAGGCTTGCAGGTGAATGTATAGGCTCTGTGGGGCTGGCTGGAGTAACTTCCAAGCAGAAAACTACCGCTAGTTTTTGGTCCAAGAATAGGTTCCTCCTTTTGGCAACTTTTCTAAAAACATGCCTTTATTTTTGGTGGTCAACTCTCCCACTTACCATTCAATTTTTACAGTAAAATTGGCCAACCGAACAGTATCTGGCCAATTAATGGAACCTTAGCTACACTATGCCATAACGTAATGTCCCGGCATAATTATGACTTTCCCCCAAATGTATTTTACAGTACCGCTTTTTACAAAAATAATTTCCACAAAAATCATGTTCGGTCTCGTTTTTGCTCCGGGTGATCATTTTTAAATTCGACGGAGACTAAAATTTATATTTTTATGTTTAGGTCATCATAAAAAGCACATTGCTTTTTAAAAACGTCAAAAAGCACGAAAAGCTAAAAATAGCATAAAAAAGAAAAAAAATCTAAAATTGAACCACCGGTTTCCCTCGTCCATTGGACTAAGAAAGCAGACTCGCTTTTCACTAAAAAGCACTAAAAATTGTGAAAAGCACTTAGAAAGCAGATTTTTACAAAATTGAACCGTAGCTTCTTTGGAACATGTAGATTAAGGATTCGACCTTGCTTTTTGCAAAGAAGCACCTAAAAGCATAAAAAGCATGAAAAAACTAAAAATAGTTGATTTTTCCAAAACTACACCAAACGTCCCTCTAACCTACTGGAACATGGAAGGGCCTTGCTTTTTACTTTAGAACCTTCCAATACTATCAATCAAGCATCTTAAATTAAAATATGACCAAATAGATATTGAAAGCTTTTTTTTTAAAAAAAAGAGACCCAAAATTTGGGGATCTTATATCCTATAAGTGAGAATCCCTACCAAGTGTGTACACACACTATCTTCTAGCTTGAAAGAGTATTGGAACTCTTGCAATTCAATAATCCACTTTGAGATTCTAGTACTAAGATTTATTTGAGATGATACCTAAGGGAACAAATTTTTACAGTGAGTAGTACAAATCGTTTTGGCAACAAGTAAGATCTAAATTTCTTACCACACACATGAGAGCAAGCATCATAAGTTCTGCTTTCGTGTAGCCTTTCTCCAAATAATTCATGACCCTACTAGCAAAGTAGATGGGGCGCACCCTAGTACTATGGGGATCTTGTTGGAAAAAAAAAGCACCCACTATTTCCTTTCCAACACTAGAGCTAATGAAGAAAGTGTACTCCCAACAAGGAGGCATGAGTGTTGGTAGCTCTGACAAGATGAATTTGATGTTACAAAAGTACTCCTCAAGTTAATCATACCATGCAAATTCTACTTGTTGTGTTAATTTTTTCAAAGGGTGAAGTAATTTCCAGGCTTAATGTACGAAGCGTGAAATGTATTTCACCTTTTGAATGAATGAAATGACCTCCTTAAGACTCTTGGTGGATGGTAACTCAATAATAATCTTTGCCTCTTTTGATCCACCTCAATGCCTTTTGACCAAGCATGATCACTTCATCCTCACCTATGTGGCATTTGTCAAGATTAAGTTGACCTCCCATGTCATAAAACTTCTTCAGACCTTCTTTACCTTCTCTAGATGCAATGAATTAGAGATTTATATGCAAAAATCATCTATAAACACTCTCCAAAGAATGCTTAAAACACCATGTTCATGAAACATTGAAATGTTATTGGAACTTTTGTAAATCCAAATGGCATGACTCTAAAAGCTAAGAACCACAAGGGGTGATGAAGGTTTTTTTTAGTTGATCCTCTAATGCAATTTCTATTTCAAAGTAACCAGAGTAACAATCACATCCGTGTATTTATCTTCGCTTGCTGCCTCATTTAGGATCTTGTCTTGTTGACTCATTCAGTGGATGATAATCCACACACAACCTCCACTTGTTGTTCTTCTTTGGGAGTGACAACGACAAGAGAGACCCACTCTAAATTCTATAGTGGATAAAATAAAGCATGCTACTAGAAGATTTCTTAACTTCTTGAGTAGAGCCTGCTCCTTGATGACTCTTAGCCTTCATAGATTTTGTGCCTTATGTTTGGCCTCATGCTTTAACTGGATCCTATGTTGAGCAGCATCTACTCCATGCAATTCTATGTAGTCTTTATCAAAAAGCCTAGGAAACTTCCTTAGCACACATTTGAACTTCTGACTTTATTCCTTTGTAAGCGTTATTGGCCGCATACCTTCTAGCATCCCTTCATCTTGCACACCTTGGTTCTCTTGGGGACCTACCTCCTCCAAGCTTGGACAAGAGATCTCTTGGTTTCTTGGCTTAAACATTACCCCCATGACGTCATGGAAGACTCCTCCTCCATAGCTCTACCACCACTTTCTTCTTCTAAGGTGCTATTGGTCCAGTCTTCCTCCATCTCACTTTGCAATAATTCTTCATGGATCTCTTCTTGGCATTTCTCCTTCATGTCAAAGAAAACCTTCTTATGATTTTCATTCCTACAAACCAACTTTCCAGTTTTTTAATCCTACAAAGCTTGCATTTTCATTAGCCATGGTCTTCCCAAGATAAATGGATAACCATTCCTCTTGGTAGACATAACATAAAAATCAACTACCTTCCTAATGTCAAAGGCCTCCACAAAGACATTTTTACAAATGCCTAAGCACCTAGCTTTGCTATTATTTTCCATTTTGACTTTGATCGGATGGGGACAATTACCTAATGTGGGCTTACATGATGTAACATGTTCTTGTGTCAAAGGGTGTTTGGAATCTTGTGTAGGGCATTGATGTACTTCCTAGTTCTATGCATATAGGCAATGTTGAGGATGTTGCAGGTTTTGGTGGTAGGATTGTTGCTACTAGAGCTGTTTTGTCTACGGCCGAGCAGGCTCATTGGGATGTAAGATATATGTAGTCTCATGCATTGATTGCATTACCTGTGAAGCACACTATTACTCCTCACGTTTGTCTAGCTAAGTCTACAAAAACGTCTTGGGATTTTTTGATTGGTCTTTATGCAAGTTGCAATGAGGCTAAACTTGCATTACTACGTAAAGAGATGGAATCAAAGAATATGCATGAGGAAGATGAAATGGACACTTTCTTTACTGGTTTCAAGGTATTTCTATAGGCGAGGTCATTTTTTACAGTTCCATTGTGCAGACTGGCCAGATTCTTACTAGAATTTTGCTAGTCCTTGGAGACTCATGACCCAAGTAAATCTTGAAGTTATCAAGTTTAATGCATTATGCACATTGATGTTGGTACAGTCACTTTCCAAAAAAACAAGGCTAAACAATGTGTAGTTAAACAAGCCTTTATTGTTGCTCAAAGAAAAAGTGGCAGCAATAATGTAGCCATTTCTCATGGTTCTTTTGCGAGTGGAAAGGCACATGCTCCTAATTCTTCTACTAGCAACACTTTGTCTGGAAATTCTGGTGAAAAGGGCAAAAAGGAGATGCATTTTTATTATTGTAAAGCTAATGATCACTTGATCAAACATCTTCAAAATTGAAGGAAAAAAAAGCTGGTTCCACTACAAGTGCAGCTATTGTAGAGTCTTTTATGAAAGGAGATTGTGATGATGATGTAGATGCAGAATGGGCTTTTAGTGCATGGTGCACTTATGATCCTTTTGTCTGTGATGTATGTATGTCAATTGCTACATATTATCATGTGTGGTACTTTGACAGTGGTGCTACAAAGCACATTACCTCTCATCGTGACTTGTCTACCTCTTTTGAGGATGTCCCTCATGGGAATACAGTCACTTGTGCTAACAATGCCTCTTATCCAGTCAAAGAAGTTGGAAATTTTGAGCTAATTGCTACAAATGTTAGTTCTTTCACACTTTATGTACCTAGGTTAAAAAAGAACCTTTTGTCTGTATCTCGACTTACTAGACTTGGTCTTGTTTGTGAAATTTCTGGATGACAGATGTATAATTCATGATCTCAGTCTTGGTGATGAAATTGTTGCATCATGAATATTATGACGTGGGCTATATAAGCTTACTTTGTATGAAAAGTATGGGGAAAATTTTTGCAAATAGAGTTGTGGATTCAAAGGCTGTTTTAGATGCAAAACTTTGGCATGCACATTTGGGCATCTCAATCTTTCCAATTTGCTGCATTTATGGAAATCTGATATGGTTGCTTCTTTGCCACCTCTTGAAGCACCTGTAAAGCATGTTTGTGAAGGTTTTATTTTGGATAAGATGTAGCATTTGAAATTTCCAAAGGATGGTTCAATAACGACTAAGCAGATTGCAGCTTGTGCATAGTGATGTTTGTCGGCCCATGCAAACTTTTCCCTTATGCAATTACCTTTACTTCATCACTTTCATTGATGATTACTCCAAGCATGCATGGGTATATATGCTTAAAGCAAATTCTGAAGTGTTTATGTGCTTCAAGCAATATTTGGCTATGATTGAAAATGTCTCAAAATGTACTATGCTCCATTGAAATCGAGGGGGGAAGTATATGTCTCATAAATTTAATGCATTTCTATCTAGTTGTGGGATAAAATACCAACATACAACACCATATACACCTCAACAAAATGGTGTTGCTGAGAGGAAAAATAGGTCGCTTATAGAAATGGCACGATATATAATGAAAATTCAAGCTTTGCCACATTCATTTTTTCTTGAGGCTATCATGTGTGCCACTTATGTACTTAACAAGTGTCCTACAAAAGCTTTGAGATCTATGACTCCATATGAAGCATGTCTTGATAGAAAGCCATCTATTGTTCACATGCGCATTTTTGGTTGTTTGGCTTATGCCTTGGTGCCACAAACACAACACAAAAAATTGGATGATAAGGCTATCAAATGCAATCTTGTTGGTTATAGTGTTGAAAGCAAAGGTTACAGCTTGTATCATCTGCAAACAAAGTCTATCTTGGTTACACGGGATGATGTGTTTGCGGAAGATTTTGTTTTTTCCTTGATGTCATGTACTAGAGACAACAATGTAATCTCACAGGACATTTATGAAAGTTTGTTACCTCTTTTCAACGGTTGAAATTTGAATGTAAATTCAAATGAGGCAAATGTACAGCCTATGGGGGTTTCTAAAGTCTATTACTGATGCAAATGTACATGACATACTTGCTATGCATCTTATGCATCAGATTGTTATGCTTTTCTTGTTTCTAGCTTATGCGATGTTGAGGAACCTTTGTCTTTTGATGAAGCACAAAATCCAAAAAATTGGATGGCTTCCATGCAATCAAAATATGATGCACTTATAGAAAATGACACATGGACTTTATGTGATTTGCCTCCTAGCAAAAAGTCCATTGGTAGAAAGTGGGTTTACAAGTTGAACCGTAAGCCAGATAGTGAGATTGATTGCTATGAGGCTTGACTTGTTGCAAAAGTTTAAGCACAACAAAAAAGCATAGATTATGAAGAGAATTTTTCTCCTACTTGTCGTATGACTACTGTGCATTTTCTACGTGCATTGGCATCTCATTTTGGTTGGGATGTACATCAATCAAATAGTGTTACTGCTTTCTTGAATTGTGACATATTTGAGAAATTTTATGTAGCACAGCCTCGTGGTTTTGTCAAGAAAGGACAAGAGGATAAAGTGTGCAAATGTAAGAAATCTTTATATGGTCTCCTTGTGCTTGGTATGAGAAAGCTGACACTCATTTCGTTAAACTCGGCTTTTGTAATAGTCCAACAGAAAGCACATTGTGTGTAAAGCATGAGGGCAATGTACTTCTCATCGTTGTGCTATATGTGGATGATTTGATGATCACCAGTCCAAATAAGGCACATATTGCTAAATTTAAGGCTGATTTGGATTCTACTTTCAAGATGAAATATTTGGGGCTTTTGCATCATTACATGCGCATACAGTTTCAGCAATGTGATGGTGGTATGTCAAACAAGTTAGATAGAGACATTGCTATATAGGTTTGGACTTGAGGATTGCAAGCCTATTGCCACTCCCATGGAAACAAGTTTGAAATTAAGTCTTCATGATGCTCATGAACTTGCCAATGTCACTCTTTACCAAAAATGCTACTGGATGCCTTATTTATGTATGCAACATGAGGCTAGATATTCAATTTTTAGTCTCACATGTCAGCAAATTTATGCACCGCCTAGGGTCTAAGCATTGACATGCTATCAAGTGGATCTTTTGCTACTTGAGTGGCACATCTTGGGTTGTTTTATCCCAAGGGGGGGGTCATTGTCTTCAAATTTATATGCTTTTTTGGGCACACGTATTTTCTTGACCTAATTGACATACACACTACCAAAATTGCTCCCTGTGTGCCGTGGCGCACAGGGACTTTTTTGCCCCGTTCGACCCCGCGGGCGCCGCCGATGCGTTACCAGGTCTTGTTGATATCGTACGCCCCCCCGTTCGCCCTGTTTCACAAAAGAATCATCGAGACGCGCCCCCCGACCGCCTAGTGGCTGCATGTTTGAGGTTTTGTGCATGTGTGTGCATTGGGTGACGAGCCAAGCGCCGTGGTGGTCAACTTAAATTTATCCAACAATTCAAAAACTTATAAAAAACAACGTACAAATTAAAATTGAACATTTGCATAGAATGGTAGAAATTCACCATTTTATATTACAGAGAAAGATTACAAATCTCATGAAGAGAGAGTACATCGGATAAACTACATCTTATGAAGGCATCCTTCATCTCTTAAATTGAGTGCTAATGCTAAATCCATATTTTTTAATGTTACACGCTTGGCATGCGCCATACAGGAGACGCCATCCTAAAAAAGCTACACATAAATATCTTCGGCAACATCTTGTAGGGGCAGTATATTTGTGCATTTTATTATTGTAACAAAGTCCCTATATTCATCTATCATCTCTCTCCCCGCCCGAGAGAAGGCCGCTTTAGGTATGATTTGTTGGAATTAGGGTTGCAAAGAAACGAACACAGCTTGGAGAAGACGAAGGAAGCTCAATACACGCAATAGAGAGTGTTTTACTTAGTGTGCAATGGAAAGATAGATAGCCCTAGAGTGATGGGCGTATATACAATTCTCGGGGGAAAAAACCTCCTAAAGAGGGAAAAAATGCCCCGGCGGTCCTAGTGAAGTTCACACACATCACTAACACATGTATATGGTAACAAATCCCCCCTGGAGTGATGCGGTGAACAAGAGCTGGCACATGAGTAAAGGGAAGCGCCACGCCCTACAGACATGATCAGTCCACAAAGAGGAGTAAACCCAAAGCTTTGCGGAAAGCTTCAAGCTTCTCACGAGACAATGCCTTTGTGAAAAGATCTGCAAGGTTGTCCTGTGTTGGCACATAAGCCAAGCTGATCTCTCCTGAAGAGCCTCTCCCTGACATAGTGGTAATGCACCTCAATGTGCTTTGTGCGAGCATGAAAAACTGGGTTCCTCGCAACTACCAATGCGCTCTGACTGTCAGTGTAGATAGTGTTGGCAGTGTCCTGTCCGACACCCAAATCAGCCATAAGGTGTCTGAGCCATACACACTCAACCGTAGCTGTGAAGACTGCCCTTGTACTCATCCTCACAACTCGAAGTGGCCACAGTAGGTTTCTTCTTTCTCAACCATGATATACATGAACTGCCAAGCATGAAACAAAAACCACTTGTGGACACTCGCGTGTCAAAACAACCAGCCCAATCTGAGTCTGAAAAAGCATGTAAGTTTGGCTGCAATGATCCCCCCTTGGGACAAAACAAGCCAAGATGTAAAGTGCCACTAAGGTAGTGGAAAATCCTCTTGACATCCTGCCAATGCTTAGACCCTAGGCTATGCATAAATCTATTGACCTGTGAGACTACAAATTGAATATCTGGCCTCGTGTTGCATACATAAATGAGGCAGCCAACAGAAGTTTGGTAAAGAGTGACATCAACAGGATCGCCAGCATCATGTAGACTCAACTTCAAACATGTTTCCATGGGAGTGGCAATAGGTTTACAATCCTCAAGTCCAAACATACATAGCAATGTCTCTAGGTAACTTTTCTGACACAAGGCAATACCACCATCACACTGCTTAAACTCTACACCAAAGTAATGATGCAACAGCCCCAAATATTTCATCTTGAAAGTAGCATTCAAATCAGCCTTAAATGTCTCTCATTTGGTCCAGTGATCAGCAAATCATCAACATAAAGAACCACAATGAGAAGTACATCACCCTCACACTTTACATACAATGTGCTTTCTGTTGGACTGTTACGAAAGTCTTGTTTCACCAAATGAGTGTCAGCTTTCTCATACCACGCACGAGGAGATTGCTTCAACCCATACAAAGCCTTCTTACATTTGCACACTTTGTCCTCTTGTCCTTTTATGACAAACCGCGAGGCTTCGTTACATAAACTTCCTCAAATATGTCACCATTCAAGAAAGCAGTAACAATGTCTGATTGATGTACATCCCAACCAAAATGAGCTGCCAATGCACATAGAAAACACACAGTAGTCATCTATGCCTTTTTGTTGTGCATAACCCTTTGCAACAAGTCGATCCTTATGGCGATCAATCTCACCATCCGGCTTGCGTTTCAACTTGTAAACCCACTTCGTACCAATGGCCTTTTTTTCAGGAGGCAAATCACATAAAGTCCATGTTTCATTTTCTATGAGTGCAGCATATTCTGATTGCATGGCAGCCATCCAATTTTCTGAATTCTGTGCTTCATCAAAAGACAGAGGCTCCTCAACATCATGTAAGCTAGACACAACCAAAGCATAACAATCTGATGCATAAGATGCATGGTGAGAGCCTGAACGAGTACGACTAGACAAAGGTGCATCCAATTTACTGTCACGCAAAGTGTGCACCAGCCATTTTGGCATACCTCCAGCCTGCTCATTTTCAGCCCTTTCCTCATTAAGTACATCATGTACATCTCCATCAGTAATAGGCTGATCTAGAACATTTTCAAAAACCCCCATAGGCTGTACATTTTCCTCATTAAAACTTACATTCGTATTTCCACCACCAAAAAGAGGCAACAAAGTGTCATAAATGTCCTCTGAGCTTACATTATTGTCTCTAGTACATGAAACAAGGGCTGAACAGAATCTTCCACAAACACTACATCCCGAGAAATCAGAATACGTTTTGTTTGCGGATGATACAACTTGTAACCTTTGCTTTCAGCACTATAACCAACAAAAATACATTTGACAGCCTTATCATCCAATTTTCTGCGCTGCACTTGTGGCACCAAAGCATATGCCAAATAGCCAAAAACACGCATGTGCTCAATAGAAGGCTTTCTATCATGCCATGCTTCATATGGAGTAGTAGACTGCAAAGCTTTTGTAGGACACTTGTTAAGTACATAAGTGGCACACATGATGGCCTCAAGCCAAAAAGAATGCGGCAAAGCTTGACTTTTGACCATACATCGTGCCATTTCCGTCAGTGACCTGTTTCTCCTCTCAGCAACACCATTTTGTTGAGGTGTATAAAGCACTGTACATTTGTGTTTTATCCCACGACTAGCCAGAAATGCATTAAATTCATGACACATATACTCCCCCCCTCGATCGGAATGGAGGGTGCCCATAGTACATTTCGAGACATTTTCAGCCATAGCCAGAAATTGTTTGAAGCACTAGTACATTTCGAGACATATTCAGCCATAGCCAGAAATTGTTTGAAGCACATAAAAACTTCGGACTTCGCTTTAAGAAGAAATACCCATGCATGCCTGGAGTAATCATCAATGAAAGTCACGAAGTACAGGTAATTGCCCAAGGACGGAGTTTGCATGGGCCCAAAAAACATCACTATGCACAAGCTACAACCTGCATGTGGCCCGAACTAAACCATCCTTTGCAAATTTAGAACGTACATTTTACCCAAAATACAACCTTTACAAACATGTTTGGCAGGTGCTTCAAGAGGCGGCAAAGAAGAAACCATATTAGATTCCTGCAAACGTAGCAAACTCGCAAAATTCAGATGACCAAAACTTGCATGCCAAAGTTTTGCATCTGAAATAGCCCTTGAATCTGCAACAGCTTTTGCAAAATTTTGTCCACACTTGTCATACAAAGTGAGCTTATACAACCCACAGAACAAAAGGCCAGATGCAACAATTTCATCACCAAAACTGAGATCATGAACTGTACATCTGTCATCCACAAATTTGACTACAAGTCCAAGTCTAGCAAGTGCGGATACAGACTAGAGATTCTTCTTGATCCCAAGTACATAAAGTGCATCAACAAGTGTGAAAGAACTGCCATTAGCAGCAGTAAGCACAATCTTTCCAACTCCCTGAATTGGATAAGAGGCATTGTTGGCACAAGTGACTGAATTCCCATGAGGGACAGACTCGAGAGAGGTAAACAATTCACGATGTGAGGTAATGTGCTTTTTAGCACCACTGTCTAAGTACCACACATGTGAATCTGCAGCAACTGACAAGCATGCATCATGGATAGCCGGATTGTAAGTGCACTCTGTGCTAAAAGCACATTCTACATCAACATCAGCATCACAGTCTCCTTTCACAGAAGACTCAACAATGGCTGCATTTGTAGTGGAACTAGTATTTGTTGTGGAACCACCCTCTTTCTTCTTAGCCTCTTTGGCCTTCAACTTAGGACACGACTTTATCAAGTGATCATTAGCCTGTCAATAATGGCAACGCATCTTCTTTTTACCCTTATCACCAGAATTGCCAGACGAAGTGCTGCCAGCAGAAGCATTAGGAACATAAGTTTTGCCACTCGCAGCAGAACCATAAGAAGTGGCTGCATTGTTGTTACCACCCTTTCTTTGAGAAGCAATAAAAGCCTGTTCAATTGCACCTTGTCTAGTCCTGTTTTTTCTGGAAAGCGACTCTTGCAATAGCAATGTGCATAATGCATCAAACTTGACAACTTCTAGATTTCCTTGGGTCATAAGTCTCCAAGTACTAGCAAAAGTCTGGTAAGAACTTGGTAAGGTATCAAGAACAGTCTGCACAAGGGAACTATCTAAAATGACTTCACCTGCAGAAATAAGCTGCTCATTGATATCCTTGACACTAGCAAGGAAAGTGTCCATGTCATCTTCCTCATGCATGATCTTTTACTCCAGCTCTTTACGCAGCAAAGCAATTTTAGCCTCATTTGCAACTTGCATAAAGACCAGCCAAAATATCCCAAGCCTGTTTTTCAGATTTTGCTGAACGGATGTGAGGAACAATGTTGCACTTCACAGACAACGCAATCAATGCATGAGCCTGTGCATCCTTTACATCCCAACGAGCTTGTTCTACCGTAGGCAAAACAACTCTAACAGCAGCAATCCTTGCAGCAAGACCTGCAACATCCTCAACATCGCCTACATCCTCAGAACTAGGACGTACATCAATGCCCTGCACAATGTTCCAGACGCCCTTTGACACAAGAACATGTTGCATCATATGAGCCCACATAGGGTAGTTGTCCCCATCCAACCTGTCCTCAGCAGCAAACGTCTTGAACACATCTGTGTTGTTGTTGTCAGCCATGGTAAATGATGCACCTGATGGTAAATGTTGCACCTGATGTGAAAATTGCCCGAAAATAGGAGAAACGGAGCGGGAACAACACGTGCTATATAGCACAAACCGTAGAAGACTATAAGGCACCTCTTATGCAAAAAACGGCACTGACAAAAATTCTGCACAAAATGACGAAATTTCCTGTGCAGACCTGCCTGTAGTGGAAACGGAGGCCGAAATGAGCCCAAATCAAAAATCTGAGCAGACCTGGCTCTATGAGTTTTTCCAAAGTTTTTGTCGACCTACGAACGCTTGCCAAAGCTCACTGAAATCGGAGAAAGTGAGGAGGCGTGTACTGGAGCAGTTGGCCACTAAGCCCGGGAGGACGCAACCTGCTCTGATACCAATTGTTGGAATTAGGGTTGCAAAGAAACACACACAGCTTGGAGAAGATGAAGGAAGTTCAAGACACACAATAGAGAGTTTTTTACTTAGTGTGCAATGGAAAGATAGATAGCCCTAGATTGATGGGCGTATATACAATGCTCGGGGGGAAAAACCTCCTAAAGAGGGAAAAAATGCCCCGGCGGTCCTAGTGTGTTCACACACATCACTACCACATGTATATGGTAACATGATTGGCTCAGTGCTCTTTTTATATTTTCTAATCTCACGCAGAGGCACTGTGCCTGGCCTCCATCTCCGTCTTTTTTGTGTAATTGGTCGTGGTGGAGGAGCCGCTTGCCTGGCCCATTGAGGAGGATCATCTTTATAATTTTTTCCTCCTCTCCTCTTGGGTTTGTTGCTCTTCAAGTGTCACCTTGTCCCTTTTTCTCTTTGCACATTGCTTGTCTCTTTGAGGAATTTTTGAAGCCCTTGAGCTCCTAGCTTTTACTTGTTGGGTGGCTTGAGCTCTATCTCGTGCCGCCTTTCTCTTCGCCTCTGCTTGTTCTTGTAAGTTTTTCAAATGAGCTCTCTCGGCCTCAGCTCTCTACCTTTTCTCTTGCTCTCTCTGACTTCTCTACTCTTCTTGTACTCTCAATGCTTCCTTCAAAGCTGCAACTTTCTTTTCCTTCTCTCTTTGCCTTTTCCTCCTCTTGACATTTTGTGCTTTAAAAATGGGGTCGCCTGGTATAACTTTGATTACTCTTTCTTTGATTTGCAGTGGAAAATTTCGCGGCGTAGTATTTGGGGTGGCCTGAGCACCAGTGGTCGTGACAACAGGTGAGGGCGGCGAATTTTCAAGCAGACCTCGGTATTCTTCTTCTGTTTCTCTAGTTTCTTGCATTGCTTTGTGAAGAGTTGAAATCGATGTGAGATCTGGCAGAGGTGTGCGATTGACATGGGTTATATTGCCAAGATCTCCAAAAATATATTGCATGTTGCTTAGATCATTTGGATTCAATTGTTGGGGAGGCTCTTGGGTGTTTGGAGCAAGCTGGGACCCTAGGTTATCCACTTGTGGTTGGGGATGTGGATTTGAAGCCGTAGATTCTGCATCGGGTTTTGGTTGCAGATTTTCTGCAATGTGATTGGTTGTGGTGGTATTGTTGTGCGTAGTGTCAATCTGCTCGTGTGAATCGTCCATGAGAATGTGCAAACAAGAGATGAACTTCAAGTTGTGAGTTCTGACTTATAAAACACTAATTTTTATTAAAAAAAACTCAAAAACTCAATTATACCATTAAAAATCAAAAATAACTCTAAAATTGTCAAAATTCGTTACATGGAACCACTGATTAGGGCGTCAACAATCACGTGGCATTATAATGTATGCTTAATATGGAAATGGTTAATGTCAAAAATCTATTGGTTTTCCACCCAACGCGTTCCATTTCGTCGCCTTATCGTCAACCACCATCAGAATCGAACTTTTGCACTAGAAGCATGATATGATTGTGATCGCCTCATGCTAAACACTTTCTCTATTCTACATTTCAAGCTTCTTTGCACTTTAATCTTCTTCCTTTTCTATCCCCGCTAAAACTCTGTAGAACCAATTGAACATTTTTTGTGGGACATTGCTCGTTTTCCTCCCACCTCCATGCCTTGTATTTTTAAAATAAACTGCTCCATTCCTTGCTTGATAGTGTGAGCGCTCCATTCCTTGGCTACTCCAGATGCCCAATGAACCGAATGTGTCGAAAAAAAATGAGGTATGAGCAAAAAGAATGTGCTGCAAAAATATAAAACTTTAGTTCAAGCACTAATGTTTTTTTACTGCAAAGACAAAGTGTTCAACCCCCAATGTAATGTGTTATGTGTGTCTCCCCCCAGGCATCCACCATTTGCACTGTGAAACTATTGATTACACACTTTAAGGTGGATATCTCAACAAAAGTTAGATTTTACTTTTCAAGCAAATGAATAATATCATCTACAAACTGCCACACACAAGCACACTTAATTTCTAGGGCTGCTTCGTTACCTCTGTAGGTGGTAATGTCACACACCTTTTTCCATAATTGAAACTCATTGGGACTTTGGGAGTCAGAATAGTATGAAAGCATATTCCTAGCTTTACTACCACCCATACATATTTTATTAGGACGATCTTGTGTACTTCCAGATGCCTTCTTGTCCTTTCATAACTCTACTGCACCCCCATGCAGGCCAACACTTGATAGAATAGATTCGAGTTCTCTGATACACTCTTTCCTTCTTTTTGCACGTTCTATATTCCAAGCATAATTAATATGGAGCATAAGCAACTTGTCAAGAATTTGTAGACGGACATGAAGAGTGCACACATGCACATTTATCAGAGGAATCGACAGAATAGTATCCCAATTTGGATCGTCCATGTCTCGATTAGGGTGGTACACTCTTGTTACAACTAAGGATGCCTTGAAACCATTGTTGTAGTGCTTTACCCACTGTTTGTGTAGTGGTCACACCTTTCACAGAATTGACTGAAGCTTTGCCACCCTTACCTTTCACAGAGTTGATTGCAGCTTTGCCACCCTTACCCTTACCCTTACCCTTGCCCTCAGTTCCTAATGAAACTTTACTGTGGCATCAATAAATGCATGAAAAGAGGGTCATTGCACTTTGCTTGCATCCTAACATACGCTTGAGAGTTTTCAAGTCTCCTGCCAAATGCCACTCCACTTGGAACATACCCAGACTTGAAACCTGCATCCTTGTCCTTCTTGTTGTTGCCGAATGACATCAATTATTTGGGTGTGATTAAAATACCATTTGAGGGACTCATGTGTCTCATGTGGGAGATGAAAAGCTGCCAGCCACCAAATATTCTTCTCGGACTGAACACCTAAACAGGTGTTTCCCTTCTCGCTAGCATTCAGTTCAACATCGACGCCCACCAAGGCTCTGTTCATAAGCGTAACTCTTACCTTTCGAGCCGTTGACCTTTGACAATGTGGCATTCATCAAGCTTCATCACAAATATAACTTTGCCATCACAATCTTCATGTGTTAACCCATAGAATCTGATCATTGACTCCTAGAGCTTCAACAAATCAACATAGACATTATTGAACTCGTTGTAACTAAAGGATTTGGTCTCTTCTAATGGTAGGGCATCCTCCACATATTGAAATCCACCCAATAAGCTTGCAACATCATTATTGGCGCACCTTTTGCAACGCTAACATTGTAAGGCATTAACAGCAACCTAAACAAACCTTTTGCTATGTGACCTAGTGTGACAAGTCTATACAAAGCTTTCTAGGCCTTGAAACTTATTCATGTGCTGTCACACACCTCCATCATCTCCTGAGGTGAAACAATGCTCTTTAGCTCACTGAAATACTTCTGGCACAAAACTTTAGCAATGCCAGGATTGGATGGATCATCCAATAGCTCCACCAACTCCTTTGGTTTTATGATATGCTGCAGCAGAGTATGTCCAAGTGTTTCAGCAATGAAATCGATTCCCATCATCGTCCGAGCCAAGTTCCTGCATATTAAAATAATATTACAGCAACATGCAAAAATGTATGAAATTAGAAGCTTGCAATTGTATTCCTACCGAGTTTGACAGATATGTTTCTTTCGAGCTCCACCGCTTGAAGATAGCATAGACATCGCATGTCTCTTGCACTTGCGAATGTGATACCCCAAAGGAATGTGTGTGAGATGATTGATTCATCGGTGCATATTATGTACAATGTGTTGTAGCTAAACATAATTTTCTAGACAGCGCTCTTGCTCCATTTTTTGATGCTCTGCCTTTTTTATAAGCTTTGACATCTCATCATTTAGCTGCTTCGTCTTCTCGTTGGCTTCCTCTCTGACTTGCTGAATGTCTTTCACGTACTTCTCTTGCAATGATGAATAGGTAGCATAGATATGTTTTCTTGCTTCCCTTTCATCAACAAAAGCTGAATGTAATCTCCAACAGTAGCCAAATAGTCCGTCTCTCCCATCTCCAATAAAACGCAGTAGCTCAATGACATTACAAAAAGGCGATGATGCATTGGTCATTGGATCGCCAAGGTAAATATGGCCATCAATCCATAAGTTGATTGCCTTGCATCCATGGTTTCATAGCTGGTCTCCAGCATTGGGATTAGATGTGTCAAGTCGCACACTAGCGTACTCCTGCTCTAAATCAACGTTTACTTGATATTGTTTTGACTTGTTAGTAATGTCTTGCAGTGGTAGGGGATTGAATGTCATTTGTGTTAGTTAATCTAGCAAATTAGTGAGAATGTGTAAAGGTGACTACTACAAGCAGGTGAAGGTGGCTATGGAGGAAAGAACTGGAGAGTACTCAGAGATAGGAGAAAAGGTTTATGTTGTGGAGGGAAGAAAGAGAGGGAGTGCAACTCAATCTCCTTTGAATTTGAATTGTTGATCATGACTGTAGAGAGAGAAATGTTGATGCACACAAAGGTAATGGAGTTTTCCATTGCACTCAACTGGAGCTGGAGTGGGAGAAGCATGAGAGAGAGAGAGAGAGAGAGAGAGAGAGAGAGAGAGAAAGAGAGAGGGAGGGAGGGAGTGGGGGATAGAAAGACAATAAAGGAAAAGAGAGTGGGAGAGAGGACAGATCTGCAACCTTGGAGAATCTGCACTTTTTCAAAAAGAGGCAGCGCCAAGAATGTTTGTTAATGATTGGAAGAGGAAGTGACATGAGAGAAAAGGGAAGAAAGAAAGAGAGAGAGAGAGTTAGCTCACTTTTTAGAGAGAGAATGCAGTGAGAGAATGCGAAAAATCTACTTTTCTGGCAGGGGTTAAAAAGTACCTCTTTTAATGAGTTCTAAGTAAGAGAGAGTGTTTTATATGTTAGAGAGAGAAGAGGGGTAGGAAAAGGACATTTTAAAATTCATTTACCCACCTCTTTTTTGGGTTACTAAATAAATCGTTTTCAAATTCAAAATATGGAAATGGATTTTTTTAAAATCTCAGCATAGGCCTTCTTCCCCTCTCTTTTAGGCTTGGTCAAACTTGGCTTAAGCTTTAAGCATTCCCTTAAACTACTAAATAAAGAGGCCCTCCTATACCCCATTCACTTCCTACTGGCATGGAAGCTACAAGAGATAGCTAATCTCTCAGAAAACCCAAGTATAGTGCTCTCTCACCTAGATCAGTTTGAAGTGTGTGTCAAACACCAAAAGCTAACCTTCTTACTGCAAGCCTAATACGGTGATTTGGTGTAGCTATAGTGCTCCAAATGCAATGAAACTTGCTACCTAGAATGTACAGAGTATCCTCACCAACCTCATGTGCTCAAAATCCCTTTTTAACACTTGGGCAAAATCGCCCCAAAGATAAACAGCATATTTTGGGTAAGTCAATTGTGGTCTTCGAAGCACTCTATAGCTTCCTTACAACTTGCTCTATCTATTGTGGTCGAAAACCAATTTTGATACGTGTATGGAGCGTAAGGAGTGAAAACAACTCGTAGATAGTGACTACTAAAAACACAACTTTATTGCGAGAGACTTACACAAAAAGAAAGAGCTCTCATATGAGGCAATGCAACTTCAGACGAGGGAGACACAAAGGAATGAAACAAGAGAGACTTCCTAGCACTATATTGCAGCGTACGCTCACTTTCATTATCCAAAAACCTAAGTCCAAAGTAATATAATTGTTTTTTATAAAAAAGCCAAGTATGAGAAATGAAACCCTAACTAAATGGCTAGGTAAAACGGTTAGGAACTGCAAATACTTACAACTCTGGGGAAGCTCTTGGCCCCTTTAAACCTTTTGGAAATTAAATGTGACATAACAAGTGGACTTTACAAAATTTCAAATTAATAAATGGGGCTTTGATACAATAACTGGCTGACGAGATAAAAAGATAGTAGTGATGATCATGTTAGTTGAGTAGCTAACATTCCCCCCCTGCTTTCATGTGTCAGCCACGGCACAGCTACTTAGGGTGCTAAGAAGTGGTCAGACTTGTGAGCTTTGGTCCGCTTTATTTTTTTCTTCAATCCTTTTTCTTTATTGCCAATTGACATAAACTGCATGGTAATTCTTTTCTTTTGTTTGATGGTTGAGTACCCAACAACTCTATCTCGGAGGTTGACGATGATTGGGTCGAATATCTTGCTTTTGTATGTGAAAAATCCCATGCAAAAAGACTCCTTGAAGGTCTACATGTAGTAGGAGGGCAAGAACATTACCCTGGCATAAAAACCATAGAGCACCTCCCAAGACAGTTGCTCTGACAGGTCGTATCATAAGCCTTGATTGCCTTTGAGGAATGATATCCATACTACATATGTATGTTCAGCTTGACGAAATGTCTGCAAGCAAGTGAGAAGCATCTTGGAAATTTTGACCAACATGATACAAGACAAATATGGTATGCCACAGAAGAGTTAAATCATAGATGAGATATTCTCCACCATATAATCTTCAGGGCTTGACATTCAATGGTGGTGGGAATCACAAAAAATTGACCCAAGTTGATTGCTTTTGCTTGATAATGGCATGCTTCTACCAGCTGCGGGCCCTTGGGATTGGGCAATGCATCGAATCTTGCCTAGTGTCCATTGGAGCATTGGTATAAAGAATCAAATACCTTGGGTCCCGATTATGTCAAACGTCATGCCACTTAGGATGTACCTTTGGTGATTTGATGGCAAATTCCTTGATTAGTGTCTCTTTGATTTGCACTATTTAAAACTTGATCAGAGGGTAAGGAAGATCTTGCTGATGCCACTTCTTATCGATATTGTCTGTTGTAAGAAGGTTGATATTTTTTTAATGAAGAGTTCTCTTCTTCCATTGCATGGAATCCTTCCACACTTGCTCAGTTTCATTTTCTACTTGATTTTTAAGCAAAGTCTCTTCTTTTGCAGTAAAATTTCTTGGAGGTGCAAAGGGGTCGGCTTCATCTTGTGTAACTAGAATCTCTGGGAGATTTTCTTCTATGGTTGGTGCATCTTCAAAACTCATGAACTATAGAGTGTTTGTATCTCACATTGCATTCTCTGGTTAGTCCTCCCCTGAAGTAGATGCTTGAGCTTTGATTGTCTCTTGAGATTTCCTAAGCTCATCTTTGAGGTGTTCTATCTCCTTTTGATAGATTTCTTCTCTTTGCATAAATCCTTTGAAGAGCTCTAAGGGTTGCATCTACTCAAACTTGACTGTCTTTTCCAAATATTCTTTAGTCTTTTTCTCAAAGGCTTTGCAAGATTCATTAGTGTTTTGTAATGTAGCCAGAGTGGGATTTTCCTGAGCTGATTGAGTAGTTGAGTCTGATCTTGGCATTCAGACTCCGACTCTGCTAAATGAGCATTGGCTACATCAAGTTGGACCTGTAATTTTTGAGCAAAAGAGCTTGTATTTTGTAAGATCGTGGTTATCTCTTTCAAGTGATGCTCTTGTTGATGCATTGTTAGCCTTAAGGCTTCCATCTTTGCTTCAAATTTGGAAGTCATTTCTTCCAATTTCTTGTTGGTGGTCTCCATTGCCTCGTTAAAAGTCTTGTTGAAAGCTTTCACTACCTCAAGCCTTGCCATTCTGGGCTTTCACTGTTGTTGGAGGTGATGGATCTTCTGGTGGCGAGCATAAACTTCATTTTTCATTCATTTCATATCCTCATGCACATATCATTATCTATGTCTTTGAGGCTCTCAACTTGGCGAGAAGTACTTGATTCTTGTAGGTGTGATTGTTTAGCCATCTCTTCTTTTGGTAGTTCCACTTGTGGTTGATCAGCTAATTTCTATTCATATGTATGGGATCTTGAGACACCTCTAGAACATCTATTTGAACTTCAAAAGATTCCTCTAGGTGAGTCGGTAGGACCTCTTGTAGAGACTGCTCTTCATGCATTGTAGGGGTGGCGATGGTTATGGTTTCCTTCTTTTCTTCAGGCATGCCATGAAGCATTGTTTCCTTTGATTGTGTTGTTTCAACCGTGTGTGTCTTTGACTTGCTCTCTTTGAGTCCCTTCCTCTCATACAGCGATTCCAACCTAGTCATTGGGTCGTCATGATGATGGTGCATGGGGTTTTTTTAAAGAGCATATTTTTATTCTCTTTGGTTTGGGTTGCCATTTTTCCGCAAAATCGCCGTTTAGCCTTCTTTTGAGCTCAAACTCTGCTTCTTCTCTTTCAATTATGGCCGTTTTCTATGCCGGCTCCTTTATTTATAATGTGGGACGTGGCCGCTTTTTGCTATTTGTTTCTTTGACCTTGGCCTTTCCCTTTTCCTTTCTCTTTCCTCTAGATTATCTTTTTCTTCATCTTCTAGGTCTTTGCGTTCTCTCGTGCCATAGGTGCAGTGACTGTTTCTTTCTCTAATTCCTCATTCCAGTCTTTGGCGGGCTTGTGTCTTCATCTTATAGAAATAGGTGTGCCCTAGGTGGTACCTCTTCTTCCTCCTGATCCATCTTGCTAGCCATAGGTTCTCCTAAGGGGCTGGTGGTAAATGCTCTACTTGGCCTATAGCTTGATAGGCTATTCTGGTAAGTTACTCCGGTATCCCTAAGAATGATAATTGCTATGGCTTTTTAACATGTGTTAAGGTGGTATGGATGTATTAGGCATGGTTGACATAAGTAGACCCCTCCTTCCTCCATACTTGTGTAAGCGTGGAGGCTACTACATTATTCGGGCATGTATGCTGACGTGGCCTCTTTGCGGTGAAATGGAAATGGTACATTACCAAACAAAGATTTGAAAGAGAACCCTAAATTCATATAAATTTCCCTTGTAGACAATAATGAATTGATTAGGTCTCTCCAATCTTAGAAAAATAAAAAGTTGTTCAAAACATATTAAGTGCGTAAGTGAAGGGTGAGTTTAGGAAATGAAAAGATAGATGAAGGTGGAAAGTCAAAAGACATATGAAGGTGGAAATTCAAAAGACCTTCTGTGTCCATAGAAAGAGATGGTTTCTTCAAATTGGTACATTCGTGTTTTTCTTCTCTTTTATTTTTCTTTCAGGGTTTTTTTTCTCTTTAAAGTGTCCTCTCTCTCTCTCTCTCTCTCTCTCTCTCTCTCTCTCTCTCTCTCACAAGGCAAGAGATCCAATGATGCCTGGGAACTATCGCACCATTCAAGTTATATGTTGTTATTCTTGAGAAGCAATTGAGTAGATGGATAGAAAGAGCAGGCATACGAGCATCATGATAGGTAGGTTTCACGAGAGGTTTTTCCACTCTTTATCACATATTGACACTCAGAGCTATTATTGAGGAGGGTAGATCACATGGTAGGAGGATTTACTACACTTTTGTGGACTTTCACAAAGAATTTGACGCAGTCCCTAGAGCTCGACTGATGTGCAGGTTACAGGAGATGGGTGTACCCACAGAGCTGATTTGGGGGATCATGGCCCTGTACATGATAGTTGTGGGTCAGATCCGCACTCTCAATGGGGTTTATGAACTTTTCACTCCACTATTAGGGTGAAACAAGGTTGTCCACTCTCCCCTACTTTATTTGGTATTTATGTGGATCATATGTCAGAATACATTGAGAGAAAAGGCGACAAAGGAGCACAGTTAGCTGGGACTTGGATCTCATTGCTACTATATTCATATGATATTGTGTTGATCTCAGATTCACCAGAGCGAATGCATCGACATTTGGATACATTGCACACGTTTGCTAGTGATAGCGGCTTATCAGTGAACCTTGGCAAGACCAAGGTTATGGTGTTCAACACCACACCACAGTGGGTCAGGCGATCTGCACCTACCTTTGCATATAGTCAGGAGACAGGGGAGTATACAGATGCATACACTTACCTTAGTGTGGTCTTTAGTGGCCCAATGTCTTCTTTGAGGAGAGCAAAAGACAGTAGGCTAATTGCTTTAGAGAAGATGGAGAGGATGTGTTCGCACGTTTAGTTTCAGGAACCTCGAACAAAACTATGGCTTTTCGATACTTTGGTCACATCAGCTATGCTTTATGGAGTGCACATTTAGGAGCCATCAGTGTACCGTCATAGCCGGATTGGCAGTACTAATGGATGGAAGTGCATGGAGAGGCCTCTGGTATCTATGATTTCCCGGATGATTAGGGCCAAACCCGTTTTACTTCATGAGATTATCGGTGCAAAGCTCATTGCTCCACCATTGGTCATTGAGGCACGCACCAGATCCGTTTCTTTCATGCACAGTATCTGGGATCTCCCCAGACACAGATATGCCCATCTTGCTTTAGAGTCTTCTCAACAGCTTGCCTCATAGTGAGACACCTCATGTTGGTATGCACAGACGACAGCTTGGTTCAAGCAATATGGTTTTGACATGGATAGACTACTCCCTTTCCAATATGGATGCACCCTCCTTGTCTCTCACACAAATTGAGATTGCTCTGCTCATAGGACATCATTTCATTTCATCCCATTTCACTTTAGCTCACTTCAGTCTCAACTTTTCAGTTCTCAATTTTTAGTTTTTATTCTTTTACATAGACATTGCATCAGATTCACCATTTGTAAACTCTTTTGTCTCATAGGTCACTTTGGCCTTTGAAGATATTAATATATCATTTCATTTCTCTCTCTCTCTCTCTCTCTCTCTCTCTCTCTCTCTCTCTCTCTCTAGCAATGTTGTATCCCTCCTTCTCACGTGCAGTTGATACTGTTGCAAATCTACGTGCTTCATAATTGTCCATTGCTGCGTGGTATAGTCTAACGTATTGTTTTTGTTGTTGTTGAGGGAATCTTCAAATTAGGAATACCTTTTATTTTTTTTGAAGCCATTAGGAATACCTTTTAATTTTTGAATCGATACATGGGATCCTTGCAGCAAGTGTATTTTCTCCATATTGAGCATATTTGTCGAAGTTCATTGCATTCTGTAACTAATTGCATTTTGATATGCACAAATTGCTTTCAGTAAACTTGCTAATTTCTTTCAACAATATGTGAAGAATCATTATGTGGGAAAAATGATGCTTGACTCCTCAAGAAGGATGGTTTCACCTTGAGCAAAGTGATGGTTTACTCAAGGTGAAAACATCCTTCTTATTCACCTTGTTCAAGGTGAAAACAAGGTGAATGTTTGCATTTGCTTATTAAAACCAGAAGTTGAAAAGAAATTCCGGGGTCTTTCATTTAGGACAGTTCATAACTGAAGTACACTTTATATCAAAAAGTTAAAAAGGAAGTCATAAGGTTTTAAATGAAGGGGCTCGTTACAAATTAAACAAAGACTAAAAGTTTTAGAACAAGGTGAAAATTCACTATGGCCTATCTAAGGCTATCAAGAAGAATTTCATAATACGAGGCTTCTTTGTGAGAGAAAAATAGAAAGTGACGTATTTTAAAGCATGTGGTATCACAATATAAAATATTATGTGTTTTGGAAAAAAGTTTAACAATGAACTATCGAGATTACAATATATTCCAAAAGCATGAAAAATAATGTTTGACACAATATTCAATGTCCCTCTTCAAAGAGACGTGCACACATTTCAACACCTTCTCAAAAGGGCCTAAAAGAAATAATAAAAGAAAGTTTATTAACATTAGCTTTCCATGTGGCAATAATCCGCAAGCTTCATCCAATGATCCAAAGATGCATCTATATCCAACCATTTACTAATGACTATGTCCCACAAAAATCTACAAGCAAGAAAAGTAAAGCTAAGAGGATACCAACATTGAAAGCTAAGCTTACGTTTTGTACATGTGTCCTCACTTGCTGAGTTTGATCCGAAGGCTTAGAATATGCATCATGATTGTATACTTTCTCCTATGGCCATATGTAGGCTAATAAAAGGGAAATCAAATCATCTTTCTTTGTAAGGTTGTGAAATAGGACACATTGACAAACTAAAGTGTAAAGAAGATTTCAAAGGATCATAGGAAAAGCAAGGTCTAAGCAGAGTAGAAAATAATAAAAATTTTGGTCGAAATCAAGTTATGTAAAGCTATGTAAATCTTTATCATTGCTATGATATGTAAAGCTATGGAAGCAAAAAAAGATTCCAAATCTCACATGCAAAAATTTCAATGCACGCCTAACTCTCTTCTTCTCTAACGTTGTTTTTAGAAAGCCAAACAATCTAAGAAGAGTTTAATAAAATTTTGGAAGCCTATCAACTTTGACTCCCTACTTGCAAAACACGTGACTTGTGAAAATTGAAGTCTTCACACTTGTTTTGAAACTTGTATTAGCCAGGGCAAACAAACAAGATGCAAAGCTTGTCCCCATCTGAACTAAAATCCATGAGTGTGCTTACTTACTTGCTCAAAAGTACTAGATCCATTGATTAGCTCTTAAAATGTCACTCTATTCAATCCACACATATATGGAAAACTCGTAGATAAAGAAAAGTAGACATATCATTGCTTAAGACTACAACTGTGTTGCTATTTTTCTTCAGAACTTGGGTTAGCGACTATTGATGGTGTCACTTCTTGTAACAGCTTTCATCTACAAAAGAGCTTGTAAGACACCAGTTTTCTATTTAAATATGTTGATAGAGAATCCTGTAATACACAAGTTTTGGAGTTAGGGTTGCAGAGAAACGCACACAGCTTGGAGAAGACGAAGGAAGCTCAAGGCACACCATAGAGAGTGTATTACTTAGTGTCCACCAATGGAAAGATGGATAGCCCTAGAGTGATGGGCGTATATACAATGCTCGGGGGAAAAAACCTCCTAAAAAGGGGAAAAATGCCCCGGCGGTCCTAGTGTGTTCACACACATCACTACACATGTATATGGTAACAAATCCCCCCTAGAGTGATGCGGTGAACGAGAGCTGGCACATGAGTAAAGGGAAGCGCCATGCCCTGAGGACATGATCAGTCCACAAAGGGGAGTAAGCCCAAAGCTTTGCGGAAAGCGTCAAGCTTCTCACGAGCCAATGCCTTTGTGAAAAGTTCTGCAAGGTTGTCCTTTGTTGGCACATAGGCCAAGCTTATCACTCTTGTTGAGAGCCTCTCCCTGACATAGTCGTAATGCACCTCAATGTGCATTGTGCGAGCATGAAAAACTGGGTTCCTCGCAACTCCCAATGTGCTCTGACTGTCAGTGTAGATAATGTTGGCAGTGTCCTGTCCGACACCCAAATCATCCATAAGGTGTCTGAGCCATACACACTCAACCGTAGCTGTGAAGACTGCCCTTGTACTCAGCCTCACAACTCGAAGTGGCCACAATAGGTTTCTTCTTTCTCAACCATGATATACATGAACTGCCAAGCATGAAACAAAAACCACTTGTGGACACTCGCGTGTCAAAACAACCAACCCAATCTGAGTCTGAAAAAGCATGTAAGTTTGGCTGCAATGATCCCCCCTTGGGACAAAACAAGCCAAGATGTAAAGTGCCACTAAGGTAGCGGAAAATCCTCTTGACAGCCTGCCAATGCTTAGACCCTAGGCTATGCATAAATCTATTGACCTGTTAGACTGCAAATTGAATATCTGGCCTCGTGTTGCATACATAAATGAGGCAGCCAACAGAAGTTTGGTAAAGAGTGACATCAACAGGATCGCCAGCATCATGTAGACTCAACTTCAAACATGTTTCCATGGGAGTGGCAATAGGTTTGCAATCCTCAAGTCCAAACATACATAGCAATGTCTCTAGGTAACTTTTCTGACACAAGGCAATACCACCATCACACTGCTTAAACTGTACACCCAAGTAATGATGCAAAAGCCCCAAATATTTCATCTTGAAAGTAGCATTCAAATTAGCCTTAAATTCAGCAATATGTCTCTCATTTGGTCCAGTGATCAGCAAATCATCAACATAAAGAACCACAATGAGAAGTACATCACCCTCACACTTTACATACAATGTGCTTTCTGTTGGACTGTTACGAAAGCCTTGTTTGACCAAATGAGTGTCAGCTTTCTCATACCACGCACGAGGAGATTGCTTCAACCCATACAAAGCCTTCTTACATTTGCACACTTTGTCCTTTTGTCCTTTTATGACAAAACTGCAAGGCTGCGTTGCATAAACTTCCTCAAATATGTCACCATTCAAGAAATCAGTAACAATGTCTGATTGATGTACATCCCAACCAAAATGAGCTGCCAATGCACATAGAAAACACACGGTAGTCATACGACAAGTGGGAGAAAAATTCTCTTCATAATCTATGCCTTTTTGCTGTGCATAACCCTTTGCAACAAGTCGATCCTTATGGCGATCAATCTCACCATCCGGCTTGCGTTTCAACTTGCAAACCCACTTCGTACCAGTGGCCTTTTTTCCAGGAGGCAAATCACATAAATTCCATGCTTCATTTTCTATGAGTGCATCATATTCTGATTGCATGGCAGCCATCCAATTTTCAGAATTCTGTGCTTCATCAACAGACAGAGGCTCCTCAACATCATGTAAGCTAGACACAGCCAAAGCATAACAATCTGATGCATAAGATGCATGGTGAGAGCCTGAACGAGTACGACTAGACAAAGGTGCATCCAATTTACTGTCACGCAAAGTGTGCACCAGCCATTTTGGCATACCTCTAGCCTGCTCATTTTCAGCCCTTTCCTCATTAAGTACATCATGTACATCTGCATCAGTAATAGGCTGATCTATAACATTTTGAGAAACCCCCATAGGCTGTACATTTTCCTCATTGGAACTTACATTCGTATTTCCACCACCGAAAAGAGGCAACAAAGTGTCATAAATGTCCTTTGAGCTTACATTATTGTCTCTAGTACATGAAACAAGGGCTGAACAGAATCTTCCACAAACACTACATCCCGAGAAACCAGAATACGTTTTGTTTGCGAATGATACAACCTGTAACCTTTGCTTTCAGCACTATAACCAACAAAAATACATTTGACAGCCTTATCATCCAATTTTTTGCGATGCACTTGTGGCAGCAAAGCATATGCCAAACAGCCAAAAACACACATGTGCTCAATAGAAGGCTTTCTATCATGCCATGCTTCATATGCAGTAATACACTGCAAAGATTTCGTAGGACACCTGTTAAGTACATAAGTGGAACACATGATGGCCTCAAGCCAAAAAGAATGCGGCAAAGCTTGACTTTGGACCATACATTGTACCATTTCCGTCAGTGACCTATTTTTCCTCTCAGCAACACCATTTTGCTGAGGTGTATAAGGAACTGTACATTGGTATTCTATCCCGTGACTAGCCAGAAATGCATTAAATTCATGAGACATATACTCCCCCCCTCGATCGGAACGGAGGGTGATTTTCAGCCATAGCCAGAAATTGTTTGAAGCACATAAAAACTTCGGACTTCGCTTAATGCGAAAATATCCATGCATGCCGGGAGTAATCATCAATGAAAGTCACAAAGTACAGGTAATTGCCCAAGGACGGAGTTTGCATGGGCCCACAAACATCACTATGCACAAGATGCAACCTGCATGTGGCCCTAACTGAACTATCCTTTGGAAACTTCGAACGCTACATCTTACCCTAATACAGCCTTCACAAACATGTTTGGCAAGTGCTTCAAGAGGCAGCAAAGAAGCAACCATATCAGATTTCTGCAAACGCAGCAAACTGGCAAAATTCAGATGACCAAAACGTGCATGCCAAAATTTTGCATCCGAAATAGCCCTTGAATCTGCAACAGCATTTGCAAAATTTTGTCCACACTTGTCATACAAAGTGAGCTTATACGCACAAAAGGCCAGATGCAACAATTTCATCACCAAAACTGAGATCATGAACTATACATCTGTCATCCACAAATTTGACTACAAGTCCAAGTCTAGCAAGTGCAGATACAGATAAGAGATTCTTCTTGATCCCAGGTACATAAAGTGCATCAACAAGTGTGAACGAACTGCCATTTGCAGCAGTAAGCACAATCTTTACAACTCCCTGAACTGGATAAGAGGCATTGTTGGCACAAGTGATTGAATTCCCATGAGGGATAGACTCGAGAGAGATAAACAATTCACGATGTGAGGTAATGTGCTTTGTAGCACCACTGTCGAAATACCACACATGTGAATCTGACAAGCATGCATCATGGACAGCACGATTGTAAGTGAACTATGCGCTAAAAGCCCATTCTGCATCAACATCATTATTACAGTCTCCTTTTATAGAAGACTCAACAATGGCGGCATTGGTAGTGGAACCAGCATTTGTATTGGAGCCACCCTCTTTCTTCTTAGCCTCTTTGGCCTTCAACTTAGGACACTCCTTCATCAAGTGATCATTTGCTTTACAATAATGGCAACGCATCTTCTATTGCACTTATCACCAGAGTTTCCAGACGAATTGCTGCCAGCAGAAGATTAGGAACGGTAATTTTACCACTCGCAGTAGAACCATAAGAAGTGGCTGCATTGTTGTTTCCACCCTTTCTTTAAGAAGCAATAAAAGCATGTTCAACTGCATGCTGCCTAGTCTTGTTTTTTCTGGAAAGTGACTCTTGCAATAGCAATCTGCATAATGCATCAAACTTGACAACTTCTAGATTTCCTTGGGTCATAAGTATCCAAGTACTAGCAAAAGTCTGGTAAGAATCTGGTAAGGCATCAAGAACAGTTTGCACAAGGGAACTGTCTGAAATCACTTCACTTGCAGAAATAAGCTGCTCATTGATATCCTTGACACTAGCAAGGAAAGTTTCCATATCATCTTCCTCATGCATAATCTTTGACTCTAGCTCTTTACGCAACAAAGCAATTTTAACCTCATTGCGGCTTGCATAAAGACCAGCCAAAATTTCCCAAGCCTATTTTGCAGATTTTGTTGAACGGATGTGAGGAACAATGGTGCGCTTCACAAACAACGCAATCAATGCATGAGCCTGCGCATCCTTTACATCACAACGAGCTTGTTCTGCCGTAGGCAAAACAACTCTAACAGCAGCAATCCTTGCAGCAAGACCTGCAACATCGCCTACATCCTTAGAACCAGGACGTACATCAATGCCCTGCACAATATTCCAGACGCCCTTTGACACAAGAACGTGTTGCATCATATAAGCCCACATAAGGTAATTGTCCCCATCCAACCTGTTCTAAGCAGCAAACATCTTGAACACATCTGTGTTGTTGTTGTCAGCCATGGTAAATGTTGCACCTGATGTGAAAACTGCCCGAAAATAGGAGAAACAGGGCGGGAACAACACGTGCTTTATAGCACAAACCGTAGGAGACTATAAGGCACCTGTTATGCAGAAAACGGCACTGACAGAAATTCAACACAAAATGACGAAATAGCCTGTGCAGTACCTCCTGTAGTGGAAACGGAGGCCGAAATGAGTCCAAATCAAAAATCTGAGCAGATCAGGCTCTCCGAGTCCTCACAAAATATTTGTCGACGATCGCCAAACCTCACTGTAATCGGAGAAAGTGAACAAGCATGTGCTGGAGCAGCTGGCGACTAAGCCCGGGAGGACGTAACGTGCTCTAATACCAATTGTTGGAATTAGGGTTGCAGAGAAATGCACACAGCTTGGAGAAGATGAAGGAAGCTCAAGGCACACAATAGAGAGTGTATTACTTAGTGTGAAATGGAAAGATGGATAGCCCTAGAGTGATGGGCGTATATACAATGCTCGGGGGTAAAAACCTCCTAAAGAGGGGAAAAAATGCCCCGGCAGTCCTAGTGTGTTCACACACATCACTGCCACATGTATATGGTAACAACAAGGTGTGAGCCCACCCTAGCGGGCCTTGTTGTGCAACTTTTCATAACTACGGGAAGGTGGCTACCAAAAAAAGCAGGTTAGTGGGAAATAGTTTAAAGTGTTGGCGGATTTTAAAAATACACAACCCACAATCATTAATGTGACCTCTAATTTTGCATATTGATTTTGCAGCTATTAATGTAAACACTTTGCAATTTTTGACAAGTTAATTGGAGCTCTCCTTAGAGGGTACTAAATGTGTGTACATAAGTGTCCACATGTGCATTAAGGTTTCGTTCAAACTTGGTCAAACATGATAAAAGAAGCTAAGCATGGTCAAAGTAGAGTATTAAGGCCGAATATAACTATGTGGAGCTTTAATGCATCATTTGAAATTGCATCAAACCTATTTTGAGACTGTTGTGAAATTACTGCGGGGAAGGTAACGACCATTTTAAAGTAGTGAGTACGTAGAAGTCAATGTTAAAGATGTCTAATGTAGCCATGTTATAGTTCCTTGGAATGCACACAAGGAGTAGAGAAAGCATACAAGTTTGCATCCTCATTGGAAATACCAATTGCAAACACTCAAACAAAATGTGTCATGGGTACCACCATCCTTATTGTAATATTTCTCAAGAGATAGAATGGAAATGATGGACATGATGCAATGATTGTATGTTAGCCCAAGCTTATATGAGTTTCAGTAGGCTTGCATTTCACTTGTAGAATGTGGGAATTTGAACTAATCTCTAACAAACTCCTTTGTAACAAGGTCAAGCTTCTATAACTTCATTATGCACTCGTTTCTTGCATTCCAAATGTGCTTATGATACTAGTTGCATGCTTGTGTTTGTAGAGAGAAGTGGTCTCTTTATTGCTTCTATGTGTGTTCTATCTTGACCATGTGCATGTGCTTGTTTGTGCAGACAATGCTTGATTGATGAGAATGCATCCTTGCTTTGTAGATTGTAGATTGCGGGTTGAGTATTTGATTGAGTGAGTAGGATTGAGAAAAGGTATTTTGGCCATTGATACATTCTTCATGAGTTGTGTACGTAGGTAGAGTAGCTTGAGGACTTGTTGCATTGTTGTGTAGAGTAGACTCATATATGTAATTGTGATAGCCTTCAAGGACTAGCAAAGCAAGAACTGACAGGATTTATGATTCGAACGATGTGCGTCAATGACCGCACACCTTTTTGGCACCCTTGCCGGGGAGCATTAGTCTAAACATAGCATTTTAGGTGTTTAGCCAACGGATTTAGAATATGGACCTATGTTTTTTTAGCACATTTGAGGTGGGAATTGAGTCCAAGGTCTCAAAAACATGCAAAACCTCAGAGTGATTGAGAATACTCCCGTTGAATGAGAGTAGAATGAATTTGCATATGGGAAAGTGATATAAATTGAAGGAGAACTTTAGACACTAGTAGAGAATTAGGTGAGGTTACGCATTACCATTTTAGCACACAAAAACACCAAAAATGACAAAATCAAGTCCTACCAAACCTAATCTTTCTGTTGTAAACTTTAGGTGGGATATTGTCTTCATGGGCACTAAACATAGCATGAGAATAATTTTGGGCGCGAGCACTTCAAGAAAATTTTGTAGTTTGCTGCTTAGTTCTCTTTTATGAAGATTGGGAAACTTTTGGTATGGAGTGGGAGAGGGGCCCTTAGAAGGACACTTTAACAAGTACATCTAACCTACGCTAACCTTTCCAGGGTCAAAAATCACAAGCTGGTAGCCTAAAATCCAACTCTACTCAAGTAGGGGCCATCAACTTCAAGGGAATCAACACCAAGTGCAAAACGGAAGACCAAGGGTACATTTGACCTTCACTACACTAGTAGAAGCTATATAAAGCAAAGAGGGGGCAAAAAATGCTAATTCAAGCAACAATTATCTTCGACGTGCTTAAGATAATATTTCACATAAAGGTCTTTTTGCACATCTATTTGCGCATGTATGATCTCCATAGCTTCCACACACCTTGTATAAACCTGGCACTCTCACATCATGCATTCACTTCACTATGTTGCAATATTCTGTCAAAGTTATGCAAAAGGGTGCTCACAAAGAACTGTTGGCCCTCAACTTAAGCTCAAACTTTCCATAGAGCGTAGTTAGCACCTATTTGAGTTACACAAAAGATATCAATCCAAAAGAGTTTCGATTCATTGCAAGTTTATCTTCAACACGTTGAATATACCCCTATGACATATTGAACTTTTTTCCATCAATTTTCTTCTTGAATATGTGCACATGGTCTATGTGAAGCTCCATATCAAGTTACATCAAGTTTGATATAGCTTAACTACTAGAACCGAGCATAAGCACTAATTACAAAAAAAAGCAACGCAAATTTGCCTACAACTCTCACCAAAGAGCCAAGCCCAAAATTCCATCCAACTTCACACATATCACCTACAACATCAACATGACTTGCAAATTCACTTTGGCACAAATCTACAATCAAATGCACATCTGTATTTTTGGCACGCCAAAGATAGATTTTGTTAGATTTTGTGTTTTTGGCATTTCAATTGTTGTAATTGCATTTCTACTTGTTAGTAAAGGTTGGAACATGTCTGACAGACAAATTCTAACGCGCTCATGGAAGTATCTCTCTCATCATCCATGAGGGCTCCCAAGAAGAAAAATATGAAGAACAAATTGGTAGAGTTCCCACATACCAACTAGAGGAACAATCTCTCAAAGAACCTAATGCTACCTGGCTGACCAAAGACCAACTGGAGCACCAGCACGTAGCAGTATACCATGGGACCGTCACAAGTTTCCAAAACAAAGTATAGCCAACACAACTTATTTTTTGTTGTTGTGGTTTGTTTACACTACCAAACACAATTGTTATAGCATAGTTTCAAGGGGAGTTGGCCTAGTGGTAAAGGTATGGGGCTCTATTCGCACCCACTAGGGTGCAACCCTTGAGACATGCGGATGTGGGTGAGTGGGCACAATCCAGTAAAACTAGTCGAAGCTTAGAACGGCTTAAATAATTGTTATTTTTATAAGGCATTGTTTCATATTTTCCTATAAAAGTGTGGCCAAAAAAAAAAAAAAAATCTGAGAGAACGCCATATCATTTTCTTCCCGTCTTCTATCCAAGAGCGCAGGCTTCCACGACCCGTCTGCTCGCTGTCTGCACGAGAGAGAGAGAGAGAGAGAGAGAGAGAGAGAGAGAGAGAGAGAGAGCTTTTCTCGTACGGGCACCCTTCAAGCTGCATCTTCATACCTCTCTTCATCTCACCTCCGGCAGTGCCATTCGTCTCTAGGATGTCTTGTTTTAGTAGCTCTAAACTGTGGTCATTCACACAAAGTCCTGGTAGCTCAAATTGTATTGATACACTATATAAAGCATGGAATTATAGTGATTCATTATAAAAGGGCAGTGCCATTGCGCACAAGCACCCTTGTTAAAATAATTTGAGCAGTTGATGATACAGTAGCACGGTATGTGTCCAAGGTTAGAAGCTACAGGGTTGAGAAAACTATGGTACAAAGGTTGAAAAGCGACAGGGGTGGGAAACTATGGAACAAGAGCTTCAGGAAAGGTTGTTTGAGGAAGGTGAGCAATTACTATATGCACTCCCACAATCTGTTCCAAGGAACTTTCAGGAAATGGGAGCGACAAAGAATTTGGTTGAAGATGTACATTGTTGATAAACTGACATATCTATGCAGGGAGGAGGTTAGGTTGTTACAGGGAAGGCGATGTACATTGCTGGGCAACCGAAACAAGTCTGGCAGGCACTGGAGAGTGCAGCGAACGCAACTCGCTAAGACGCGTCTTCTCAGAGTCAATCCTATTCTGTAAAGACAGCAAGACCAGCACTCAAATTGCTGGAAAACGTGCAATTTTCACTTCCCTTGTCAGGTTTTAGCATAGTTTATCTCTACCTTTAATTTCATGTCAGAAATCTCTCTATCAGCTGCATCCAAACGATCTTGTAGATGCTGCAAAGCCTCCGCAGCCACAGTCTGGTCGACCACTTTGGCCGATGTTATACCAGCTACCTGCGACAAGTAAGACAATGCAGGTTACATCTCTTATCAGGCGGTAAAAGCAATTTTTTGCAGTTGCAAAACAAGCAATGACCTGAAGTACACTTGTACACAATGTCAAAAGTTCTTGGGCAATTTGAATCTTCTCTTCTTCTACCTCCTGCAGAAAGAAGTCCTTATATATCATTGGCTATAGTCTGAGGTAACGCTCTAACCGCCAAGCATAGTTTATATCCTGCTCGTCAACCCACTCGTCCATCTCACCTCTAATTTCAACCGAAGTCTTTGCTCCTCTTCGAAGTCTATGTAAGGAGTCCTCCCATCCGCTTCCCGGTACTGTGCAAGCTCCTCGGCAACACGAGTGAGCAGAACCTCTGACCGCCTTAACTTTGTCGCCAGATCTTCATTCTTCAACCTCAACTGGTTGTTTTCTTCCTGAACGCAAAATTCATCATTATTAATGAGCATGAGCATTAAGAAGAGGATATTAAGCATAGCATGAGCATGAGCATTAATGAAGAGCTTCCACATACCTTTATCTTGGCATGATGGTGAATTCTTTGCTGAAGATTTTGTTGGCCTGAAAGTTTATTAACCTCCTCTTCTAGTTCAGCTAGGCGGTTTCTTTGGCTAACATTTTCGACCTTGACATTAAGCTCAACTTTGTTACTTAAACAGAAAGAAATGTAGCATGCAGATAATTTGTAGGGGCTGATGCTGTTACCCACTTTCAGTGTTTCAAGTTCTGTACTGAGAAGCTGATCCCTTTGGCGCAATTTCTCAGCAGCAACACGAGCAGTCATCATTTCAGCTTGCCTTCGATTGATTTCTTCAAGCCAGCTGCATGTTGGAGACACAAATAAACTTGATAATTACATCCATCCAAGTGGAGCTCATGTGTATCCCCCACCCCCCAGAAAATACAAAAACAAAACACGAATGAATGAACCCAGAAAAAAACATATCGCTGCTGAGTGCCACAATGCAATGATGGACAATTAGGATCAGCAGTCCTGTTTCACCTCCGCATTTCAGGGTGGATTGAAGTCTAAACCTCAACTAGAAGTCTAAACTGGGTCACGCCACTCCTACCACTCAACTGACAATATCCACAGACAAGACACAGGCTTAACCACTTTGCCCATGAGCAACTTTACTTGGAGGGCATTGCCTCTGTGGCATCCAAAACCCAGCCCAGGCCCACCTCCTGGGTTTTACATTGAGTCGCATTATATAGCCCCACACATCAGCGGTTAGTTTTGGGCTCAGTTGAGGTGCCCGACACATCAAAAGGTGTAGCACCTCACTGTGCTCAAAGCTAGGACTTGAGTAGGTGCGGCCTATAAATAAGACAGTTGGATGGGGGCTTACCACACTTGACCTCTAGATGTCCTTGGCGCGGACTCGAAGGAGCTCGGAGACAAGAGAGCTATACAGACCATGGCTGCCGATGGTCCGACATTGGGCATCATAGATCCGTTTATCCTCCCGTCAATGCATTGTGGGGAATGGTCTCAAAGCAAATACAGTGTGCGCCCACAAACAAACCCCCTTTCTACCGCATAATAGCCTCCGAACACATCGTTTGGCTCTATGAAAATGCATCCAACAAAAGAAAGCAGAGGCAACAATCATGTGATAATGCCAGAGCTTACAAAGTCTCTCATGAAATCCGCCCTGTTTCTGCCTTCTATTTCTGATAATAATTACCTTTCTCGTTCCTCAATGAAGTCGTTGAGTTGGGCCTTCAGATTTGTTAATTCTTTTTCCTGCACAAACGTTCACACCTTTAGGATGATTATTTGAAGAAGCATAACACTTATCCTGTGACTAGAATCTAAACAAAATTTGAGATAGAAGCATTACCTTTTCTCCAGCCAGGTGACTTGGCAAAACCACCTTGGCTACATTATTTTGGCCTTGCTCATGACTCACAAAAGCCTAAGCAGAAAATACAAACTCGAGATTCACAAAGAAGACCCAGTGACATTCCAACAGAAAAAGAGCTGTACAGTGAAGCTCGTGTCTCTTGCCATGACTGCCTAAAACCTACCGCGTAGTTTGTAATGTCTAGCTTTACTCCAACTAAATCTCTTATCACATCATGTGTCATACTTTCAGCTTCCGCAAGTCTGACATTGAGCATAAATATCTGCTTAAACCAGGACAATGTGAGTCCTAAGTTCATACGACACTGCTTGATTATTTCTACAAAGGAAACCAACTTGCCTCTTTCTGCCTAGAATTTGCAAGAGCTTCAAGTTCGTCAATCTTTTGTCTGTTGCAGTTGAGTTCTTCGTCAACCTCAAAGCTCATTTGATGAGCAAGCCCCGAACCCATGCACTTGAAAGGTGAACCAGACCCTCGGGGCTTAACAGCACATCTGTCAGATGGCTTTGAATTTATTACAACTTCATTAAGCGACTTCTGCCCAGCCATGCTTTCTAAAGTCTTTACCTAGAACCAATCACAGGGCAATCAGTATCACTGAAAATCCATAAGTTGCTTCGATGAAAAAATAACTTGAGCCCCTACAATTTGATGGTGGTCAGTGGCCTGCCTATCTGCTTCAGAAATAATATCCATAATATCATTCTTATATTTCTTAATCTGCAGATATGTGAACTCCATTAAGCCATAAATTCAGCAGAAAAAAACATATTTGAATACAGTATAATGTCAAAACTAAGGAATGAAAACCATTTACAGTGAGGAGTTTAACCTGCACCTGGTTATTCTTCTCCTCACACTTCTTCTCAAGAACTTCAATTTTTTCTTCTGCATCCAGAAGCTTATTTTTCTTCTCTTCCAAGCATCTGGTGTCATGACATTACCCAGGCAAAAAGAAGAAACAAAAACAAGTCACAAAAACAAACATCTACCAGATAGCCATGAGACACTCAACTCATTCCTCAGGTTAACTACCTTTGCATCTGCTCCCATTTAGACTGGAGCACATCATTGTCTGCTTGATGAGCCTGCATGATTGACATTTGATGCTTCAAAGCTTGCAGCTCCATTTCAGTATCCTCCCTCATAAGGCGCTGCCTTTCGGTCTCACTCCTTACAACACCCACCTATTCAAAAACACCGTGAATAGGATGACATTGAGTAAACAGCTAACTACTTTCGAGATGTCTGTTGTAAAATTTGTCTATTGGCTTAAGCGAATCAAATGAATGCATACTTGTGTTTCCAAAGCACTAACTGTGCTTTCTAGTTCCTCCACAGATTGCTCTAGAAGTCTTGCTTCTTCCTCTTTCTGCTCTGCACGTGTCTTGCTTGCCTCTGCAATCTGCCGAGTAAAAACTCAGATTTCTGTGACAGCATCCTCAAATTTGTAAACTACGGTACAAATCCAAGCATTAATCAATCAGAAGAGCAAAGAGGCAGTAAATAGTGGCTCCAAAATTAGTGGATTTGGATAGGATATGGAAGGCCAGATTCTCCTACAGATGTTACTTCTACTTGGCATATTCCTTCACTCCAGGTGTTCTTTAACCTTTACCCAATTTGAATGATGCTCCATTTACCAGCACTATTCTAACCATTGGAACAACTTTCTTCCTTGCCAAAGACAACATGTAACACCTCTGTAGGCCTCAACATGTTTGTTAGAAGAAAGGCCGAAAGAAACCTAAGATTATCTCACTGATTTGTAATCTGCATTTGTTATAATCATAAACCAAGAAAAGCATCCATGCACTTGGTTTCATGCTTGTCATTTGATACCTGACGAGCTTCCACAGCAACGGCTTCATGCTCTTCGGCGATCTGTTGTGCCATCTCTAGCTGTTCACTCAAAACTACCAAATCTGCATGCAACTCATCGCGCTCCTTCACTGCCAAATCCCTTTCCTTTAGAGTATAATTTAGATCTTCGTTTATGCCATCAAGAGAGAAGACCTTTTCCTCTTCCAACAAAGACTTAAATGCTTGGACTTGCATTTCAAGAACATGAATGGCATGTTCCTTTTCATCCAGGTCCGCCTCATTTAATTCTTTCACAGCCACCAAGTCCTGAAGCTGCAACCTAAGATGCATGTTTTCGTTCTTCACTGCAAAAAGTTCTTCTTTCTGTTCGAATAGATTTGCCTCCAATGCATCCACTTGGCTGCTTGCAACGGCAGAGCTATCTTGAAGATGAGAAATTCTTTCCCCTAGCTTCGCCACACCAAATTCTTTTTCATCCAATCTACCTTGTACCTGTTTGACGAGAGCGTTTAGTCTGTCTACTTCAACAGATTCTTGCCTGGTGACGCCTAATTGATCCTGTAGTACAACTACCTCATTCTGAAGTGATTTCACCATTTCATTCTTCTTTAGGAGGATTTCTTCTAATTCCTTTTTCTCAGCCACCACAGAATCAAACTTTCTCCAAGCGATTTCTGCTTGCTCTCTGCAGGTTTGTACTTCTGTCTCTACTGCATTAAGAACCATCTCACAACCCTCAGTAAAGGCAATTTTGAAATCATCACCTATCTCCTGTGAAATCCATTCTGTCATCTCCTGTATTTTGATCTGTAATCCTGTTAATTTTGTCTCATTTCTTTCTGCAACCTCCAAAAGGTTCTCGGATCCTGCAGATGTTTGCCTTAAAACATTATGTAAATTTTCCTCTTGTTGACAATGGAGCTGCAATGCCTTCATTGCTGCTAAGCGTTTACTTTTCTGCCCTTGCAGGTGATCATTTTCCCTCTCCAAAATAGATATTCTTTCTGACATTGCCTTCATTTGCAAGGCTCGACTTTCAGCAAAGAATTCCACCTGATTCGAGGATGCATCAAAAGTTGCACTTCCTCCTACAACCCCACTATTAAGAGTAATTACTGTTTCAAGATTATTCAGCATCTGCTGGCAATCTTCAAACGCAGTAGCTAATTCAGAGCTCCTCCTTTCAATAAGATTGGAAGCGAACAAGCAATCGAGATCAGAAAGCAAAGCAAGAAACTTTGCCTCCTTGATTTCAACAGCATCCACAGACTTTACCACCTCTCCTTGAACTACCTCAAAGAGATTCAATTCCTCCTTGAGTCTTGTGTACTGAATCATCAGCTCACAATTCTCTTGTGAAAGTTCAAGCATCTGCTTCTGAAAATTTTTATAATTTTCTTCCAACTCACAGAATGAGGCACTCTTTGCATTGAAAGCTTCAGTTTGTTGTAAAAGGAGTTCTTCTGTTTCATGCAAGGTTTCAAGAGTTTTCAAGTGAGTGTGCCTTACTTCAAATACAATGTTGCAACTTCTTGTGAGCTCACACTGAATGCAATCCATATCACCCCTTTGGCGCTCTACCTCAACTTTTAGCTTCTCATTTTCAATAAAAACCCTATCTCTATCAAACTCCGAGTTTCTGGAACTTCCAATGCAATTGATACATTGAGAGCTTGCAACACCAGAGGCATCTGCCTCACAAAACTGATTCATTCGAATGTTCAACTCCTCTTGTAGAAGCTCATTTTTCAGAGATAAACTGAAAAGTGAGGTTACTAAAATTTGCTGTTGATGATAGGATTTCTCAATCTTCAAGTTTCTCGAGTGCAGCTGCTTTGAAACATCTTTGTAAATCTGATCAACCGTCTCCATAACCTCATTTAACTGGGTGTGTTGTAACTCAAGCTGCCATTCTTTGTGGGATATTTTCTGATCGCTCAGTTTTTCATCTTGCTCAAGAAGCTGCTGAAGCTTTTCTTGATGTGAGCAATGAATGCTTTGCATATGGTTTAAGTAGTCACGCGTCTGTTGTAATTCAATCTGCAATAACAGAAACTCCGATTGTTGTTGCAGGACCGTCTCTAGCAGAGATCTGTATTCTTCTTTCACCTGACCAACAATGCAGCAGGCTTCTGCAACGAGTTGTATCCTTGTCAGCTCAGAGTGACTAGTCTGAAGCTCAGTATTCACAACTTTGCACAAGTAATCTTCTTGATTCTCATGGCTCAACAGGCGGTCTCTTTCCTTGAATAGGATGTTTATCTCATTTGAGCAATCCTTTAGACCCTGCTGCATCTTTACCAAACCTTTCTGAACCTGTTGTACCCTTTGCTTGACAGAAGATCCGTTCTTATTGTCCTTAAAATATGCCTCAAAATCCAAATCCTGATCTGTCCCTTGAGATTTGGACACCAAAATCTCACCCAGCGAAGCTTGTTCCGCTTCTGCAACTGAAGTCAGCTTCTCACGGCATTTCAGACCTGCGACTAAGATTTGGTATTGAACAAGACAGCATTGGGCAGCTTCCGTAATGGATTCCACCGCTTGCATCAGATTGGCATTTAATGACGTTAAAGCATCAACCTTGTCCATGTATTCCTGAACATCTCTTTGCAAGCCATTGAACTTGGATTTGAAATTCATGGCTTCGCTTTCAAGTATAGTCTCCTGAGACACAAGCAATTCCTTTACAATTGCCTCCTCAAGCACCAGAAAAAAGATATGCAGAGAAAGATTTTCTTGAATGTCTCTGGAGTGGAAATCAAGCTGCTCAGACCTTACTTGAGCTTGTTCTGCTTGTGCCTTCAGGAGCGATAATAGATCATGACTCTGTGAAAGCTGCTTAGTCACAGATGCTGAAAACTCTTGCTCAATCATGCTCTGAGCTTTCAGCATGGCAATCTCTGAGATCATCACCTCCATTCGAGAGAATTTCTCACACTTATCATTCATCAAATCAGTTGACACCTTCCTTGCTTCCATTAGCTCAAGGGTAAGCTGCAGCCACCCTTCCTGGAACCCTTGTATTAGCAAATGGTGAATGATGTCCATCTCCAGAGCACTGGCAAATTTGTCACAAGTCGATTTTACCATTAAACCTTCCAGGTCCATGGATAGGCGCCCCTTATCCTTCTTCGCCTGGATGATTTCTACCTGACACACTTGCAATTGTAACTTTGACGCCTGAAGTTTATCCTCAAGCTCTTGCACAATAACATCAGTTTCAGTAATCTTTTGTGCAATTGCACCGCACTTTTCTTCAAAACACATCAGCCGATCATGACATTGACTTTCTAGAGCTTGCAGCTGTGCCTCACTGATGGAACAATCTTCCATCATTTGGTAACGCAAAAGTTCAGTCTCAAAAACTGTAGCAATTTTGTCATTCAACCAGCACTCCATTACCGAATAGACACTGGCAGAATACTCTGAGGAAAGGCCTTCCAATTCTGCTGCAGTTCTTGCAGCATGCTGTTGGCTCTTCTTTAATGCCTCCACTAAACGGTTATTTTCATTTTTCAAGCTATCAACCATTAAACAAGTTTCTGAAGATCTGTTTATGACTACACAAGCTGCAAGGAGGTCTGTTTCACTCCTTTCAGCTCTTGCTCTCCAGTATCTTGCTTTTGCACCTAAATTGTTCATTTGGCTCGTTTTCTCTGCCAACAGCAATTGACAAGTCTCCAGTTCACTTTGCATGTTTGCTTTTTCATTTCCCTGCATATCAGCAATCGCCAAACATGCTTCACTTAAGGTTCTTACTTTGTTTTCTGTTTGCTTAACAAGCTTTTGGGCATGGAAAAGCCTCCTCTCTAGGACAGTTACAGTATTTTCTGACTTGCAATCAACAGTACTTGAGGATGGACATTCTTCACAGCATCTTTCAGTCTCTTGCATAGCATCAATCAACGCTTGGTTGCCTTCAGAAAGACAATCAACCAGGCTAGATGCTGCCATTTCCCATTCCTGAGTCAACTTTTTAATCTCTACATCTTTTTCTTCTACGGTACTTTGGTACAAACACTTCAACTGCTTGTTTTCCACGGATAATGCTTCCATTTCAGATGTAAGAGTGTTTATATGCATTTCAAGTTGAGCAACTCTCTGTTCAGCACTTAGCTCTCTTTCTCGAATTCTCCTGTGATCTTCGCACAGACTTACTAATTCCGACTGTAGTAGTGAAATAGCTTCAGTGGTCTCCATTTCAGCATCTGCACGCACGAGATCCTTCTGTTCCTCAAGAGCTTTGACAGCATTTTGCTCGCTCTGTAGCTCGGCATTAAATTGCTCTGCATGCTCCAGGGCTCTTCTTGTTCTCTCTAGCTTTTCTTTAAGATTTGAAGAATGATCATCATTTCTGCTATCCATTTCCAGTACCTTCAATTCAAGCTCTCGTTGGAGTTCACTTTGTAGGAACACAACACAACCAGTTAACACTTTTAGCTCTTCTTCTTTCTTCTTCACAACTTTTGTCAATTTTTCATTACATCCTTGAAGATTGCTGGTCTCACTTATGGAGAGAAGAGCCTGATTTTCAAGAGATTGAATGACCATCTTATGATCGTTAAGATCTTCAGAGGATTGCAGTAGTTGCTTGGATGTTTCCAGCTCCTTCTCCTCTGCTCTGTCACGCTCTTTCCTGAGATTCTGAATTCTGGCTTCTGCTTCTTCTATCTGTTCTGTCAAACCCTTGCATGTCTCTTCTGAGTGTTCAAGCTGCAGGCTCAGAGATAACCTTTGTTCTTCAGCCTCCCTTCTGTAGTTGCGCTCCTCTTCTATTAAACACTCCATAGCCTGAAGCTCCAACCGAAGCTGCATAATGGCTTCTGTTGTACTGGGCTGTGTTGAATCCTCAGCTGGTTCATCCAAAGCTGTTGAAACCCTTTCCAAATCCATTATCATGTTTTGAGCTTCTTCCAGTTGTGTCCTCAACTGTAATTCCTGGAAAAGCAAACACAAAATTAAGAGAGGTGAACGCAAGCTCTTAGCAGTCCAAAAACGGAGGTATTGTACCTGTAGGCGCCATGCTGATGTTGCCTCTTGAATTTCAGAAAATGATTGACGCTGTTGAAGCGCAATGTCCTCTGTTTCAATCCTAATTTGTTTAACAGTTGCCTGAGCAGCTGCAGCTGTCTCCTATTTACATAAATTGAGACATCACCACCCCCCACCCCCCAAAAGAGAAGAAAAAAAAACAAGCATACAAACAAAATAATTGTGTTACAATGGTTTAAGAGACTGCATAATATTATTGAGGCTGTAGGTTGATGTTACCTGTGCAGCGATAAGGCTAGCCTCCGTGGATTGCAGACGGTCAGCAAGCTCTTTTGCCGCCTCTTTGGTTTCCTGTGTGGGTGTATGTGTGTTGTGGGGTGGGGGGGGGGGGGGGGGGGGGGGGGGGGGGGGGGGGGGGGGGGGGGGGGGGGGGGGATACATGAGTTTTCCTATAACATCAATGCTCCACCAAAAAAAATGCAATACACAACAAAAGGTGAACCCTAACAGAAGTTTTCCATATCCACACACATGCGTGCACAGATAGATACATTTAATTTTCTCAATAATGCTGTTTATTACTGGGAAACCTCAGTGTCGGGGAAAACGCACAAAAAAATTGACTTACAATGAGCAACAAATGCTTTGCTCCCAAAAATGACCAAGCAGGCACAGCCAGCCTACAACTCCAAAATAACTGATGGAAACTCTTCAACCTCTTTGTAGTTGGAGCTAGAAGATAGTAAATGTATCTTCACACACAAACACACACACACACACACACTTTTTTTGTAAGTCACTTTGATTAATTTATTGGTGGGAAACCTCAAAGCGACACCGAAAGGATCATATATGTAGCAAGCTACAGTGTCACTTTCACAGGACACAATAAGTACAGTTGGTCTGACCTGGTTCACACTGGATGGACTCTCTGGGCTGGGCAGTGACACGTGGTAGGGATACAGCCGGTGGTCTATTGGACATCCTGGCCGGGTCACCACCACCACTCAGTTTGGAGATAGACTTAGATGGCTGACATTTATGAGCCGTGGTGGCTCTTTAGGGAGGTACATGTGAGTAGTAGCGGTTGGGTCATCAGATCATCTTCTAGCTCTATGGTCCAACGTCGTCATCTAGGGTAGCGAGTCTATACACACAACACTGCTTCACCATCCCTGCACATCTGAGCCTCGACACCCCATTGTACCTGTGAGTCCTAGCCTGGAGCTGAGTGTGCTGCCACGCCAGAGTCTGTGTCAGTTCTTTGAGAGAGTCGAGTCATATGTTGCGGTCTGATGTTGTGTCTCTGTGAGCTCAGTTGTTGTCGATTTGTTCCTTTGTTTTCGGTCTGTTCTGAGTGAGATTGTCACGCACATTGCACTGAGGAGCACCCACTGTAGAGAGCACGACACACTATCCGCGCTACAGGTGCTCTCATTTTGGCGATCACGGTGAGACCTCAACTGAAGTCTCACTCTCTGTTGAGAATACAAATAGTGAAGCTAGTGGTTTTTACCTAGCTTTGCCTACCTTGCCTTGCACTGTGTAGTCTGCTGGTTTGGTCTCCTCTCGCCCTAGTCCAACTCATAGTGGTCTCGTACGATCCCGTACGTTTTGTACACGTACGATGATGTGCGGTACTAAACGAACTAAAAAATATTAAGATGTACGATGACGTTACGTACGTTCAAAATAAAAAAAACAAAGAATTCTTACGTCTAAGGCTTAGGCCCTTGGGTTTAAACTTTACACTTAAAGAAACTTGACGTTATGAGATCTTCAATGGGAGCTTGAGAGGGAGAGACCCAATGGAGAGAAGATGGAGAGGCAAGACTCTAGTCTCTAGAGCTTGTCACTTGAGAGCTAGAACATGGAAGCATTGAGAGCTTGAGAGCAATGAGCATTGAGAGCTTGGAAGTGTTGGAGAACAAGATGGAGAGGCATTGCTTAAATAGGAAGAGGCTAGAGCATGAGAGAGAGAGAGCATGGATGATGACTCTTGATGAGAGAGGGAGAGCGTGGGGGAGAGGGAGAGCATAAGAGAAGTGGAGCCCTAGCACCTAGAATCCAATGTTTGAATGTGGCTTAAGTGCTTGAATTGGCGCTCCAAAACGGCCCCAAAAAATGCCCTCAATGGCCCTTAGTCAACAGTCAAGAGCTGCCAATGGCTATTAACAGCCATTTAAAATTTTTTGGGCTGCTCAATATAATCCACTCACAATTGTGAATTTTACTTTATTGAAAGAAAAAAAAAACGTACACAACATACGAAACGAACGGGACGGTACATGACCCGCAATACAAGACGTTCCGTACGTCGTACGAAAACTACCATGGTCCAACTGGTCTAGTCCTCTCTCGCCCTAGTCCTCTCTCGCCTCAGTCCAACCAGCCCTCCTCCTTGGACTAGTCTTCCTCGACCCTAGTCTAGTCCTCCTCGACCCTAGTCTAGGCCTCCTCGTCCCTGGTCCAGCCTGGGTCAGTACTTGCCTGGTCTAGTAGAGTCTAGACCTATCTTCAGCCTGTTAGGTTTTCTTGCCCAAAGCTTGGTTGGATTGATGGTCGCTGCATGACACATACAAGGCGGTCAATCGAGCGTCAAAGCACACTACTGAGTCCTCTGAAGTACTACAACAGAAGACAACCCTTGGTACCTAGTAGAAGTCCAACCTCATCACCCATACCTCCACATACGACATCACACATTCCTCCATCCGGTTCCACATCTTCCCGATCACCTTCCCCAGTAAGGCTCTCTCCTATTCTGTTACAGCAGGTTATTGAGCAACGGGCTCGTGAGCAAGGGGCCATGGAGCATAGTTACACGGAACGGGAACGGGGAACGGGAACGGGAACGGGAGGATCCGGAATGGGACGGGAACGGGGAGGAGGAGGGGGGGTCGGAACGGGAACGGGAACGGGAACAGGGCTGGAACGGTCCACCTAAAGTAAGGATTGAATTACCTCCATTCAGCTTAGTCTCAAATAAACTCCTAAACAACCCCAAAACTGCCCCCAAATCTACCCTCTAACTGCACCAAATATGTTCCCTGAACATCCCTAAATCTGCCCCCAAAAGCCCAATTTTTTTCCCCAGATGCCTACTTTTGCCCGTTCCGCCCCGCGTTTCGCCGTTCCAGATCATGTTCCGCCCATTCCGGAACACCATTCCGGTTACACCCCGTTCCAGAATGACGTTCCGTTCCCATCTCCGTTTCGGGAACAGGACTCCTCCGGAACGCCGTTTTGGAACGTATGGGTTGTGTTCCCCCCGTTCCCTGTTACAGTGCCATGGAGGCGTTGGCTAGTGTTTTGCCCTAGGTAAACATCAAGTTCCCTACCTTCAAAGGACTCTCTTCAGAAGATGCTGACGACCATGCAAGGAGGTTTGTATCTCTCTGTAGGGGTTGTGGTCTTAACAAAGAAGATGCTTATTTGGTACTCTTTCCAGCTACCTTGGATGGCTTAGGAGACAAATGGTAAAAGCCAATTTGCAGAGAACCATCTTGCAACTTGAGCAGCCTTAAGACAACAGTTCTATGCAACATTCAGGCCAGGTGACTACCAAGAGAAGGTTTTGGATAAGTTGGCCAGCATGGTGCTCCAGCCAGAGGAGACTTTTGCAAAGCTTATGACTAAAAGCAAGTCTCTGGTTGCCAAGCTTCCCCAACAACCCGGTGAATTTATGGTTAAGAAGTGGGTGGAGAAGGCGCTTCCCAAAACTTCTCAGCAAAAACTCCGAGAGTCTGTGACTCGACGCCACTCTGGAGGAGTTCATCGCAACTGCTACTAGGATAGAAAGAGGCTAGGAAGTTGTTCAACAACTCCCCTCACATAGAGACCCCCTCTGGGTTTTCAAAAAGTCCTGCTGATCCATTAACTTCTTTACGCAGGGAACTGGAAGCCCTAAAGTTACAGCGAGCTCTTCAAGAGGAGAGGTCCTTCTCTCTTAGACAGGAGAAGCCTCCACATCACGAGGCATTGGACCAGATCAAGCGTGAGCTAGAGGAGCTCAAGTGTCAGCAAGAGACTAAGGCTACGGTTTGGTGTAGCTCATGCCGCTCTCCAAGGCACCCTTCACAAGAATGCCCCCTTCGGGTTTACTGCCACTTCTGTGAAAAATCTTGACATGAGGACAAGACTGTTACTACCTCAAGGGATTGCAACAAATACAGCAAAGTCTTGGTCCTACTCTTCAACAAGGGCCAGCACATGCATCCAACATGGTTTCTCCCTGTGGCCATCCACACCATATGCCACCTTTGCTGACAACCCCTCCTATGCAAGGTATGCCAAGTACTTTTCCGTCTCAGAGCTTTTATCATACCCATGCTCCCTCATCACCTCAAAACTTCTATGTCTCCACCTCCAACTCCATGCACCAGGAGCAAGGACCACCTCGCCCTTCGACTCGCCCATTGAATCGGCCCATTTTGTGCTACAGATGCGGGGAATATGGTCATTACCAAAGCAAATGCCTTCTGCCCGAAGGGTCCCCTCTCTACCGTCATTGCCCCGAAACGAAGGATCACTACAGTAAGGATTGCCCGAAAATTCGTGCATCCACGGCTTCAAACCCAAGTCAAAGCCAGAATGAGTTTTCCTTTCCCAAGCTCAATTTGATAGCAGTTAGCACCGTTTCTCAACCGCCCCCTTCTACCCACGTGGTTACCCTCAAAATAAGCTGCCGCAGTTGGTAGAGGAGCCATCAGGCATCCTCACCCGGGCCCAAAGAGCCGCTCTCGATCTTAGCATTCCAGCAAGTTCAACTCCCCCACACATTTTCACACCAGTGGATACCCTGCCTTCAACTATTAACAAGCCATCCCCCAGTGCCGTGAAGGAATCCAAATCTTTGCTCTTCGATATTGATGAAGCTTTCTTGGAGGCAGTTTCAGATCTACAAAAGATCAAGGTACCAGAGAAACCACTGGTAGAACAAGAGAAAAGCTTACAGCAGAGACAATCTTGAAGAACACTTTCCAACAAGTGTCCCTCTATGACATGTTGCGGCTAGATGCGAGCTTCCGAGATGACACCCTTGTAGTTATTCAGTCACTTTACCCTGGAGCAGGTCCTAGTGGCGGGCACCTCCCAGTGTGACCGTAAGAGTCCTATATGATATCCAATCCCGCTGCTCAACTCATTGATTATAGAATCCCTAGCCTAACAGTGTCCATTTTGGATCGGCAATTCTCGAGAGTGATAGTGGATGGTAGATCTGGCATCAACCTGATGCCCGAGTTCACTATGTTAGCTCTAGGTCTACAGCCTACTCGCCTTGCTCCCTTCACAGTTACATTGGCCGACCAACGGACAGTCTACCCAGTGGGCATAGTGGACAATGTGCCTCTGCAAGTACAAGACTTTACTTTTAACTTGGATTTTGTTGTGGTTCGTCTTCCCCAGGTTGAGGGCGGATTTCCCTTGCTCATTGGAAGACCATGGCTGCGACACACTAAAGCACTTCATGATTGGGGAAACGATGCAATGTAGATACATACTTCTGGCTCCCTGATGCAACCCATTCTCTTACAAGGAGGTATGGATCTCGTGGTGCAGCAAGTTTCCTTGTCAACGGAAACCAACCCTGAACAAGAACAGCCTACTACATCTGAAGGGTCAGACGAAGATCTGCTGGAGTGGTTGGAAGCTACCAAATCTATGCCCTGTTATGGAGTCTCTATTCACTCCTTGCCTAGAGGTACACTCTCTTCCAATGTTTCCACAGTAACTAAACCTAATAAGCCACCTGAGACAGCTCAAAGATTGAAGATCATAGAAGCTACTCCTGATACGCCCTTGGTGGAAGCCTTTGGATTTGGTGAGCCTATGAAGAATCATAGAAGCGGAAAGAAATCCACTCTACAGGAGTTCACCAACCTTCATCATCAACCCCATCTATTGCTCCAACCAGAACAAAGCTCTCCTTTGTGTCTAGCGAACTCCCTTCATGAAGCTTCCTTAAGACGGGATACAACAAAAACAATATTGTTTTCAAGCTTGATGATGTCCTTGATCATCATATTTATCTGCTGGAGTGCCATCTTCCCTCACTACCCTCTGCCCACTCACCCTCTCCCTCTACCTACCCCTTGCCCCCCTTCTCTCTCCCTCGCCCCCTACCTAACCCGTGTTCCCCTCTCTCTCCCTCGTCCCCCTACTTTACCTCTCGGCCCCCCCCCCCCCCCTACCCACCCCTCGCTCTTCCCCACCCCTCCCAACTCGCCCCTACCCACCCCCTCACACACTCTCGCCCCTACCCACCTCTCCCAACTCGCCCCTACCCACCCTATCTTGCCCTCGCCCCTACCCACACCCCTCTCTTACCCTCGCCCCTACCCACCCCCTACTCGTCTCTACCCTTTTCTCCCTAGCCCCTATCCACCCCCTACTCGCCCCTACCCACCCCCTCTCTTGCCCTCGTCCCTACCCACCCCCTACCTACCTAGGCCTCGTCGCTACCCTCGCCCCTACCCCTCGTCCCCCTACCTAGGCCTCGCCCCTACCCACCCCTCGTCCCCCTACCTAGCCCTCGCCCCTATACCCCCCACCCCCCCCCCCCCCCCCCCCCCCCCCCCCCCCCCCCCCCCCCCCCCCCCCCCCCCCCCCCCCCCCCCCCCCCCCCTCCTCCTCCCCCTACCTAGGCCTCACCCCCTACATAACCCCTATCTACCCCTCGCCCTCAATGTTGTGAAGAAAGTGTTGCAAGGTTATCTACAAGCATGGACCAGGTCATTTTCCTCTCACTATGGTTATCAAAGATAGAGATACGTTGGATCCTAACCAAGCATATCTCTTTGTAGTGGAGCCTCATTCTGTTTTGCCAATTGGGATTCTTGGACTATGCAATCATATTGGGTTCCCGCTTATCCAAAGGCTTAAGGCGTTTGCAAGCAGTGCAGTGTTTTTAACCCCACTTTTGAGGCATGTTAGGTCATGGTTGGGCCTCACATATGCTTCACGAAAGGACGTACAGATGCGGCACTTACTGGTTTTCTTTCATGTTTTTTCAATATTTCCTCTCACCGGAACGGTGAGCAGTCTTGTGGCGGGCAACCTATAGAGCAAGCTACAATGTCACTTTCACAGGACACATTTAGTATAGTTGGTCTGACCTCGTTCACACTGGACGGACTCTCTGGGCTGGGCAATGACACCTGGCATGGATACAGACGGTGGTCTATTGGACATCGTGGCCAGGTCACCACCACCACTCAGTTTGGAGATAGACTTCGATGGCTGACATTTATGAGCCACTGGTGGCTCTTTAGGGAGGTACATGTGAGTAGTAGCGATTGGGTCATCGGATCATCTTCTAGCTCTATGGTCCAACGTCGTCGTCTAGGGTAGCGAGTCTATACACACAACACTGCTTCACCATCCCTACACCTATGAGCCTCGACACCCCATTGTACCTGTGAGTCCTACGCTGGAGCTGAGTGTGCTGCCGCGCCAGAGTCTGTATCAGTTCTTTGAGAGAGTCAAGTCATATGTTGTGGTCTGCTTTGTGTCTCTATGAGCTCAGTTGTTGTCGATTTGTTCCTTTGTTTTCAGTCTGTTCTGAGTGAGATTGTCACGAACATTGCATTGACGAGCACCCACTGTAGAGAGCACGTCACGTTATCCTCGCTACAATATACAAGGGAAGAAACACACACTTTTTTTTGTAAATCAATTTGATTAATTTACTTGTCGGAAAACTCGAAGCGAGGAAAACCCACCGAAAGGATCATATACAAGGGGAAAAACATAGGACTGTTCAGCCGTACAGTATAGCTAGAAACATTCATAAGAAAGCTGATGTATTTTTGCAGTGATATCACCAACTTCCAAGGCAAACCGTAACGATTTCCTAAGAGAAAGCTTGAAAAGTGGGAAGGGGTCTGCATGAATGCGATGGAACATATAAGCGTTACATTGACGCCACAGTAAGCCAAGTATCTGACCCACATAAAGAAAACAGCGAAACGTTGTAATGTCCGTGAGAAAATGCCAAATGCCGAGAATCTTTTGTGGAAGACAATCCCTGGAAAACGGAGCCGCATACAACCCGATACACGGCGTAGGAATTCTCTAGTAATGCAGCAATCCCATAACAAGTGGCACACATTCTCTAGTGCAATTGAGCATCACACACAAGAAGAAGGGCGAATATGACGTGCCCTAAGAAAAGTGTTGACCGTGAGCACTCCAAGCAAACGCCAAAGAAACAGTCGCTCCATCAAAGGCAAGTAGCTTCCCCACATGGTAGAGAGAAGCTTCCTCCACCAAAGATCAGATTTGTGCATGTGCCATAGGGCATTACAATGATCAGCAAGCCACTGTTGTGGTAAAAGAAGAGCATAAATTCGACTGGCAAAAATATCTCGAAAAGGAGTTTCCCGAAGATTCCAATCAGACATGCAATCGCCATCAGACAAAGGTGTAACATGCAAAAAATCAAGCACCGTGTGCTGAAGCTCTCTCCAAAACTGACGGTAATGCATGCCCAATCCAAAACGGAGAACAGCTAAGGGAAACTGAAAAGTATATGCGGCCGCATCGACTACATCCTCAACCACATGAATGCCACGACAAGAGAGAAAGTAAGCCTAGCGAGGCGACGACGGTCGACCAAAGAATGCATGGCTCCAATGGAGACTCTCCAAACGAAGCGAATGACCTTCCTGCCGAGCATTCTATGATAGATGAATCGTAACCTCTTTCCAAGTAAACACCAAAGTGGAAGCAAGAGGACATCCACGAATGTGCCCTTCCATCTTGCCAAATACCATCTCCATGTTAGAAGATTTCCAATGGCCAAATGAGGAAGTCACAACATGCTGACTTAGGTATGCAAGAATAAGTGTCCAAGTCTGAATTTGTTCCGCAAGTGTGGGGAACACCATAGCTTTCCTAGCAAGAACCTGCTTGCGCAAGTCCAAGATGTTAAGACCGCCAAGACGTTTAGGCTGACATATAAGAATCGAGACAATGACAAGGCCAATGCATCAATGGAAAAAAGAACTGAATATAAGCCATCAGGATACTCTGAACGATTTGCAAGCGAACATGTAATGGCCAAGTGGATAATTTCCAGTAATGCAATTTGACATTCAAGCGTTACATAACCCAATCTATTTTCTGAGTGTGAGTGACATTCCATCCAATTGCATACCCCGAATGCCTGGTAATCACATTCAGAGGAACAATCTGACCTAGCCACAGTAGACTTTGCCAGTCGCAAGAATGAAGTGGCAGAAGCTTTGATTTGCGAAAGTTGACTCTAAGACCGGCCGCAATCCCAAACAATTTCAAAGCTTCTATAATCACTTGGACATCGACATGATGGTTGCGAGGCATAAACAACGAGTCATCCGCATAAGCCTGCCCAATAAAGGTATGAGCGAGGATAACTACAAACCATGAAGACGATCAGCAAAGGTCAAGTGATCAAGATACATCAACACGAGGTGAGTGGCAATAGCGTACAACAAAGCACTAAGGGGACAGCTTGCCTAACCGAACAGGCAAGAGGCCAAGATTCCGTCAATTCACCTTCTAGGATCCTTGAAGATGTACTTCGAGCATACAAGATTCCGTCAATTCAACTTCTAGGATCCTTGAAGATGTACTCCGAACATACAAGAAATAAACTACATTAGCCAATTTAGAACCGAACCCTAGACACCTCATCTCGCAACAATGAAGTTCCACTGCACAGTCTCAAAAGCCTTTTCAATATCAACTTGCATAACAAGCACATCTTGATGGGTGTACTTTGCATACTCCATGCCAATCATAAAACCAGCCAAATTGTCCATGATATAGCGACAAGGAATAAAACCATACTGAGACTGATGAAGTCTTGTACAGACGTGGTCTTTAATGTGGTTCACCAACAACTTAGCCAATATCTTATAAACCACAAGCATCAGAGTAATAGGCGGTCAATGAGAGAATTGCTCGCCAAGTGCTTGCTTCAGCAACAGTTGAAGTAAACCCTATTTCCAAGATAATGGCAAATCTTGTTTCTCCCATGCCACATTTAACATGAAAAGCATTTGAGAGCTTCCCAAAAGGAGAGGAAAAATTTTATAGTAAGCCCATTATAGCCAAGATCGCCAACGGCCTATTGCAAGCAACGCACAATGTAATTCAGAATCAGTGAATGGATCCTCCAAGAATTCTGCATCTTGCAAAGAGAGGACAAGAAAGCAACATTTGATGTGCTTGACGAGCAATCAAAGATGTTTGAGAAGGAGCACCAACACTTGTCGATAATGTAAAACCATGGCATCAACAAGTTCTTATCCTGAAGAAGTCATAGCACCCGAGGGAAGCATAACACGTTTAATTTCTTGTGAGACCCTTGTATGATGCAGGTGCTTAAAAAATTGCTTCAAAGCGTAACCTTTATCCATAAAAGCCTGTCGACGAGCACTTGTCTGCCACGCTTATCATTATGTTAACTCCACACAACTCCGACATTTCAAAGTCAGACAAAGGCCACGAATTAGCCAATACTTGCAACCGCTGACCAACCTGTTCGCAACATTGACATCCCCCTGAGTGCAATGCATGCAATGCGTGCCGACAATACATTCCATGTGGGAATTACATCCTCAATTGACATTATAGGTTTCAGACCGTACATCAACCCAAAAGGCATATAACCAATAACTGAGTTATGAGTTGTACGATCATCTCATAAAGTATAAGACAGTAACCTAGGTCACTCTCCCATATTACCTTTGCAGGCCTTAGCCAAATCTTTAATGATAAGAGGATGCACACGCTTTGATTCACCATTTTTCTCAAGATTATATGCACTAGTGAGAGCAAGTTTAATGCCAAACCTAGAGAAAAACTCCCTGGCTTTGTCTACATCCAACTCACCTCTATCCGCTGTTATTTTCCCAACGCAACCATAATGGTTGATCACATCATCCAAGAGAAACTTACATATCCCTTCTATGATTTTTGTTCTTAGAGCACGACCTTCGACTTGGTTGGTTAAGTCTTCTCGTGCAAGCACTATGTATCTCATTTGCCATAAGCCCAATGGCATTGTAACCAAAGCTATTACCCACTTATAGTGCATGGCCAATGGGTAAGTAGGGTGCAACCCATCATGATGGTGCACATCTGACATTTGACAGGATTCACAAGACTCCACATAGTGAGATACATCTTTATACATACCTTTCCACCAATACCTCTCTTTCATTTTAGTAAAGGTGGCATATACACCTCTATGTCAAGCATAAAGACTCTCATGAAACTTTTTCAAAAGTTCATTTTTGAGTGTTCTTATCATTCACAACTCTCAACGGCATTCCATTTCTTTGTTTTTGATGCTTCCATAAGTACCCATCTTTCAAGAAGTATCCATAGGCCTTTCTTCGTATTCTTAACTCTTGATCAATCCACCCTTCTTGCCTTGTCAAAGTGCTCAAATAGCGTCCAATGAGCAATCAATTACCTTGATATAAGTTTTTTGTAAATGACTGAAGTGCATTTTGATAGGCAAACATGATCACACATGGCATGAGAGCTACTATAGAACCTTGTGCCTACATCGTCACCTCAACAACCAAGTCTTCCTCATTTTCATACCTTGCTCTTGAAAGCATATCTGCAACTAGATTATCTTTCCTTGAAATATGCTCAAAATTTTGGATTTAAGGATTTTATGTACGCAATTCATCTCAACATCGCAATGTCGGGAGTTGAGCAGCTTGTGATCATTCCTAGAAGGGGTAGACAATCAATCTCCACTATTACATTTGCTCCTATCAAATACTCTTTGTCACATTTCAACGTTGTGACTACTCTCCATAACTCTCTTTTTGCCTGTGGATAGTTGCGTTGACGAGCACTTAGAACCTTTGCTCAAATCTCACCACATATCACTTGCCATCATCATCATCTTGCCCAATTGCCCATCGAATTCCTATGGAGCTAGTATCCACTGTCACAATTGCATACCTTCCACATTCTTAGTTTACTTTCCTCAAAGTTGGAGACATAAGCAACAACTTCTTTAATTTTCTCATGGCATGGGTATGCATTTCTTCCCATTGAAATTTTTGGTTCTTTCTCAAAAGTTGATACAAAGGTTTTGCTACATGTGCATAATGTGGAATCTATATAACATAAAACACACTTGCAACCAAGAACCTTTGAACCTGAATCACATTAATACATGTCTCTTTCATTGTTTGAAGCACGTCAATCTTTGCCGGACAAGGCCTTCTACCATATGGCCCGCACATATATCCCTCAATAAGAACTTCAATCACACCAAACACTCACTTTTCCCTAGACAAGGTAAGGTTCACTTTTTCCAACCTTGACAAGGTCTTATCACAGTCATTGATATGGTTTGCCACATACTTACAGCACTCCCTCGAGTCCAAAGCCACATCTATATCATTTACATCACATCCTTTGATTGACACATCATCAAGAAAGGGCATTGTAGTTTGAGGTATAAAGTCACATTAGGAATTTGTTCATATCATTCATCATATGCACAACTAAATTAGTTGTTTCTTGAGGTAAGGTGCACATCCTTACCAAACCCAAAGGTGTTCTCATGGTAATAAAGTCTGTGCTTTCTATTGCTAGTTGGAATTGATCATACCCTGAGTACAAATCCCACATAGAATATATTGCCCTCCTTGCAAATGTCTCTACAAACTCATCTACAACCGGCCATGTACCCACATTTCTGATTGTCACCTTATTCACATGTTGCATATTCTGAATAAAGCGTAAAGAACCATTTTTCTTTGGAATTGTGAACCACATGTTTGGATATGGAGCACACGAAGGCTCCAAAACACCCATCTTGATCTTTTCATTAAGCAACTCAATTAGTTTTGGAAAATGAGCCTTCGTTCCAAGATACATGAGGGATAGTGAAGATCACCATAGGAGCAACAATGGAAGGATCCAAGGTAGTTAGATACGTAGTATTCGGTACAAATTCGGTTCGTAAGATACATAGTACAGAATGGATTGAGTTTTTAGGTACGTAAAAATTCGTACTTTTTTCACAAAGCATGAAACTGAGAGTACTTCATACATTTATACATGCATTCACCAACACTTCAAATAAAGACTAGCAAATCAACAATAGACCATTACAAATGCCAAAAACTAGAGTCCACGACTCTAAGCTCCTGAAGATGGCCAGAGCTTGGTGCTTCTTGCGGAAAAAAGTGGTAATCCTTGTTGCCTCAAACACAATAGGCTAAATCCAGGGCAATTTTTCTATATTCTCCATGAGTAAGTCTAGGCAATGGGCGGCACATGGTGTCCACACAATGCAAGGAAAATCCCTCTCTACCATCTCACCCATGGCCTTGCAATTGCTAGCATTATCTGTAACAACCTGCAAGTAGCCAAACAATGTACATTGTAATTAATGTAGACTCGTAGATATACAAGAGGTGGTTCTCTTGAAATAGCAGAGATTGAACAGAAAACACAAGGAGAAGAGATGGGGAGATTGACTTTACCTCCACCACATTCTCCTTTCCCACCTCAAGAATGGTTTGACGATATGTTTGTAGATGAACTATGTAGTGATCTTCTCACCTCCCTTTCCGGCATCCACGGCTCTCAAAAAGTACGTACCAAGGCAAGATGAGACTAGAATATTGATGATGTGGCCTCTACGTACATCACTGCATCCATCAGAATGATAGCACACCCAGAAGGCTGCCACCCACCTTTTACTACGGTGACTGCTCTATCGATGATTGCTTTCTGCTCATCTAGCATATTTGTACGCATCTTGTTGTAATTCAAGCCAGTCCACGACTCCGTGGGGCCAACCTGAGAAATGGCTTTGACCATCCCCTCCATTGATCTATTTGAAGCACATTGAACGCAATATTGCACTCTACAAGAGTGCGAGCAATCTCCGTCTCTACTATCTTCTGTCTCTCTCTCACCCAAGACTAAGAGTTAACGTGTGAAGACAACGTGGTCTGCCTCGGTGCATTGGTCGATCATCCCCACTCTCCTCATCATGCCCTGCTACACGAGCTCTTTTCCTACTAGTGCCGGCACTGGAAGGCATAGTAGTCTGAGAGCCAAAACCCATCCCTCCATCTCCTGGAATGTCACCAAGGTCCGCAAGTAATGCATCTTGCAAGGCATCCTGCGAAAACGAAGAACCCCTCATAGATGCACTCGATGCTACGAAGAAATTCTCTCGAATAACGTTTTCCCTGATTTGAGGTGGGATCTTCTCACAACCATCGCAATGATTTCTAGTACATATCCCTGTAAGATGCTTGAGAACACAAATAATAGTACTTGTCTTGCTTTACCCACAATACTTGCACTGCCACTGGGAGGAGCACACACAGGTGATTGCACAGAACCTGTATCTCTACTAATTTCTGAAACCAATTGCTCTTAGCCGTAGCAAGGAGTTTTTCGAAAAAAGGCCTCATCGACTGAAATAGGGCATCAAAAAAAACACCCGTACGAATCTTATCCGTACATACGGATCCATATTGTACAGCCGTACTGTACGAATAGAATCCGTACATACGTACGGATGCAACCTTGGAAGGATCAACACAGCCTATCGGCTCAAATGCAAAAGCCTTTCCATGTTTGGCAAGCATTTCTTCAAAGCATATTCTTTCAGCCTCTATCAAACTATCCTCGCAACCAATCTTTAATTTCTTCAAAGAATCCTCTGTAAACTTATGCCCAATCTTGCTCGGGTCACAAAGACTAGGCTGCAAAGCAACTTGCTCCATCTTATCCACGCAATCCTTTGGTAGAGGTAATGCCACTCGTTTCACTTTCTTTTGCCACAGACTTATACTTGGTCTCCACTCGTACATCAACACCTTGAGCGTTTTTGAAATCCTCAATGACTTTGTACATTTCTATTGAGCATACCTTCACAACCTCATTCCCTATGCCCAAATTGCAATCCACTAAAGATTTCAAGTCTTGTATGGTATCCACAAATGAACATTCATCAAGCACACTTGCAATGCATTCATTATCTTCTAGCAAACCATTCATCTTCAAACCTCTTTGTACACTATTTACATGTTGTCTTTCACTCCGCTTTAAGTCCTCACACTTTGTAAAAGCAATAGATTCATAGTCTGGTAATCCTACAAAACTTGTAGTAGTAAACATTTTCTTTGTATATACATCATGCGAGAACTTTTCTCTTCTTGTACCATTGCAATCCCGCTCTACAATGGTACATGGTTAAAACCCCTCATATCCCTGTAGTCCTTAAATTCTTTGTTTGTCTTTGGCAAGGATTATTCTCTAATACTTTCACGATTCCTTTCATGGTCCACACAAACAGTAAGGAACCGGACTACGTGCTTCCCATTCCAACTTCTTATTTTAGCATAAGCTGACCCATCATCCATCGCCTTGGTTTCCATACGAGTAGAAGTGATGTATAGCTGCCCAAGGATAAGACGATATGTAGACATCTCCTGTACAAGAAATTTTGGTCATCTTTCACATCCCCTATAGTCACCCTTACATTTGAACAAGCTTCGTACAGCTCCCCTGATGAACTGTTTGCTACACGGATCATCCGTCCATGATTTACATCAATTGGCCATTTTCCCTTTTGATAAAGACTCTTCGACATGAGGTTACTCTCTGATCCATGATCTATCAATGTAATGTATGGCTCTTCTAAGCCTCCCACTCTAACCAAGGTCTCAATAGTTGCTCTTGCCTAATGACTCTTTGAGTAATAACTCTTGTGAGTGGTCTCGACTTCATCTTCATCATCCAAGAAGCAAACCTGCTTTACTCTTGCCTAGACTTGTAGCATCCAGCAACAATTTCTTCACCTTGCTCACCATAGACCTGTACTCCCTGTGCATTTAAAGTCTCTCTTTCACCCAATAAATGGATAGATTCATTAAGTGACTGTCGCTTTATCTTTATAATATCAATTATTTCTTCGTGGAACTCCCGCTTCGCTATGCCAAGGACCTCACCCAAGGTAAATTCCACCTTAATATTCAAAATCCTCTCTTCCAAAACCTTTTTGAGATCCGTTGCTGCCTCTATATCAGATTGAAGTTTGTAGGCCGAACCCTTTGATTTAGCTTTCATTGCTTCCTTTTTCTTTTCTTTGGAGGCTTCCTGCATCGGCAATTCAAGGATAAGCATCTGTTGTGGACTAGTTGATCTAGGAGGCACTGTGTCATTCTTGCCTCCACTCCTCGTGGCCCTTTTTGAAGGCCCTTCATGTCCATTCTCATGCCTGCATTTCTCTTCAACAACAACCTCCTCGGCTTGACATTTGGCAATGTACGCATGCACGGACAAAGAGTCTACATAGTCATTCCAACCTGTTTCTAGCTGAATGCAATCTCCAGCTTTATGCAAAACTTCTTTAATCATCTTACCCTTCATAGCATATTCTATTGCACATGACCACAAGTCTCCAATATCATCAAATAATTCTTTTTCTCCAAACTTCACTCCTTTCTTGTTACTAGGCTCCACTTCAACCCATAGGTGACTGCTCAACCATCGAGATGGCATGGCTAGTAGCCATGTCCTCAACTAGCTTCTTCATCCCGCCTTTTCCAAAATTTGTCCCTAAGAGCTTACCTGTTTCATTTAAGTGAATCTTACCATCTCTAAAGAAAACAAGCTCCTTCATCAAGACATCTTTGAAACTTTCACGATCCCTCCTTGCATAGTCAATATTATCACACCATATGCATCTATTTGCAAAGCCTTCTCTGTTTTGAGTTCGTTGCCCCGTAGATTGACCCGACGGTTGCCCCCTTACTTCTACTCTTGTTAGCTTTAACTTTAGCTCTTGCATTCCTTTAACAATATCATCTAGGATGGACTTGTCACTCTTTGGAACCACAATAACAAGCTTTATGGGACTCTCAAGAATGCTTGAGGCTTGAGTAGGATTAACTATCAGCTTGTCTCTCTGTCATTGTCGCTTAGCTAGCAATGAAATTGCATCTTCAACCTCAATCCAATCGGTCTTTAAGCCATGTTTAGCATCTTTGTCCTCGAGCAGTAACTCTAACTTCTCTTGAATCTCTTTGCCTGCTACCTGCAAAAAGAGCTCTGTCTGCTCGGAGTTTAAGGTAGCCTTTTCAGTCCTTGACAGTTCATCATAGAGGCGCTCAAATTCCCTCAGAAGTTCGATAGGTGACAGTTCCCCTTTTGGCCTAACTACCCATTCTAGAAATGTTCTCTTGTCATCCTTTCGGAGTCCTCCATGAAACACTCTTCCTTCAAGGCTAATTTGAATGCTTCCCACGTTCACCCATGATTATTTCTAATTCCCCTTACGTGCTCATTGTTCTCTCATCTCGGGAACCAGAGCTAGCTCAAAACTTTGTACCATCTCTGCTTCGGGCACTCAATGCAGCTCCATCTCCTTTACATACCCACAGAGATACTTTGTTACATCTTTACCATTAAATTGGTCCAATTTCTTCAACATTGATTGAAGCGCTTTGGTTGACAGAAGCTCCCTCCTTTCAACAGCTTGTTGCTGCTGCATAAACGCCGCAAAGGCTTGAAACATTTGCATTGTGACGGGATCAAACCGCACCCCCTGTTGCTCTTGTTGCTCCATAGCTTAAAGCTTTGATTTGAGACTTTCAAAGAAGATTTTGAACCCTCACCCTAGCCTACTTCGCGTCCGGTTCACCAAAAATGTGTCAAGAAGTACACAGTGCGGCTAGGAAAGCGTCGGGCCTCTGACTGTGAGGATTCGTAGCAAAATCAAGCAAGTCGTAGAAGATTTGAAGCTAAAAACACACTCGTAAGGAACAAAACTCCAACCATGAAAGCTTCACTTTGGAAAAGAACAAATTCAACTCAAAACTCTTGTGTGTGTGTGAAGAATAGGTGTAGCCCTGCTTTCAATTGCACAGATGCAGTGCTCTTTTGTCCTATTAAAAACCCTAAATTGACGCTTCAAATCTTCGTCGTTACCATTTCATGAAAGCTTCAGAACTTCATTGGAAAAGCCCAAGTGGTTATTTGAGGAGGGGAAAACCTAATTGGTGGCCTCAACCTCAAACACAAAGTGAAAGCAACACGGAACTGCACTAGCACCTTGGATTGAAATGGTTGTATCTCCTTGATTAGATGCCCAAATGAGCTCATTGTTGGCTCTATAAGTTCACTTTCAGCTTGAGCAACGACAACACCGTTGTTGATGTGGCATTTTGAGCCATTGTCACTATTTTCGGGCTATTTTTTATCATTGTATGGTCATTTTTAGCCATTTTTAGCCCAAATGCACCCCCTTTTAGCCCACACACGTATCCTTTTGTCCGTAAAATGCCCAAACGAGCTAGGAAAAATCCCTAAATTTGTGGAAAATCCCATTAGGCTCAAATTTCATGTTGAACCTCATTTTTTTACTTGGCAAGCATTTTGGAAACATCATTTGCGGCCGCGCACGAAACTTGCTACTTGGCCAAGATCTCCCGCATTGAACTTTCTAGGCAAAACGAGTTTGCCACTTCGAAACACTTGACATTTGTACATTACTAAAGCAAATTAGTCATGTTTTAATGTGATAAAACATGCAACGGTACCATGTCTTGGGCCTCTCCTGTGCGGCAAGGTATGCACACGCTTGCAATCGTGGCATCTGTTTTCGCATATATCACACTATGTACATTGTAGCATTTAGTCCAACACATCAAAAGCATTAAGTTTCACATTACACACGTGCCACGGCACGACATTGCGGAGATCCTTGAACTTGTTGGATGGTCTAGACCCAATGGACCAGACCCGACTAGACCAAGCTAGACTCGTCTAGACCACTCCTGCTAGATAGGGGGGAGAGAGACTAGACAGGTTAGACCAAGTTGGACGAGAGAAGATGGACTAGACCGACCTGGAGGAGGACGAAGCTGGTCTATACCAAGCTGGATCACACAGGCAAACTAGACCAAGCGAGGGGTTGAACTAGCTAGCTCCTTATCCATGTATGCTCAATGGGATGGAGTGAGACTTCCATTGAGGTCCCATTGGATGTGTCAGAATTGAGAGCACCAGTAGCGAGAAAAGTGTATCGTGCTCTCTACTATGGGTGCTCCTCAGTGCAATATGTGTGAAACCTCACTCCAACACAAAGAAAACGCAACACAACGATCAAACCAATAACTCAAGAGACACAACAATAGACTTGAAACACCGTGGAGCTCGACTAGCTCATGGAGCCACTACAAACTCTAGCTAGCAACACGCTCATCTCCAAGCCCAAGACTCACAGGTATGATGAGGATGTCGAGGCTCCAATCTGCAAGGAGAGTGCAGATGTGCAGTGCCGGACCCAAGACACAAGATTCAAGACGCAAGACCATAGAAAGTGGAAGAAGCATATGGCAACTAGAACCAACTATTCATACATACAATCATAAAGAGCCATCAACGGCAAGCAAAATCTCCCAGTCCAGCTACGTCTATCTCCAAATTGTGGTGGTGGTCGTCCGGCCATGGTGTCCACTATATCACCACCCGTATCATTGCCACGTGTCTGTAGTTGTCCAAGGCGTCTCAAGACGCAAGGAAAAGGAGGACCTCATTGTAGCTTAGCCTTTAAAACGCTCATTGCAGGAGGGGAGGGAAAAACAGGAAGTTGGGAAGGGCATTCTCTTTAGTGTTTTAAAACGCGCTTAGCAGGAGGGCCTTGCTTATATTGTTTCAAAACGCGCTCACAGTAGACACACAAAGGTTGGCCAATAGAGCAACTTCTCAAAACGCCTCTTCTCTTTTTATAGGCGTTTCGAAACACAATGCACTTCAGCCTCCCAAAAACACCCACTTGCAGCCTTCTCTGCCTGGAATGTTCAAAATGCAAGGGTTGAGGCTGCCGGTCCCAAGGACTAAAACATTGTTCCCTCTTCAAGAGCTTCTTTGAACTTTCCACTTCTTTGCCCTACTCCACTCGTGATCAATGAGCACAATGCTCTGATACCATGTCAACGTTGATGATGCGGAAGCGTAGAGTTAGGGAGAGAATGCACAAGAGAGAAAGAGACAGAGGTTTGCTCTAAACCAACCAACTTTGCACTGAATCAAATAATTATCAAACGGGAGCTTAAGTGCCCTTATATATTGCCTGGGGGACCTTCAGCACCCCCCGTGAGGAATTGCCCTACCCAAAACTGTGTCAAATAACTAAAATAAATACCTAAATGAAAAAGAAAATAAAGGGATCATCCTAGGAATTACTTTGAAATACATATATTTTAACACAGAGGTGCCTCAATCTATTGCTGGAGATCCGTAGACTCAAAGTGGCCACCGTCAAGAGCAAAGGACCTACACATAGAGGTTCCATACAGAGGCAGATCAATACCTTTTACAAAGGGACTACTCACAATGGCCCGCCACAAGTTTCCCAGTCACACCCTAATTGGGGCACCCTTCTTGATCAAGCCATCCAGCTTGGCCGCTCACTATGCCCGAGGATGAGAGGTTCTTCACATCGTAGACTAGGTCTACATCGGAGGCTACGAAGCAGGGTTGAGTGACATCCAGCACACCGCTGCCCCAGAGAGTTGACTATGGAGGACATTGACGCCATACTAAGGAGACCCATGAGAGAATTCATGGGATGATCACCATTGTATATTTTCTCCTTTTTACGCCTCATTGTCCCTCATGTGATCATACCCCTTCCCATATGCTTTGAGATAATATGTATTATGTGATGTTGATGATTATAGTGGTACGCTGGATGAAAGAATTGCATGGACGATCAGCCTTTATACGGGTGGCTCATTGTTGCACAAACAAGTGCACGCGCACACTCTCTTACCTATAAACTGTCCCTCAAAAGTCTTCAAATTTCCATAGTTCATTTAAACTTAATGGAAAATTTATTGACAAGCACACACCCACCAGGGGATTTATTTATGTGAAAAGTATTCATATGGCCTCCATAAGACAAACACTACTAAGACCTGGTGAAGCTTGGCAGTAAAATGGTTTAAATACTCAATACAGCAGAACAGTGCTTGCCAATAATGTGAAACAAATGACAGTCCTCACAAAATTTATCAAAACTTGAGGTAGTTGTAAGCTCAACCTAGGAAGATTCATAACTTATCTCATTGAGAATAACAACATTCATGTGACCAAAAAGGTAATGAACATTTCAGTGTAGTATGTTTTGCATGGTAACAATAAGACATGTTCCAGCTCCTATGAAGAAGAAAACAAATGAAGAAAATTCGAAAGGCTAGTGAAACAACCATAAATGTATGGCTTTTTGCTTTACTTCTCTGATGTTGGCTCTTGCTATTATTCTACATGAGACGTGCCATTAACATTAATGGTAATATTGCTGTCTACATTAGCATCACAAAGCAGTAAAATTAATAAATGTTTTTAATAGTAACACTCCTATCTTGATAAGAAACAAAATGCTATTGTTGTTGGAAGAAGCGCGTATTTTCATAGGATAGAAAATGTTTCTCCATGAACACTGGACGTTACCCTCCTTAGACAGGTTATTCCATACCCTGGACTGAGACCTAGATTGGTTAAGGATCTGAAACATTGAACCGGAGGCGTTAGGGCTGAGCATCTGACATAGGCAGGAGCCGCAGGACCAAACAGTAAGAAGTCAAGAAGGCATGAAATGTCGCAGTTCTACTGCCATTAGTAACCGATAATGACAACCAGACAAAGGAAATTCATCTCTTCTATACTATTCTAACAACACAAATACTCCCTAAAGCCAGCCAAACACAACTTATTTAAACAATTCCTTAAGATAGAGCTGCAAAACTTAAAATAACTTAAAGGCAGCTCACCTTAAGCTCACATTCTAGGTCATGAATGTTATGCCTCGCATCATCAAGCTGTCCACTCAAATCATCAGCCCTATAAGCCTCCCATTGGATGCGCTCCTCCTTCTGCAACCCACTTTATATTAATTCTGTAGAAGACTCAAGTTTGGTTTCACATTGTGATAACAGAAAACAAAACAGATCAAAGCACAGGCTTGCCTCTTGTAGTAGAGATTCAAACTTTGAATTAGAGCCTATCTCCTGACGCATGCTTGCAGAAGATGGATTCACTGCATCTATACTCTACCATCACAAACTCAAGAATTTATCACCTCTAAAAATTCTTACTACTGCATAGAGCCGCGTACTCATGTGCACATGCGCATGGAGAGCATGCACGCAGACATGTGCACGAATGGATGCATGCTCAGTCCTTACGCATCAATACAACATTCCAACGTTGACCTCCACTGGCACAACCAGAACACATACCTTATCCCTGCATGTAACCTGAAGCAGGTTACCTTCTCCGGCAAGCTTTGCTTCCACATATTCCGACAGCTACGAACAAAAAATATGTATACACAATTAATTTTGTGAGAACCAACAAAATGAATCTCTATCTAGAGGTACGCATGCCATTACCTGATCCCTTAGACCTGATATTTCACCTAGTAAAACATCACGTTCCCCACCATCAAAGAAATCTTGCAACCTGAAGATTCTCTCTCTCTCTCTCTCTCTCTCTCTCTCTCTCTCTCTCTCTCTCTCTCTCTCTCTCTCTCTCTCTCTCTCTCTCTCTTCACAGACGGATCACAGACTTCTTCAAAGAAGACACGGGACGGCCGCAAGAGCCACTCCCACAACAAAGCTCCCCCTCGTCTCACACCAGAGGCACATTGATTGACCGAGCAATTGAACTAGGGAAATCCAAGCGCCCACGATTGCAAAGAACTACACAGCATCGACGGGTTCTACAACAGAAAATTCGGAGCACGCTGGCCAAGCATGCACGACGCCCGGTCATAATACTAACCATGGAGGATATTGATGAGATTCGCCAACGACCGATGCTAGATCTCTTGTGATTCAGCCATCCCAACAAGCCACCCAAATTTTCCCACTTAGTTTTATGCTTGGCTCACATCGACCAGCTTAGGCCCCCATAGTAGATATCTTTGTTTTGTAATGTTGTTAGGTTATTTTGTTACTCTGACTTTGTATCAGATCCACCACTTTGTAACTTTCGGGTCTCATAGGTCATTATGGCCTTTTGAAGACGTTAATATAATATTTCTCTCTCTCTCTCTCTCTCTCTCTCTCTCTCTCTCTCTCTCTCTCTCTCTCTCTCTCTCTCTCTCTCTCTCTCTCCGCTCCCATTGCTTGTTCAGAGAGGGTTTTGGACCACTCTCAAGAGTCATGGGATATGAGGATCAGAGATGCTTGGGTTTGTTCTTGCTCGAGTTGCACAGACACAGAGATAGCCTGATGAGTGGAGAGGCTAGCCAATCTCAGAGACGGATCACAGATTTCTTTAGAGCAGACACTGGATAGCCGCAGGAACTACCACAGCAGAGCTCACTTTCGTCTCACACCAGAGGCACATTGATCGACCGACCGAGTGAGCTGGGGAAATCCAGGCGCCCACGACTGCGGAGGACTACACAGCATCGACGGAGGCTTCATCAGAAGAAGCGGAGCACCTAGCCAGGCATGCACGACGCCCAATCAGACTACTGACCATGGAGGAGATTGATAAGATCTTTCCCCAAGCGCCCACCACTGTGGAGGACTACTTCATCAGAAGATTCGGAGCACTTGGCCAAGCATGCACGACACCCAATCAGACTACTGAACCATGGAGGAGATTGATGAGATCTGCCAACGCCCGATGCTAGATCTCCTCTCTTAGATTCATTTCCTTTTTCCTTACTGTTTTAGTGTTAGTTCTTTGTAATTTCCGTATTCATACATGCTATCAGATTCACCAATTGTAACCTTTTGGTCTCATAGGTTGTTTTGGCCTTTCGACGACGTTAATACAAGGAGATACAACATGCTGGTATGGGGAGATGACATCATGGTTTCGTGCACATGGGTTCAACATAGACACGCTGCCACCATTCCATTACTCACTGGATGCACCATCCCTCACTCTTACACAGTCAGAGATCACCAAGCTCATCCGCCGAGACCTAACCCAGCTAGACACCAGGAGGACATGGATACAACCAGCACAGGAGTTGGGCACGAAGATGGCTTTCTACAGAGACCACCTTCTCCAGCTTACGGAAGATGGTTTTGTGGCGAGACCCAGATACATGGATACCCACTTGTCTCATGGGATACGATGTGCTATTGGCCAATTACGCACATCTTCTCACCAGTTGCGGATTGAGACTGGGAGGTACAGCGGAGTACCAGCAGAGGACAGGACATGCCCCTTGTGTAACACAGAACCTGAGACAGAGCTACACTATACATGCCGCTACCCCGTCTACTACGAGATACGAGGTCGCTCCCACTGCCTGTTCAGAGAGGGTTTTGGACCACTCTCAAGAGTCATGGGATACGAAGATCAGAGATGTCTGGGTTTATTCTTACTCGAGTTGCGCAGACACAGAGATAGCCTGATGAATGGCGAGGCTAGCCAGTCTCAAAGACGGATCACAGACTTCTTCAAAGCAGACACGGGACGGCCGCAAGAGCCACTCCCACAACAGAGCTCCCCCTCGTCTCACACGAGAGGCACACTGATTGACCGAGCGATTGAACTAGGGAAATCCAAGCGCCCACGAGTACGAAGAACTACACAGCATCGACGGGTTCTACGACAGAAAATTCGGAGCACGCTGGCCAACCATGCACGACGCCCGGTCAAACTACTAACCATGGAGGAAATTGATGAGATTCGCCAACGACCGATGCTAGATCTCTTGTGATTCAACCATCCCAACAAGCCACCCAAATTTTCCCGTTTAGTCTTATGCTTGGCTCACATCGACCAACTTAGGCCCCCATAGTAGATATCTTTGTTTTGTACTGTTATTAGGCTATTTAGTTACTCTGACTTTGTATCAGATCCACCACTTTGTAACTTTCGGGTCTCATAGGTCATTATGGCCTTTTGAAGACGTTAATATAACATTTCATTTCTCTCTCTCTCTCTCTTTCTCTCTCAAATTCACCAATTGTAACTTTTTTGGTCTCATAGGCCATTTTGGTCTTTTGAAAACGTTAATATAACATTTCATTTCTCTCTCTCTCAAATATGGTCACGAGATTGTGGAGTATATATACACTTACCTAGGGGTAGTCTTTATTGGGCCGAGATTTTCTTTGAGAAGAGCAACAGAGACTAGACTAACTAGGGCTGGTGCGGCTCTGGGAGGAATGGAGAGGATGCGTTCGCAGGTTCAATTCCAAGAACCTAGGACAAAGTTATGGCTCTTTGATACTTTGGTTGCCTCTACTATGTTATATGGGGTGCAAGTTTGGGGACCTTCTATAGGCCAGGATGGTAGGAGGCGTATGGAGAAGCCCTGTGGTATCTATGATCTCTCGGCTGATTAGAGCCAAGGCTTCTGTACAGCATAATATCATTCGAGCGGAATTAGCTGCCCCACCTATGGAGATTGAGACGCTTACAAGATCAGTCTCCTTTGTACACAGTCTGTGGGATACTACAAGAGATAGATATGCCAGGGTGGCTCTAGAGTCCTCCAGACAATTAGCTCTTAATGGGGATACATGATGCTGGTATGCACAGATGGCATCATGGTTTCACACACATGGTTTCACCATGGACAGGTTGCCTTCTTTTCAATACTCTCTACAAGCACCCTTGAGGTCTTTGACGCGGGTAGAGATTAATAGACTCATTCGTCGGGATCTGATCCAGCTGCACACGAGGAGGACATGGATAGAGCCGATACAAGAGTTGGGCACAAAGATGGCTTTCTATAGAGAGCATCTTCTCCACCTCACCGGGGATGGGTTTGTGATTCGACCTAGCTATATGGACACGCATCTTTCTCATGGTTTGTGTTGTGCCATTGGTCAGATACGCACATCCTCACATCAGCTCGAGATTGAGACTGGCAGATTCAGAGGGACACCAACAAATAGCAGTATATGCCGCTTATGCACTTTTTGGTCTCCTTCATAAACCACACATGGAAACTTCCCAGAGACAGATATGTCCGCATTGCACTTGAGTCCTCTCGACAATTAGCCATACAAGAAGATACAACATGCTGGTATGCGGAGATGACATCATGGTTTCAAGCGCATGGGTTCAACATAGACAGGCTGCCACCATTCCAATACTCTTTGGATGCACCATCTCTCTTTCTTGAACAGTCGCAGATCACCAAGCTCATCCGCCAAGACCTGACCTAGCTAGACACCAGGAGGACATGGGTACAACCAGCACAAGAACTGGGCACGAAGATGGCTTTCTACAGAGACCACCTTCTCCAACTTACGGAAGATGGTTTTGTGATGAAACCCAGATACATGGACACCCACCTGTCTCATGGGATACGGTGTGCTATTGGCCACTTACGCACATCGTCTCACCAGCTGCGGATTGCAACTGGGAGATACAGCGAGCTACGAGCAGAGGACAGGACATGCCCCTTGTGTGACATGGAACATGAGACAGAGCTGCATTATACATGCCGCCGCCCCGTCTACTACGAGATACGAGGCCGCTTCCATTGCTTGTTCAGAGGGGGTTTTGGACCACTCTGAAGAGTAATGGGATACGAAGATTAAAGATGCATGGGTTTGTTCTTGCTCGAGCTGCGCAGACACAGAGAGAGCCTGATGAATGGCGAGGCTAACCAGTCTCACAGACGGATTACAGACTTCTTCAGAGTAGACATGGGACATCCGCAAGAGCCACTCCCACAGCAGAGCTCCCCCCCATTTCACACCAGAGGCACACTGATTGACCGAGCTATTGAACTGGGGAAATCCAGGAGCCCACGACTGCGCAGGACTACACAGCATCGACGGAGGCTACGTCAAAAAATTCAGAGCACGCTAGCCACGCATGCACGACGCCCTGTCAGACTACTAACCATGGAGGAAATTGATGAGATTCGCCAACGACCGATGCTAGATCTCTTGTGATTCAGCTATCCCAACTAGCCTTAGTTTTCGGCTTAGCTCACATCGACCAATCTAGAATCCCATAATATATATCTTTGTTTTGTACTGTTGTTAGGTTATTTTGTTACTCTGACTTTGTATCAGATCCACCACTTTGTAACTTTCTCGTCTCATAGGTCACTATGGCCTTTTGAAGTCGTTAATATAACATTTCATTTCATCTCTCTCTCTCTCTCTCTCTCTCTCTCTCTCTCTCTCTCTCTCTCTCTCTCTCTCTCTCTCACGATGGAGAACACACTGAGCATGGACGACACTTGATAGCAGCGGGGGGTTTTACATGCTTTCCACACAGACATGGAGCCAGCATAGTGGATTATGTCATGGCACAACCGAGCCTCATCTCTAGTATCCAGGACCTCACGGTTGGAACCAGACCTGTTGGTGTGGCAGTGGATCATGCTCTTGTGTCGCTGACCATTTCTTTTCAATTTAGTGTAGCACACAGGCTACAGGCAGTAGTCCCTACTCACTACACCTTCACACAAGAGACGGACTCTGTATACATAGATGGGATCTACAAACGCTTGTGCACAGAGGAGCCAGGACGACCTCTGGAGGAGCTTACTACTATACTGAAACAGACACTACATGATGCAGCATCAGAGGCATACCCACATACCTAGCCTGAGCAGAGATGTCGTTCGTGGAGCATGCCCCAGAACAGTTGATATGATGAGGAATGCCGAGACACTAGAGCTAGACTTCGGAGGGAGGAGGTTTTGGGGGACGTCACTCACAGGCAATCACAGATTGACTTCCGACGCCTAGTGCAACGGAAGAAGAGGACATTTTTGGCTCGCCTAGAGTAGGATCTATACCAGCTGTTCTTGAGGCAAGACTCACGTGAGGCATAGAGGCTCTTTCATGATCACTCCCTCCCCCCCACCCCCCCTGCCATCACTTCTACAGAGGCTTGGGGCCAGTATGCATCATCTCTGTAAACAGTTCCTGAGCAACCCCCCCTTCCCGACCCCCCCGATCCATGCCCACACATGTGCTTTTTTCACCACTGAGATGGTGAGGAAGGTTATTGACAAGATGAGGATTGGAAGAGCATATGATCATGATGGCTTAGTGGCTGAGCATTTCACGCATGCCAGAGATTTACTAACAAAGCTTCTAGCAGTTATGTTTAATCGTGCCATGTGTGAGGGCTTGCCTGATACTTGGAGCCTATCTACTATTGTACCTATCTTCAAATCGGGAGACCCTATGGAGCCTGGGAACTATCGCACTATCATGATTGGACACACATTGGCACGGTTGTACGCATCTACTCTTGAGCAGCAGCTAAGTAGATGGGCAGAGAGGGAGGGGATACGCGCAGCCGTCGGGCAGGCAGGTTTCAAGAGGGGTTTTTCTACTCTTGACCATATCTTGACACTCCGAGCCATCATTGAGGAGGGCAGATCGCATGGGAGACGGATCTATTGTAGCTTTGTGGATTTCCGCAAAGCATTTGACACAGTGCCGGAGCTAGATTGATGCGCAGATTACAACAAATGGGAGTACCCACAGAGCTCATTTGGGGGGTCACGGCATTATACAGGTCAGTAGTGGGGCATGTACGCACCCCTGAGGGTCTATCCACACCGGTTTACTCCACTATTCGGGTGAAGCAGGGCTGCCCGCTCTCTCCTACTCTATTTGGTATGTATGTAATGAGGTTTTTGACTACATTGAGAGAGATGGTGATAGAGGTGCATAGCTGGCAGGGACATGGATTCCACTATTGTTATATGCTGATGATATTGTGTTGATCTCCGACTCTCCGGAGGGGATGCAACGTCACTTGATGCTTTGCATAGGTTCGCCCAGGAAAGTGGTTTGTGAGTCAACCTTGGTAAAACCAAGGTCACGGTATTTAATACCACCCCACAGTGGATCAGGAGGTCAGCGCCCGCCTTCACATACGGCCAGCAGAAGGTGGAGTATACAGATGCTTACACTTACCTTGGAGTGGTTTTTAATGGGCCAGCATTTTCATTGAGGAGGCTAGAAGCGACTACATTGACCAGAGCCCATGCAGCATTGGGTAGATTGGAAAGGATGTGTTCACATGTTCAGTTTCAGGAGCCTAGGACAAAGCTCTGGCTCTTGACACTTTGGTGGCTTCTACATTGCGTTATGGAGCTGAGATTTGGGGACATTCACTGGATCATCACGGGAGGACAGGCCGCAGTGATGGATGGGAGGACAGGCCGCATACTGATCGACCGAGCGACTGAGCTAGGGAGATCCAGACGCCCACGATTGCGAAGGACTACACAGCATCGACGGAGGCTGCATCAGAGGATTCGGGTCACTTTGGCTCGACATGCACGACGCCCGGTCAGACTACTGACCATGGAGGAGATTGATGAGATCCGCCAACGACCGATGCTGGATCTCATGTGATCTAGCTATCCCAGCTAGTTGTTTAGCTGCTTAGTCCACACCTAGCAGTTTAGGATTCCATAGTATTTTATTTTGTAGTCTTTTTACTCTGACTTTGTATCAGATCCACCACATTGTAACTTTCTGGTCTCATAGGTCACTTTGGCATTTTGAAGACGTTAATATAACATTCCATTTCATCTCTCTCTCTCTCTCTCTCTCTCTCTCTCTCTCTCTCTCTCTCTCTCTCTCTCTCTCTCTCTCTCTCTCTAACTCTCTCTCTCTCGAGCACGGGATGGATGCAAGACATAAAGAAGTGGTTTGGGAGATGGGATGCATTACACTTGCTACGTGATGCTTCAATTGACTCTCAAGTGAATGAAGCTTTTCTACAACGCCAATGTATTACGGCTTGGGAGAAATCCGGTGGGTCACGCTTCATACATTACACCACCTATTTTGCCCCCAACTACAAAACCATGTTCTTCGCTGAGAGAGGAAACCGTACTCACACTTACATGCTTGAGCCTATTCCCTTGTCCGCGATACGCACTATCGCAACAATTCGGCTTAGCTACCATTTCCTTCGATGCGAGATAGGGCGTTGGGGCAATGGAGAAGAGTCCAATCGATTGTGCACATTATGCTCACTGCAAGTTCGAGAGTCTGAGTACCACACACTACTAGAGTGCTCAGCTTTTGATCACATCCGAACTTGCTTCTCTCACATTTTCAGCCATAACTTAGACCTACACACTTTCCTCTCCCAGCCAAAGTGTGGGCTCTCCATTGCGACTCTCATCACTACAATTTTGGAGCATCGAGCGTCACTCATCAGCCATACACATACTACATCACATGTAACTTTGGTCCCATAGGTCATATTTGACCTCCGAGGACGATAATAAAATCTATCTATCTATCTATCTCTCTCTCTTTTTGGAAAAAGTCAAGGTTGTATATTACTGAGTACAAAAGAATCCCAGCGGATGCCAAAATAGCCTATCACGTGGGGTGTACAAGCTGAATGAAAGGAGGAGAGCCACTACAGTGACTACTCGACTAGAACAATCTCATGGTGGTCGGTATGAGGAGTGGAGAAGAAACCACTGAGGAGGGGCATAATGCCAAGTAATCTGACCACCTGTCACTGTGAAGAAGAGTGGGGATAGTGCCCAACACCGAAGGAAGGCAAATCGATGAGCCTTGGCTGCTCTAGATGTACCGGAGGAGGAATCCCACTACCAAATCAGGGTGTGAATGGTGTCTAGCCAAATGACAGTGAGGATATCCTGAAGGAGCTGTGGAGCCGCACTGAGAATGTGAAGACAACGAGCTCTCCAAATATTCCATAGTGTAATACTAGTGATGACTGAGAAAACTGCATCATGTGTCTGCGTATCTCCCTGCCAAGCAATGTGTGGTAGCATAGCCAAAGTCCCTCGTCGATAACCAATAGAGGTAAGCATGAGGGCTGGATCTGTGGCTGAGCCCTCGTAGAAAAGATGCGAACCGGGCATCGACATCAACCATGAGACAGATCCCCAAATAAGAAATCCATATTGAACACCTGATCTGCTGAGTAGCGAGCAAACTGCAAGCCACACTACATGGGAAGCTGAGCATGACCAAAGACAGTGAGCAGGTGACTCAAGTTGGCGCAAAGGGCAGCGAGTACATAACGGATCATGACCCATAGTAGCTAGCCAAGTCCCAACTGGTAGTCCCGCATCAGACATCATCCACATGAAAAAGGAAATACGACGAGCAACATGTAAATCCCAAATCGTGAACCAAAACTGCTGCTGATAGGCATGAGAGTCTCTCTCTCTCTCTCTCTCTCTCTCTCTCTCTCTCTCTCTCTCTCTCTCTCTCTCTCTCTCTCTCTCTCTCTCTCTCAGTGATGAGACATGTACGCACTCCGGAAGGGGTATTTGATTTAGTTCACTCTACTATTGGAGTGAAACAAGGCTGCCCATTGTCTCCTACTCTATTTGGTATGTATGTTGATGAGGTGTCTGATTACATTGACAGAGGGTGACAGGGGTGCCCAGTTGGCAGGGACATGGATCCCATTGTTGTTATATGCTGATGATATTGTGCTGATATTTAACTCACCAGAAGGTATGCACCGACATTTGGATGCACTACGCAGTTTTGTAGAGGATAGTGGATTGTGTGTAAACCTAGGTAAAACCAAGGTTATGGTCTTTAACACCACACCACAATGGATCAGGAGATCAGCACCTACTTTCAAATATGGTCAAGAGATTGTGGAGTATACAGATGCATACACTTACCTGGGGGTAGTCTTTACTGGGCCGAGATTTTCTTTGAGAAGAGCAGCAGATATTAGACTAAGTAACCGGCCTGTTAACTTCAAAAAGGGCGGTAGACTTTACTTCAAACCTTGATTTAGCTTTCACCCATTATTAGTCGTCTATTCTACCTGTGCTATAATGACACAAGAGAGGGGAATGGGATACAGATGCTAGAATGCATCTGTATCCGAGTCAGACAATAGAATGGTCCCTAAATAGACGCCCCTTTCGGTATTTCTTTATTCTTTTACAGTTAAGAGGACGTACAAAGAGTGCTTATAGCACTAAACCTGTATCCCGCAGTTCTTAACCTGTATCCCATGGTTTCTATCCTGTTTGGAGGAAGTTGGGCAGCATAACGACGCAGAACCCTGCCCAAAACAGTCTGCAAGTAGGGAATCGTAAGGAGACCACTATCCTTGTCCCGATTCCACCTTTAATTGACCAAAACAGAGCATAACCAGCCTCTGTTATTTCTGGTTATTGACTGGTTTTTCTCTGTTTTAAGCTCCCGATAGCCCCTGCACTGTTCCCTGCACCTTGGGCTAGTTACCCCTTGAATCTGGAAGGATTTAGGGCATCGAAACAACCCCAAACCTGCAAAAATCAGACTTCCGGGAATCCTAATCTATATCGAGCAATACAACACCTGTTTTGGCTAGATTTCGGCAACATAACCGCCCCAAAAGTTGCGCGAAACCAATTCCCCTGTTGGAACTCACTTCCACTGGCATAAACCCTCTGATTCCAACTCAAAAAGAGCAATTACAGCTCGCTGGAATTTCTGGTTTTTCACTTGTTTTGAGCCCCCACACTTCCCAGAAGTGTTCTCTGACAATTGGGCACTGTTCCCAATGCATCTGGCATCCATACGGTTGCAAAACAGTAAATTTCAGATCGCTGTATTTTCTGGTTAGGACCTGTTTTTGACCTAATTTCAGCTGTCAACTATCCCTGCACTGTTCCCAATGCCTTGGACTACGTGCCCCTTGATTCTGGCATGATTCCGAGCACAAAACAGTCCCAAAACAGCCCAAAATCAGCAATGAAACAGTGCTGATTTTTGTGTGTTTACTTGAGAGGTTATCACCCTCTCGTTTCCCTGCTTTGGAGTAGCAGTTAGCTACTCCTGTTTCTGTTCAGGGAGGCTCTTGCCTTAGCAATAGAGCATCAAACCACAAGACTGTACATGGTCATCAGAGCCCACTAGAGGGCCCAGCTACGAGCACTTTCTTTACACCTGAGATGGTACAAAGGGCCATCGACAGGATGAAGACCGGGAAGGCATATGATCATGACGGTCTAGTAGCACTTTATACATGCCAGGGATATGCTGATGGAGGTTCTCGCAGTGTTGTTCAATCGGGCCATGTGTGAGGGATTACCTGAGACTTGGAGGTTGTCTAATATTGTGCCCATCTTCAAGGCTGGTGACACTACAGAGCCTGGGAACTACCGCACTATTATGGTTGGACACACATTGGCACGGTTGTATGCATCTATCCTGGAGCAACACTTGAGTAATTGGGCAGAGGGCGAGGGTGTACAAGCAAAGGGTCAAGCCGGCTTCAAGAGGGATTTCTCCACTCTTGATCATATTCTGACACTCAGGGCCATCATTGAGGAGTGCAGAGCACATTGGAGATGGATCTATTCTAGCTTTGTGGATTTTCGTAAACCATTTGACATGGTACCAAGAGCTCGATTGATGCGCAGACTACAGGAGATGGGGGTGCCCATAGAGGTGATTTGGGGGATTATGGCTTTGTACAGATCAGTGATGGGACATGTACGCACTCTGGAAGGGGTATCTGATCTAGTTCACTCTACTATTGGAGTGAAACACGGCTGCCCATTGTCTCCTACTCTATTTCGTATGTATGTTGATGAGGTGTCTGATTACATCGACAGAGAGGGTGACAAAGGTGCACAACTGGCAACGACGTGGATCCCATTGTTGCTACATGCTGATGATATTGTGCTCATATCTGACTCACCAGAGGTATGCAGCGACAGTTGGATGCACTACGCAGTTTTGCAGAGGATAGTGGATTGTGTGTAAACCTAGGTAAAACCAAGGTTATGGTGTTTAACACCACACCGCAATGGGTCAGGAGATCAGTACCTACTTTGAAATATGGTCAGGAGATTGTGGAGTATACAGATGCATACACTTACCTGGGGGTAGTCTTTATTGGGCCTAGATTTTCCTTGAGAAGAGCAACAGAGACTAGACTAACTAGAGCTGGTGCGGCTCTGGGAGGAATGGAGAGGATGTATTCGCAGGTTCAGTTCCAGGAACCTAGGACAAAGTTATGGCTCTTTGATACTCTGGTTGCCTCTACTATGTTATATGGGGTGCAGGTTTGGGGACCTTCTATAGACCAGGAGGGTTGGAGGCGTATGGAGAAGCCCCTGGTATCTATGATGTCTCGCTTGATTAGAGCCAAGGCTTCCATACCGCATGATATCATTCGAGCGGAATTAGCTGCCCCCCCTATGGAGATTGAGACGCTTACGAGATCAATCTCCTTTGTACAGAGTCTGTGGGATACTACCAGAGACAGATATGCCAGGGTGGCTCTAGAGTCCTCCAGACAATTAGCTCTTAATGGGGATACATCGTGTTGGTATGCACAGATGGCATCATGTTTTCACACACATGATTTCACCATGGACAGGTTGCCTCCTTTTCAATACTCTCTACAAGCATCCTTGAGGTCTTTGACGCGGGTAGAGATTAATAGACTCATTCATCAGGATCTGATCCAACTGGACACGAGGAGGACATGGATAGAGCCGATACAGGAGTTGGACACAAAGATGGCTTTCTATAGAGAGCATTTTCTCCACCTCATGGGGGATGGCTTTGTGATTCGACCTAGCTATATGGACAGGCATCTTTCTCATGGTGTGCGATGTGCCATTGGCCAGATACGCACATCCTCACATCAGCTCGAGATTGAGATTGGCAGATTCAGAGGGACACCAGCAGATAATATGATATGCTGCTTATGCCATCTAGAGCCAGAGACAGAGGTACATTACATATGTCATTGCACAGTGTACTATGAGATATGAGGCCGCTTTCATTGTGTATTCAGAGAAGGTTTTGGGCCTCTATCTAGGGTCATGAGTTATGAGGATCAGAGATGTCTTGGGCTATATCTACTCGAGTTACACAGGCATAGAGAAACTTTACTGAGGAGAGCTGAAGAGAGACAACCCCAGAGACATATCACAGATTTCTTTACACTGGATAATGTACACCCAGAAGAACAGGCAGAGGAGCAACCAACAGTGGAGAGGTTTGCCCGCACTACTGGCATTCTCAGACCGAGCATTGGAGCTAGGGAGATCTAGACAACCCCGATGGAGAAGAGGAGCTACACAGTTTCGAAGGAGGCTACAGCAAAGGATTCGAGCCATACTTTTTCGTCGTCCAGAGTGTAGATGAAGATGGATCTCTATGAAGATAGATCTCTACTTCCCTCCCAAATTGTCTATACATTGTATTGCTCAGTTCACGCATTTCACGCCTTTCGCCTTTCACACCTATCCGCTTAGTTTAGGATTCCGCAGTATTTATATCTTGTTATCCCTAGTTTAAAAATTTATTTTGTTAATCTGACTTGGTATCAGATACACCGCATTGTAACTTCCTGGTCTCATAGGTCATTTTGGCCTTTTGAAGACGTTAATATAACATTTCATTTCATCTCTCTCTCTCTCTCTCTCTCTCTCTCTCTCTCTCTCTCTCTCTCTCTCTCTCTCTCTCTCTCTCTCTCTCTCTCTCTCTCTCTCTCTCTCTCTCTCTCTCTCTCTCTCTCTCTCTCTCTCTCTCTCTCTCTCTCTCTCTCTACCATATCTTGACGCTTAGGGCCATCATTGAGGATGGCAGATCCCATGGGAGACGGATCTACTGTAGCTTTCTGGACTTTCGCAAAGCTTTTGACACAGTACCCAAAGCTAGATTGATGCGCAGATTACAGGAGATGGGAGTACCCACAGAGCTCATTTTGGGAATCATGGCATTGTACAGATTAGTAGGGCATGTACGCACCTCTGAGGGTCTATCTACACGGGTTCACTCCATTATTGTGGTGAAGCAGGGCTGCCCGCTCTCTCCTACTCTATTCGGTACGTATGTGGATGAGATTTCTAACTACATTGAGAGCGATGGTGATAGAGGTGCACAGCAGGCAGGGACATGGATTCCACTATTGTTATATGCTGATGATATTGTGTTGATATCCGACTCCCCGGAGGGGATGCAACGTCACTTGGATGCTTGCATAGGTTTGCCCACGAAAGTGGTGTGTCTATCAACCTTGGTAAAACAAGGTTATGGTGTTTAATACCACCCCACAATGTGTCACCCTCTACAAATTGGCGACGGACACATTCCAGTGTGAAGAGGGAAATATGACAATAAAATTAGCAATGACATGAACCATAAAACCTTTGACCATAGATTGCTTCAATGAACTTCAAAGGAACCTTTGCCAACAAGGTTTTGAACATATCTACAAGTTGCTCCAACATTTGAAACAGCAACAAGTAAGTGGTCTAAAAGAAAATGTTGGCGTTTATAGTCACATCAAAACCTGAGGTAAGAAACCATTATCATGCATTACATCATATCCAATCGACTCCATATAGTGGAATATGGGGCCAATTGAAATGTGTAACCTAGTTCATTCCACGATGTAACCAAGACCATAGCTCTTGCGTAAGTACATAGCACTGCAAGGTTGACCACACCCTACGCTCGGGTGTGTCCAATAAAACATGTGGTGAACAAGATTGCTTTAGGTCCCCCATAGCAATCCCTAGACTTCCCAAGGACAATATATCAACAATAGAAGCCCACAGAACAGACTATTCAAAGCGAACACTAGGTGCATACAACCCGAGAAGCCAAAGAAGCTCCTCTCCATACTCAAATTTCAAGATAATGCAACGTCCATTTGTATCGTTTTGCACTAACACGGTTTGCAAAGAGGACTTAACCACAAACATAGCACTATACAGAGAACCACGCCTGCCTGAACAAAAAGCTACATAGCCTTTATGATAAAAAGAAACTCCATTTTCATTATGATTCTTATGTTCCACCATACATAACACATCCCAAGCTGATTTCAAGAGTTTCTCCCACAATTCACATCGTTTCTATTGAGAACAAATGTCCCAAACATTCCATAGAGCCAATTTTATTGTGAAACAAAATCAAAGGATCATTGACGGGTTGACATCTCATCCTCTTTGTCTTTAGCTACCAAAGAAGCAATCAAATGAGCCATATAACTAGCCAAAACATCTAAAGAATTATGCCACAAAGAAGGATTAGATGAGATGGAAGGTTTGATGGAAGGACTACGTTCTCCTCTTTACCTGCTATCCCAAGGGATAACCACTCTCCCCTCTTATCAAATTGCAATGCAACACAAGATTGCATAAAACAACTTGACCGAGTATTCAAATAATAAATGTGAGACTGATTGCCTTCTTGTGATTTATCATAAGTGTATCTGGAATTAGAGGAGACCGATATTGCAAGGAGCGGCGTGCATATGTATGAGAAGTCTTAGCCTCCACGGCCTAACTCCCTGCATGCTCCAACTCAACATTTGGCTTGCGGCCCTTGCGGAGACCACTTCTTGCCTTTGATCCTCTTCTTGCATGGGTTGTATGCCCTTGTCATTAGGTTTAATTGACGAAAGCAATTAATCGTTTTTCTATTGATCTTATCATATATTCATGTTAAGATCATTAAGAGCAAGTACTTGTTGCAACAAAGAAATGCCTTGAGTCATTACATGCTCGAAACTATCAGCATTCAAATCTTTACAATCTGCTATGAAATGGCCCAATTGTCCACATTTAAGCAATGACTAGCAAAAGCACCGCATTTAAGCTTGAAATACATTCCAAGCAAACCCAGTGGAGCAAAGTGCAACCAATTAGACCTCTTTTTGAAAGTGTCCCAAAGCATGCATAATCTATTCATGTTCATTGTTCGTACGCAACGTGGCACAAGCACCTTCCCCCAACGCTGAATAGTGGGATACAACAGCTACCAATTGGGCAATTCTGCACTTCTATCCATATGGGACATTTCTACTTTAGGATTGTTTCAAATCCAACCAGAGGACACCATGCAACCGTATGCACCAGTTGTCCCTCATCCAAAATGGGCATGCGTCAAAAAAGTATTTCATAACAACCCTCGGCTCGTCAAAATTTCGCATCACCTCTCATCATCTATAGATAGTGTCAAGTAAATACACTTCAATACCTCTAAAGCAATAGATATGCCAGCTATGAGACTCACAGCAACAAACAAAGGAGCATTACATATGTTGGTGCCAAGTATATTATGAATTAAGGTGACAATTTCATTGTCTATTGGAGTTACACAGGCACACATATGTTTCATTACAAGAGTTTGACACACTCCAGCAGAGGAGCCATTCAAAGGTAGGAGACGCGTTTTTTCCAAGGCACTAGCTCTTAACAAAACCCAGAACACGTCACGTTTGTGTTCGAGGGACTCTTTTGGATTGAGCTACAAAGATTAGTAGGTCTCAGCGCCCTTAATCCCTCTCCCAAATCACGACACCATATATTTACCAAGCCAAGCTTTGCCACAAGGGTTCTTGGCTTGGGTTGTTCATGTGTGCTATGTACGTACTAAAGAGGTGTCCCACTAAAGCATTGCATCCCTATCACTCCTTATAAGGCTTGGCGTGGCAAGAAGCCGGCAATAGGTCACTTGCATGTGTTTTCTTGCTTTGCTGTTCAAAGTGTAAACTAAGCTTGAGTCACCCTAAACCTGCAAACAAAGTGTTGAAGCATATTGTTGCCAAAGTTTTCCAATTCACTTTTTAATCAAATTATAGAGACTGCTAGATATTGAACACATTCAATAGTTATGGACTTGAGGAATCATAATTCATGCCTTTGAAGCTGTTCCCTTAGACGGATATTTTCCATGGCAAAGCGGGTCAGCTCAGGATTCTTATCAAGTCGACTGCGCATTAGCTGCAGCTCTTCTCGCAAGGCATCTTTATCATCTGTTTGTGAAGACTCTCCACAAAGCTTACCATCAATAATGGCTTCTAACCTTCTGACTTTGTCTTCTCTAAAACGTAACATCATTTTGTTGAATTGTGCATCATCTTCCCGTTGTCTCACCTGCCAATTTTATACGATCAGAACCCAAAAAGTGAATGGACTACAAAAACCTTCAGTTTTTTGGCCTTACCAGACAGTTTAAATGTTCAATTTCCTCTCTCAAACGTTTTGCTGTGTTGTCTGCAGCCTGTTCTCTTCTCAAGGAGCCTACCACAACCGCTTCAAGAGCCTTCACCTGCATATGCATAGAATGAACAAAACTCCTTGCAAACAATGTCAATCAATGAGCTGACTGACAAACCCAAAACGTTAGAAACAAGTAACACCTTTTGTGAGGATATCTCATCATTTTCCACTCTTTCTGATGAGCTAGAGGAATGTTCCACAACTGCTAGAACACCATCCGGAAAGTCCTTGTTAGTCGGCCCAAGCAATTCCTTTCCCCCACTGTAGTGAGGAATCCTTGAAATACTTTGCCGAGACAACCTGTTGAGCTCTTCCTGCCATATTATTCTTCATATTAGTTCGTAACTTCTTTTGAATCACTTGTCCCTATTTTTCTCTTGCATAATTCAAACCTTCAGCTGCTGTATTTGCAGTCGCAAAGCCAACACGTCACCAGATGCATCCTCATTTACAACTGCCTGCATCAGACAATATTACTGAGGTCAGATTTCTAGCAATCCAAAACAAGAAAGAAGCACAAAGGAAGCCTCAGAGATGCCAACATTGTTGCGAATGAACTTTGCCCTCTGTGCAAACTTCAGGGTGCTCAATGTTTCAGATGCACAGCTGAAAAACAAAAAGGAAGCATTGAGCTCATAAATCTTGACTGGCCAGCCATCCAGCATTCCCTCCCATTTCTCTAATTTCCAGACAAAATTGACTGAGCTTCATAAACTTGAAAAAGAACCATAAGGCTTAAAATAAATCTAGAGTATTCCCTCCCATTGCTCTCTTTCCCAGACAAAAATGACTGAGCTTCATAAACTTGAAAAAGAACCATAAGGCTCAAAATAAATCTAGAGCATATGCTGTATGGAAAAGAGACCTCTCGCATTTCAGGACAATGAGCAAGTCAACCCTTGAGTATCTGAGATTGTTAGAGATGTTAAATTCAGACACTAAAGGAAAACAAGTCTAGACAAACAATCAACTAGAACTTCCTAAATGGGAGATTGTTGTGAGGAAGGTTCTAAACGGGAATGTGTTTCATATAAAGCAACACGTTCCACATCTAAGCTGAATTCTATGATCACGCTCTACAGGCTTCTAGTAAGCCCCAAGCCCTGATGATTCACTCACATAGTTTAGTGTCACCACAATGGCCAATGCTCCAAAACACCCAATAGAAATACTATCTACTGGGATGATATATCTCGTCTTCAATCAAAGCCCTTGCATACTCTAATCTACTGGGGTGATATATCTTGTCTTCAATCAAAGCCCTTTCATACTCTAATCTACTGTAGCCCAATTTAGAACTCACTTCAGGGTTGCCTTTCTTTTGAACAACATCTGCTAATGTCTAAGCTCTTAGTGAAAGGAGCTGTCAGGTGTGCAGCGTGCACTATTCAAAGCATTTTACACTTTGGCATGAAAGCCTAAAATGGCTTTTTTCCATTCCAAAAAAGAAGGAAATCTCTCATGTTTGTATTTTTGCTTCTCATAGAAGAGATTCAACTTATTTCTGATGTTTCAAAAAATTGCACAAAAGTTGCAATTTTAAGGTGAAAGCTCAAGATGGCATATAACAGGAGGGATCTTTTTCTTCTATCCATATGCTACAGATTATTGTAAAAGTTCACACATGCAGCTCTTCAACATGTCACATTTTTAACTGTTCTTTTGGAAGAATTTTTTGCATTAGTACTTTTGCGACCTGTTAAACGTTTTCCCATGATGAATCATGCATCTATGTATTTGAATCCAGTTTAAAATTATCTATGAAGTCACCTTATAGATGGGCTGACATTTGCAATGATGGTGGTTTTTGAGTTACCACCTAAAGAATCCTGCACAGTAAACACCAAAGAGAAGAACTTGCTGACACCATTGATTGATCATAGAAGCCACCACACAGGTTGAAACCATAACCAACAAGCATGCAACTGACCTGTAGAAGAAAGGTGAGCTTGGAATCTCTATAAGGAACATGCCTTTGCTTTCCTTGCGCCACATCAACGAGTATCATAATAACCAGTCTGGTCAGAAGGACCACAATTTTTGAAGAATGTTTTGAAAGACAGCAACATAATTGTGTGTGTGTGTGTGTGTGTGTGTTTTTTTTTTTTTTTTTTTGGAGGAAGGGGGGGGGGGGGGGGGGGGGGGGGGGGGGGGGGGGGGGGGTGTTCTCTGTTTTGGATTCCTCAAAACTTCTTTTCCATCAATCACTACACTTCAATTTTGACTTGGATAACCTCTCCCTTCAAAAATTATGAGCTTTGAGATTTACTTTGATTGTTTCTAAGTTTTCATACCTTCGATGTGATCAAGGTGGTTCAAAACGTACTGTACGTGGCGTATATGTACGTACTGTACGTTGTTCCGTACAGGAAAAAAAATTATGTACGTGAAAATACGTACTCTTGTTAAAAAAACTCAACTTACCAAACTTTCTAGGACATTTCTGATAAAAAAACAAGAGAGGGCAACAACTTTTAGAGACATTTAAAGACATGTTTTACAAGACAACCACATACTGTATAACTACTACAAGAGACTTCAAAGTTTAGCCGAAATTGGTGATTGAACACGCATATCAAAGCTCAAATGAGAAATGATTTGATCGCCCAGAAGTCAGAAAAAATGCATCAAAAACCCTCGGCCACACTTATCTTTCAAAAAAAAGTGCCCTGTACAGATTGATTTGTACCGTATGGATCGTACAGTTCGTATATAAGGTACGGAGCAGATCTGTTCATACGTTTTCATCCTACCTTGGATGTGATGAAATATTTTTCATGGTTTTTCCTCGTTTGAGGTTTCCCATCAATAGTAAAATACATCTTCACTGAAAAATGTGTGGCTATGTGTGCCCCCCCCCCCCCCCCCGCGGGTTTCTTTTTGGAGCCCTTTTGGCACATTGCTACATTTCTTCTTCTATAAGTCGTTAACAACACGATGAGACTCTACCTCTCATGGTGTGTCGTTGCTCTCATGCTCAAGGTTTTCTTCAACGTATGATGATATGCTACCTCACATGCTCCGGACAGTGGCATTGTTCTCATGCTAAGATTTTCTTCACAAGGTTACACTTAGGTCTACAATAATGTTTCCAACCAAGAATCTTCTCGATTTTTGGCCAATTGAGTCCTCACTACCAAAGTAAGACCGTTTTGTCACGAGGGTGCAGTTTTCTGCCCTTTGTACTATTTCTCATATTTGCAATCATTTTCAGCAGATATTTCACTGCAACAGAAATTCTTTTGTTTTCCCCTACCCAAGCTTCCAATTGAGCCCTACAATCTCTTCGCGATTCTCTCCATTTGGAAGACATTTCACTTGAGCAATTTCCCCTCTACTATGATTGTTTCTAGCCTTCTAACACCGCTCCACCTGTTTCAGGGTAACTATGTCTTGACCATCAAAATCCAAATGCGGTCTTGACCATCAAAATCAGCTCCCTTTAAAAGAACGTCTTTTTCTATGAATACGTCTACATAGGGTTTTGGCTGAGACAAGTCTTCTTCATGCTCAAAGAATTGCAAGTCCTTGTTGTGTTCGATGTTGAGTTGCTTGTTAGACTATTCCACAACTACTCTCCCTTTGCACACATACTCAAGAGTTGGTGGCTCAGGATTCTATATGTCTTCACACCCTTTTCTGGGTTTCAACAACATTTCTGACTGTTTGGCCAAATTTCTTCATCTTTGTCACAATATATGTCGTTCTTCACTTGGGTTAGATTTTGGATGGTTGAACAGTTTGGAAATCTCATAATCTTTGTGTGTTTCATTAATACGTAGCCAACGATTTTGAATCCTTCACTTCAGTTCAGCTTTCACTTGGATGACCTCTGTTCAGAATTATGAGGTTTACATTGATTGCTTCTAAATTCCATACCTTTGATAGTGATGTAATATTCCTATGGGTATTCCTCATTTCCAGGTATCTCATAAAAACTAAAATACATCTTTGCTTTAAAATGTCTGTGTTTGTGTGTGCACGCACAAAGAGAGATGAGGGCCAAATGGAGAAGGCAAACAATAGGAAAGAGAGAGAGAGAGAAGTTGTTTTGAGGGGTGTGGGGGGGAGGGGGGGGGCAGGGGGGGGGGGAGGGGTTCAATGCTGAAAACATTGGTCTGAATAATAAATGGCTACTTCAACAATAATTACCAGCATTAACAAAAAAAATTAGTCCTTTATTATTTTACAGCCTCTAGCAAGTTGGCAAGATGGCATTATATGCCCAGTTGTACTAGCAAGTTGGCAAGAGGACTTTCCATACCCAAGTGTAGACAGAGATTTGTTGATGTTTGCGGCCTCTTTCAAACGTTCCCCTTCAGCACCTGAACTTTTCTGCCTGTAATAGCAGTAGTTTACAACTTGGCATCAGCTACTTGACATTCATATTGCTACACAAAACACGCATAGGAGATACTAACCTTTCGGATCCAGCAAGATCTACCAAGTTAAGCCTTCCAAACCTGAGATTTGTCATCGACTCACTTTCCCACTGCAGTAAGAATTTGATTGTTCAATGCAAATCAAATGATTTCAATCAACATAGCAAATTCCAATCTAGGCATCCTCCCGAACATACCTGGCTCTCTATGATACACGTGAAAACACTGTGAGATCTGCTGCTCTCTTGATTCATATTTGTGGCTGCAACTCTCCTGTTAGCCGCACCCTAAAGCCATAAAAAAGATCTCTCTCTCTCTCTCTCTCTCTCTCTCTCTCTCTCTCTCTCTCTCTCTCTCTCTCTACGCACGTCATCACATCCACTCGAGATTGAGACTGGCAGATTCAGAGGGACACCAACAGATAGCAGGATATGCCGCCTATGCCATCTAGAGCCAAAGATAGAAGTACATTACATATGCCATTGCACAGTGTACTATGAGATACGAGGCCGTTTTCATTGTCTATTCAGAGAAGGTTTTGGGCCTCTATCTAGGGTCATGAGTTATGAGGATCAGAGATGTCTTGGGCTATATCTACTTGAGTTACACAGGCATAGAGAAACTTTACTAAGGAGAGCTGAAGAGCGACAACCCCAGAGACAGATCACAGATTTCTTTACACTAGATATTGTACACCCAGAAGAACAGAGAGAGGAGCAGCCAACAATGGAGAGGTCTACCCGCACTAATGGCATTCTCATAGACCGAGCATTGGAGCTAGGGAGATCTAGACGACCCCGATGGGGAAGAGGAGCTACACAGTTTCGAAGGTTCTCTAACATTGCTCCCCCCTTCTCTCTCTTCTAGCCTCTCTCCCTACCCTCTCTCTCTCTCTCTCTCTCTCTCTCTCTCTCTCTCTCTCTCTCTCTCTCTCTCTCTCTCTCTCTCTCTCTCGTCCGTACTCTATCACTGCCCCTCCCTTGCCATCTCCTCACGCTTCCCCACTCGCCCAACTACCGCGCCCGCTGCTAGTGTGGGTGCACACATACGTTTAGTGACTCCTTTGCGGACGGCGATCAAGCATGAGGAAGCTGCACGATAAAGACGACCCCCTCGAGGATACTATTCAAAAGTGCAAAGAGGAAATGACGGAAACCATTACCAAGATGAACCGTAATCTCTTGGGCACAATAAACATGCTCGAAGGACGCGTGCTGATCCAAGAGAGCAAGATAAGTACGTTGGAAGACCGAGTGACGACTCAAGATGAAGAGATTGCGTCACTCAAGAAAGATCTCGCCGAAGCACGATCAAGAAACACACTAGAAGAGAGCGAACTGCAACCCTCAGTAATTGAAGAAATCAACACGATCAAAGAGCAAGTACGGGCCATCAAAGAGGGAGAAGAGCAACACAAAGAAATGACAACCTCTTGGGTGGATGTTCTTACCAAAACTCAACAAAAAGCAGATGAAGCCGAGAAATGGATCAAGGTGGCCAAGAAAGGAAAAGGCAAGGAGATAACGCCCACGTCCACACCCACTATCATCAATCAGACACTAGAGGAGGAGCAAAGAAGACGGGTGCGCACTTTACATGTAAGAATTTGCGATCTGATGGGGGTTCATGAGCCGACGCACACAAGGGCATGGAGAGTGGACAACATAAAGAAAAATGGAGGCAATGGAGAAACCTCATAGAAAGAGCACTCAACCTCCGTTTTCCCTCCATGGAAGCGAAGAAGTCCTTGAAGAAAAGACCAACTCTTAAAGAGACTAGCATCTTTCTCGGGGATGATCTCACCCTCTCGCAGATCGCTCATATGCAGGAAGTAATGCCGGAGATTAGAGCGGCAAGGGGAAAACGCAAGATTGCCTTTTACCGAGATGGAAAAGTGGTAATACTAGAGCGACGCTCCACATGACGGTGCGAGACTTATGGGACCACACTCAAAGTGGCTGCCTGGAACTGTAAAGGATCTATGCGTCTTGATGTGGGTGCTTTTGAGGATAGCTTTACTGGAAGAGACATCATCTTTTACTCTGAGACACACCAGGCCCCTGGGCAATCCATGCCTCACATCAGTGGATACAAGTGGGAGACAGCTTACAAACAGGAGACACGCTCAAAGCATAGAGGGCGAGGCTCAGGGGGAGTGGCAGTGTTATTTAGAGAGGATCTGCAGCCACTGATACATATAGCCCGCAGGGATGAGCAGGCTAGGTACATGTGGGTGAGATTGAAAGCAGAGACAGGCAGATATCTCTACCTAGCTATTTGCTACTTTCCCCCGAGTACATCAGTTTATGCATCACCCAAAGGACAATCCCCTTTCTCTATTTTGGATGATGACATATGGGAGTGCTCTAGGGATGGTGACATTATCATCCTAGGGGACTTCAATGCTAGGACTGCCCATCACCAGGCAATGTTTTATGATACTTCAGAGGAGATGCTAAGAGAGCTAGATGTTGTAGAGACAAGCCTGTCCAGACTATCACACGATGTGGATTATACTAAGTATGGGCGACACCTAATAGACATGGGCACCGCACATGGATTGGCCATCTTGAACGGCCTATAGAGATTTCCTACTACGGGAGGTTTTAAATGCTTCCCACATAGACATGGAGCCAGCACAGTGGACTATGTCATGGCACAGCCGAATCTCATCTCTAGTATCCAGGATCTCACAGTTGGGCCCAGACCGGTCGGGGTGGCAGCAGATCATGCTCTGGTGTCCATGACCATCTCCTACCAGTTCAATGTAGCACACAGGCCACGGGTAGCAGCCCCTACTCGCTACACCTTCACACGGGAGACGGATTCTGTATACATGGACGGGATCTACAGACGCCTATGCACTGAGGACCCGGGGCGACCTCTAGAGGAGCTAACTACTATACTGACACAGACATTACGTGATGCACCAGCATAATCATACCCACACACCCAGCCTGAGCAGAGCCGCCGATCAAGGAGCATGCCTCCAAACAGAAGGTACGATGAAGAGTACCGCCAGACTAGAGCCAGACTTCAGAGGGAGGTGCTTTTGGGGGACGTCACTCACAGACAGTCACAGATTGATTTCTGACGCCTGGTGCGACGGAAGAAGAGGGCTTTTTTGGCTCGACTCGAGCAGGATCTATATCAGCTATTCTTGAGTCAGGACTCCCGTGAGCCGTGGCGGCTTTTTCATGAGAAGTCTCCCCCCCCCCCCCCCCTCTGCTATTTCCTCCACAGAGACCTAGGGTCAGTACGCATCATCTTTGTACACAGTACCTGGACAGCCGTCCCTCCCCAAACCCCCTGATCCATGCCCACACACATGTGTTTTTTTCACTGCTGAGATGGTGAAGAAAGCTACTGACAAGATGAGGACTAAGAGAGCATATGATCATGATGGCTTAGTCGCTGAGCATTTCATGCATGCCAAAGACCTACTGGCAGAGCTTCTAGCAATTATGTTTAATCGTGCCATGTGTGAGGGCCTACCGGACACTTGGAGCCTATATACGATCGTACCTATCTTTAAGTCAGGAGACCCCATGGAGCCTGGGAATTATCGCACTATCATGATTGGACACACACCGGCACGGTTGTATGCATCCATTCTTGAGCAACAGCTAGGTAGATGGGCAGAGAGGGAAGGAATGCGTGCAATTGGGCAGGCAGGTTTGAGGCTCCCCTACTCTTGACCATATCTTGACACTCAGGGCCATCATCGAGGAAGGCAGATCTCATGGGAGAAGGATATATTGTAGCTTTGTGGACTTCCGCAAAGCTTTTGACACAATACCCAGAGCAAGATTGATGCGCAGATTACAGGAAATGGGAGTACCCACAGAGCTCATTTGGGGGATCATGGCATTGTACATATCAGTAGTAGGACATGTACGCACCCCGGAGGGACTTTCTACACCGGTTCACTCCACTATTGGGGTGAAGCAGGCCTGCCCACTCTCTCCTACTCTTTTCGGTATGTATGTGGATGAGGTCTCTGACTACATTGAGAGCGATGGGGCTAGAGGTGCACAGTTGGCAGGGACATGTATCCCATTTTTGTTATATGTTGATGATATAGTGTTGATCTCCGAATCCCCAGAGGGAATGCAACGTCAATTGGATGCTTTGCATACGTTTGCCCACGAAAGTGGGTTGTCTGTCAACCTTGCTAAAACCAAGGTTATGGTGTTTAATACCACCCCACAGTGGATCACGAGGTCAGCACCTACATTCACATACGGCCAGGAGACTGTGGAGTACACAGATGCTTACACTTACCTTGGAGTGGTTTTTAGCCGACCTACCTTCTCACTCAGAAGAGCAGCAGATATCAGACTTACTAGAGCCCACGCAACATTGGGTAGATTGGAGAAGATGTGTTTGCAGGTTCAGTTTCAAGAGCCCCAAACGAAGCTCTGGCTCTTTGACACTTTGGTGGCTTCAGCATTGCTCTATGGAGCTAAGATATGGGACCTTCATTGGATCACCGTGGGAGGCCGGGTCGCACAAATGGATGGGGGAACATGGAGAAACTTCTCGTCTCTATGATCTCGCGGCTCATTAGAGCCAAGGCATCAGTACCACGGGCCATTATCCGAGCAGAGCTAGCGCCCCCCCCACTAGTGGTGGAGGCGCTCACCAGATCAGTCTCCTTCATAAACCGCACATGAGAACTCCCTAGAGACAGATATGCTCGCATAGCACTTGAGTCCTCTCGAACGGCGATTAATAAAATCATCCGTCAGGATCTTATACAATTGGATACTAAGAGGACATGGGTAGACCCTACACAAGAATTGGGCACGAAGATGGCCGACTACAAAGAAAACTTCCTACAACTATCTGAAGATGGATTTGTGACTCGCCCGAGCTACATGGATACCCACCTGTCTCATGGTTTGAGATGTGGTATTGGTCAGATTCGTACATCCTCACACCAGCTGGAAATTGAATTTGGCAGATTTAGGGAAATCCCACCTGAGAGCAGAATTTGCAAGTTATGCGGAATGGAGCCGGAGACAGAATTACACTACATATGCCATTGCACCGTATACTATGACATACGTGGGCGTTTCCATTGCCTATTTAACGAAGGCTTTGGACCTCTAGATAAAGTCATGCAATACCAAGATCAAAGGTGCTTAGGCCTGTACCTACTGGAACTACATCGGCACAGGGATAATCTAATGAGAAGACAAAGAGCACTACAGCCTCAGAGGCAGATCACAAATTTCTTCGGATCGAGAGAAGCAAGAATGGAAGGAGAAGCGAGAGGCCAGCAACGAGCACAAAGGAGTGCCCACATTCATACCAAAGGCACCCTCATTGACAGGGGGATTGAGCTTAGGAAATCGAGACGACCACGACCGAGATGCAGAAGCACACTTCGCCGGAGGAGACTACAACAAAGGATTAGAAGCATTCTAGCCAAACACCTAGAATGCTCCTAAGAAGTTTATTCAATACTTTGTATTTAGTTTTTCACATTTATTTTCACACTTTCACACTTTTCACACTTAGTACTTTAGTACTAAGGTACCCAGACATTGTAACAGATTCACCACTTTTGTATCAGTTTGGTCTCATAGGTCATTTGAAGACGCCTTTTTAACATTTATTTCATTTCATTTCTCTCTCTCTCTCTCTCTCTCTCTCTCTCTCTCTCTCACTCTCTCTCTCTCTCTCTCTCTCTCTCTCTCTCTCTCCTCTCTCTCTCTCTCTCTCTCTCTCTCTCTCTCCGCACGCAGGGGATGCAGGGCTGCAAGGTGGTTAGCGTTGCAGCCTGCAGGTGTCACTCTTCGCGCAGGGGGTGCAGGGCTGCAAGGTGGTTAGCGATACAGTCCTGGAATCTGTAGAGAGTGCAGATTCTGAGCAGCGCAGGCAAGGCAGAATCTAGAAAAGCACGCAGACTATGTGCAAAGCAAGTTCTGGAGCAGCACGCAGGCCCTAAGACCAGCACGCGCTGCTGTTGCGTACCCCTGCTGAGACTGAGGCCTACGCGAGCAGTCCTATGCCCAGCAGTCCCACGCGCAAGTGCTCGGCAGTCCTACGCGTAGCAGGTCCTAGCAGTCCTACGCGTAGCAAGTCCCTTCATCTACGCGTAGGAAGTCAATAGCTCAAGTTTAAAGAGATTTTTAAGCCTAAGGTAAATTTTTAAGTTTGCCCTATAGTACCCTAGCACCCTACCCCACATTTGTGGCGCGGGTTCAATGGATCCGCCTATCGAAGGGGAAGGGCCGAGTGTAGATAGCTACACTACCCCAAAAAAAACAACAACTACATTTAAACGGAGAAACAGAGATACTGTACTATCACTAGGATCCTTACAAGTGGGGAAAACCTCCAAGATACATGATGAACTAATGATGGAGAAGGTCCAGGTGATGCTCAAATCAAAGCTAAACTATATGAGGGATGACATCAGGAAGGAAATGCACGCGAGTGCTGAGAGCTACAGGAACTCCATGTATGGAGACATGATGAGAGAACTAAGGAGAGAGATCCGGGGGATACAGACTGAGGAGTCATATTCTTACGCTCAGAGCCATTATTGAGGAAGGAAGAGCAAACGGGAGAAGGATGTATTGTTGCTTTGTGGATTTTCGGAAAGCTTTTGATACAGTACCAAGGGCCAGATTGATGCACAGGATGCAAGAGTTAGGGGTCCCCAAAGAGATTATTTGGGGGATCATGGCCATATACGGGTCAGTAACTGGTTATGTACGTACTCCAGAAGGGGATTCCGACATTGTTCATTCCACCGTTGGAGTAAAGCAGGGATACCCACTGTCCCCTACTTTATTTGGTATGTACATAGATGAGGTATCAGATTACATTGATAGAGAGGGTGACAAAGGTGCTCAACTTGCAGGGTCATGGATCCCTTTGTTGTTGTATGCAGATGATATTGTATTGATAGCAGAATCACCAGATGGAATGCAGAGGCAGCTAGATGCATTACATAAATTCGCGGAGGGCAATGGACTGTCGGTAAACTTGGGTAAAACCAAAGTTATGGTGTTTAACACCACACCGCAGTGAGTTAGGAGATTGGCACCTACATTTGTATATGGCTAGGATACAGTAGAGTACACAGATGCATACACGTACCTTGGTGTGGTATTTGCAGGACCGAAGTTTACTCTTAAGAAAGCAACGGATGCTAGATTATCCAGAGCCTCCGCAGCCTTGGGAGGGTTGGAGAGGATGTGTTCACAAGTGTAGTTTCAAGAAACCACGAACAAAACTTTGGCTCTTTGATATTGTGGTGGCTTCGGCTATGCTTTATGGGGTCCAGATTTGGGAACCATCTGTGGATCAGGATAATTGGAAGTCAATGGAGAGACCTTTGGTATCTATGATTTCCCGAATGATTAGATCCAAGGCCTCCGTACCGCACGCGATTACACGAGCGGAACTAGGTACCCCTCCGATAGAAATTGAAGCTCTTACCAGATCAGTGTCCTTTATACATGGTTTGTGGGATACAAATAATTGCCGCTATACTAGACTAGCCCTCGGATCTTCTCGACAATTAGCAATGAAAGGGGTTACATCATGCTGGTATGCGCAACTGTCCTCGTGGTTTCAGAGACACGGGTTCAATATGGAAAGATTACCTCCATTCCAATACTCTCTTGAGGCTCCATCACTGGCAATCACACGAACGGAGATTAATAAAATCATCCGACAGGATCTTATACAGTTGGATACTAAGAGGACATGGGTAGACCCCACACAAGAATTGGGCACGCAGATGGCCGACTACAAAGAAAACTTCCTATAGCTATCTGAAGATGGATTTGTGATTCGCCCGAGCTACATGGATACCCACCTGTCTCATGGTTTGAGATGTGCTAATAGTCAGATTCGTACATCCTCACACCAGTTGGAAATTGAATTTGGCAGATTTAGGGGAATCCCACCTGAGAGCAAAATTTGCAAGTTATGCGGGATGGAGCCGGAGACAGAATTACACTACATATGCCACTGCACAGTATACTATGAGATACGTGGGCGTTTCCATTGCCTATTTAAAGAACGCTTTGGACCTCTAGATAGAATCATGCAATACCAAGATCAAAGATGCTTAGGCTTGTACCTACTCGAACTACATCGGCCAGGGATAATCTAATGAGAAGACAAAGAGCAATATAGCCTCAGAGGCAGATCACAAATTTCTTCGGATCGAGAGAAGCAGGACTGGAAGAAGCAAGAGGCCAGCAGCGAGCACAAAGGAGTACCCACATTCATACCAAAGGCACCCTAATTGACAGAGCGATTGAGCTTAGGAAATCGAGACGACCACGACCGAGATGCAGAAGCACACTTCACCGGAGGAGACTACAACAAAGGATTAGAAGCATTCTAGCCAGACACCCAAAATGCTCCTAAGAAGTTTATCTAATACTTTGTATTTAGTTTTTCACATTTATTTTCACACTTTCACACTTTTCACACTTAGTACTTTAGTACTAAGGTACCCAGACATTGTAACAGATTCACCACTTTTGTATCAGTTTGGTCTCATAGGTCATTCTAGCCTTTTGAAGATGTTAATATAACATTTCATTTCTCTCTCTCTCTCTCTCTCTCTCTCTCTCTCTCTCTCTCTCTCTTCTCTCTCTCTCTCTCTCTCTCTCTCTCTCTCTCTCTCTCTCTCTCTCTCTCTCTCTCTCTCTCTCTTGCACGCATAGGATGTCCATCCTCTACGCGTAGGGAGTTAAATTTGTATTTTTATTTTTATTTTTTTATTTTTTTTTGAACCCCGCCCCCGCCCCCACCACTTTGTAACTTTCGGGCCCCATAGGTCATTATGGCCTTTTGAGGACTTTAGTATAACATTTCATTTCATTTCTACGAACCTTTACCCCCCCCCCAACCCTCCCCCTCCCCCCCTCCTTTACTTTTGTTTTCGAGGCACATACACACACACACACACATACACAAAGCTGAACATATTGAGGACACCTGGCCACACCGCCTCGTGCTCTGCCACTCGTCGCGATCGCCGCCAGTGTTGGTGCACACGTACATCCAGTGCCGTGCCCGCTGCTAGGGTGGGTGCACACGCGCATCTAACCCCCTTGCGGACGGCTATCAAACATGAGGAAGACGAACGAAAAAGCCGACCACCTCGAGGATGCCATTCGAAAATGCAAAGAGGAAATGACGAAGACCATCACCAAGATGAACCGCAATCTCTGGGGCACAATAAACATTCTCGAAGGACGTGTGCTGATCCAAGAGAGCAAGATAAGCACGTTGGAAGACCGAGTGACGACCCAAGAGGAAGAGATCACGTCACTCAAGAAAGAACTCGCCGAAGCCCGATCAAGAAACACACTGGAGGAGGGCGAACTGCAACCCTCAGTAATTGAAAAAATCAACATGATCAAGGAACAAGTACGGGACATCAAAGAGGGAGAAGAAGAGCACAAAGAAATGACGACTTCTTGGGTGGATGTTCTTACCAAAACCCAACAGAAGGCGGACGAAGCCGAGAAATGGATCAAGGTGGCCAAGAAAGGAAAAGACAAGGAGATAACGCCCACCTCCACACCCAACAACATCATTAACTAGACACTAGAGGAGGAGCAAAGGAGAAGGGTGCACGGTTTACATGTGAGAATTTGCGGTCTTAAATACAAAGGCAACGTGGACGAAGAAGTAAAAGAACTCACAGCCTTGATGGGGATTCATGAGCCGACACACACAAGGGCATGGAGAGTGGGCAACATAAAGAAACCTCAATAGAAAGAGCACTCAACCTCCGTTTTCCCTCCATGGAAGCAAAGAAGTCATTCTTGAAGAAAAGACCAACTCTTACAGAGACTCACATCTTTCTTGGGGACAATCTCACCCTCTCGCAAATCGCTCATATGCAAGAAGTAATGCCGGAGATTAGAGCGGCAAGGGGAAAAGGCAAGATCGCTTTTTACCGAGACGGAAAAGTGGTAATACTTGAGCGACGCTACACATGACGGTGCGAGACTTATGGGACCACACTCAAAGTAGCTGCCTGGAACTGTAAAGGATCTATGCGTCTTGATGTGGGTGCTTTTGAGCATAGCTTTACTGGAAGAGACATCATCTTCTACTCTGAGACACACCAGGCCCCTGGGCAATCCATGTCTCACATCAGTGGATATAGGTGGGAGACAGCCTACAGACAAGAGACACGCTCAGAGCACAGAGGGCGGGGCTCGGGAGGAGTGGCAATGTTATTTAGAGAGGATCTGCAGCCACTGATACATATAGCCCGCAGGGACGAGCAGGCTAGGTACGTGTGCGTGAACTGAAAGCAGAGACAGGCAGATACCTCAATCTAGCTATTTGTTATTTTCCCCCGAGTACATCGGTTTATGCACCACCCAGAGGACAGTCCCCTTTCTCTATTTTGGATGATGACATATGGGAGTTCTCTAGGGACGATGACATTATCATCCTCGGGGACTTCAATGCTAGGACTGCCGATCACCAGGCAATGTTTTATGATACTTCAAAGGAGATGCTAAGAGCGATAGATGTGGCAGAGACGGGCCTTTCCAGACTATCACACGATATGGAATATACTGAGTATGGGCGACACCTGATAGACATGGGCACTGCACATGGATTGGCCATCTTGAACGGCCTACAGAGATTTCCTGTTGCGGGAGGCTTTACATGCTTCCCACACAGACATGCAGCCAGCACGGTGGACTATGTCATGGCACAACCGAATCTCATCTCTAGTATAGAGGATCTCACAGTTGGGCCCAGACCGGTCGGGGTGGCGGTGGATCATGCTCTGGTGTCCATGACCATCTCCTTCCATTTCAGTGCAGCACACAGGCCACGAGTAGCAACACCTACTCGCTACACATTCACAAGGGAGACGGACTTTATAAACATGGACGGAATCTACAGACGCCTATGCACTGAGGACTCGAGGCGACCTCTCGAGGAGCTAACTACTATACTGACACAGACATTACATGAGGCAGCAGCTGAAGCATACCCACACACCCAGTCTGAGCAGAGCCGCCGATTTGGGAGCATGCCTCAGAACAGCTGGTACGATGAGGAGTGCCGCCACACTAGAGCCAGACTTCAGAGGGAGGTGCTATCGGGGGACGTCAATCACAAACAATCACAGATGGACTTCCGACGCCTGGTGCGGCGGAAGAAGAGGGCTTTTTTGGCTAGACTCGAGCAGGATCTATATCAACTATTCTTGAGTCAAGACTCGCGTGAGGCATGGCGGCTCTTTCATGAGCAGTCCCCCCCCCCCCCCCCCCCCCCCGCTATTTCCTCCACAGAGACCTGGGGTCAGTACGCATCATCTTTGTACACGGTACTTGGACAACTGCCCCTCCCCAACCCCCCGACCCATGCCCACATACATGTGTCTTTTTCACTGCTGAGATGGTGAAGAAAGCCATTGACAAGATGAAGACTGGGAGAGCATATGATCATGAGGGCCTAGTAGCTGAGCATTTCATGCATGCCAAAACCTACTAGCAGAGCTTCTAGCAATTATGTTTAACCGTGCCATGTGTGAGGGCCTACCGGAGACTTGGAGCCTATCTACAATCGTACCTATCTTCAAATCAGGAGACCCCATGGAGCCTGGGAATTATTGCACTATTATGATTGGGCACACACTGGCACGGTTGTATGCATCCATTCTTGAGCAACAGCTGAGTAGATGGGCACAGAGGGAAGAAATACGTGCAACTCGGCAGGCAGGATTCAAGAGAGGCTTCTCTACTCTTGACCATATCCTAACACTCAGGGCCATCATCGAGGAAGGCAGATCTCATGGGAAACGGATATATTGTAGCTTTGTGGACTTCCGCAAAGCTTTCGACACGGTACCCAGAGCTAGACTGATGCGCAGATTACAGGAAATGGGAGTACCCACAGAACTCATTTGGGGGATCATGCCATTGTACAGATCAAGAGTAGGGCATGTACGCACCCCGGAGGGACTTTCTGCACCGGTTCACTCCACTATTGGGGTGAAGCAGGGCTGCCCGCTCTCTCCCACTCTTTTCGGTATGTATGTGGATGAGATTTCTGACTACATTGACAACGATGGGGATAAAGGTGCTCAGTTGGCAGGGACATGGATTCCACTTTTGTTATATGCTGATGTCATAGTGTTGATCTCCGAATCCCCAGAGGGAATGCAACGTCAATTGGATGCTCTGCATACGTTTGCCCACGAAAGTAGTTTGTCTGTCAACATGGGTAAAACCAAGGTTATGGTGTTTAATACCACCCCACAGTGGATCAGGAGGTCAACACCTGCACTCACATACATCCAGGAGACTGTGCAGTACACAAACGCTTACACTTACCTTGGAGTGGTTTTTAGCAAACCTACATTCTCACTCAGAAGAGTAGCAGAAACCAGACTTCTTAGAGCCCACGCAGCATTGGGTAGATTGGAGAGGATGTGTACGCAGGTTCAGTTTCAGGAGCCCCGGACGAAGCTCTGGCTCTTTGACAGCTTGGTGGCTTCAGCATTGCTCTATGGAACCGAGATATGGGGACATTCACTAGATCACCACGGGAGGACGGGTCGCTCAGACGGATGGGGGAACATAGAGAAACCTCTTGTCTCTATGATCTCGCGGATCATTAGAGCCAAGGCATCAGTACCACGGGCCATTATCCGAGCAGAGCTAGCGGCCCCCCCACTTGTGGTGGAGGCGCTCACCAGATCAGTCTCCTTCATAAACCGCACATGGGCACTTCCTAGAGACAGATATGCTCGCATAGCACTTGAATCCTCTCGACAGTTAGCCATACAAGGAGATACAACATGCTGGTATGGGCAGATGACATCATGGTTTCAGGCACATGGGTTCAACATAGACCGGCTACCACCATTCCATTACTCATTGGATGCACCATCTCTCACCCTTACAGAGTCAGAGATCACCAAGCTCATACGCCAAGACCTGACCCAGCTAGACACCAGAAGAACATGGATACAACCAGCACAGGAATTGGGCACGAAGATGGCTTTTTACAAAGACCACCTTCTCCAGCTTACGGAAGATGGTTTTGTGGCGAGACCCAGATACATGGATACCCACTTGTCTCATGGGATACGATGTGCTATTGGCCAGTTACGCACATCTTTTCACCAGTTGCGGATTGAGACTGGGAGAGACAGCGGAGTACCAGCAGAGGACAAGACATGGCCCTTGTGTAACATGGAACCTGAGACAGAGCTACACTATACATGTCGCTGCCCCGTCCACTACGAGATACGAGGCTGCTTCCATTGCTTGTTCAAAGAAGGTTTTGGACCACTCTCAAGAGTCATGGGATACGAAGATCAGAGATGTCTGGGTTTGTTCTTGCTCGAGCTGCGCAGACACAGAGATAGTCTGATGAATGGCGAGGCTAGCCAGTCTCAAAGACGGATCACAGACTTCTTCAGAGCAAACACGGGACAGCCGCAAGAGCCACTCCCACAACAGAGCTCCCCCTCGTCTCACACCAGAGGCACACTGATTGACCGAGCGATTGAATTGGGGAAATCCAGGCGCCCGCGATTGCAAAGAACTACACAACATCGACGAAGGCTACGACAGAAAATTCGGAGCACGCTGGCCAAGCATGCACGACACTCGGTCAAACTACTAACCATGGAGGAAATTGATGAGATTCACCAACGACCAATGCTAAATCTCTTGTGATTCAGCTATCCCAACAAGCCGCCCATTTTTTGCTTAGTCTTTTGCTTGGTTCACATCGATCAACGTAGGACCCCATAGTATATATCTTTGTTTTGTACTGTTGTTAGGTTATTTTGTTACTCTGACTTTGTATCAGATCCACCACTTTGTAACTTTCGGATCTGATAAGTCATTATGGCCTTTTGAAGACGTTAATATAACATTTCATTTCATTTCATTCTCTCACTCTCTCTCTCTCTCTCTCTCTCTCTCTCTCTCTCTCTCTCTCTCTCTCTCTCTCTCTCTCTCTCTCTCTCTCTCTCTCTCTCTCTCTCATGAGTACACAGATGCATACACATACCTTGGTGTGGTATTTACAGGACCGAAGTTTACTCTTAAGAAAGCAGCGGATGCTAGATTGTCCAGAACCTCTACGGCCTTGGGAGGGTTGGAGAGGATGTGTTCACAAGTGGAGTTTCAAGAACCACGAACAAAACTTTGGCTCTTTGATGCTGTGGTGGCTTCGGCTATGCTTTATGGGGTCCAGATTTGGGGACCATCTGTGGATCAGGATAATTGGAAGTCAATGGAGAGACCTTTGGTATCTATGATTTCCCGAATGATTAGAGCCAAGGCCTCCGTACCGCACGCGATTATACGAGCAGAACTAGCTGCCCCTCCAATAGAAATTGAAGCTCTTGCCAGATCAGTGTCCTTTATACATGGTTTATGGGATACAAATAATTGCCGATATACTAGATTGGCCCTCGAATCCTCTCGACAATTAGCAATGAAAGGAGATACATCATGCTGGTATGCGCAACTGTCCTCGTGGTTTCACAGACACGGGTTCACTATGGAAAGATTACCCCCCTTCCAATACTCTCTTGAGGCTCCATCACTGGCAATCACACGAATGGAGATTAGTAAAATCATCCGCCAGGATCTTATACAGTTGGACACTAAGAGGACATGGGTAGACCCTACACAAGAATTGGGCACGAAGATGGCCGACTACAAAGAAAACTTCCTACAACTATCTGAAGATGGATTTGTGACTCGCCCGAGCTACATGGATACCCACCTGTCTCATGGTTTGAGATGTGGTATTGGTCAGATTCGTACATCCTCACACCAGCTGGAAATTGAATTTGGCAGATTTAGGGAAATCCCACCTGAGAGCAGAATTTGCAAGTTATGCGGAATGGAGCCGGAGACAGAATTACACTACATATGCCATTGCACCGTATACTATGACATACGTGGGCGTTTCCATTGCCTATTTAACGAAGGCTTTGGACCTCTAGATAAAGTCATGCAATACCAAGATCAAAGGTGCTTAGGCCTGTACCTACTGGAACTACATCGGCACAGGGATAATCTAATGAGAAGACAAAGAGCACTACAGCCTCAGAGGCAGATCACAAATTTCTTCGGATCGAGAGAAGCAAGAATGGAAGGAGAAGCGAGAGGCCAGCAACGAGCACAAAGGAGTGCCCACATTCATACCAAAGGCACCCTCATTGACAGGGCGATTGAGCTTAGGAAATCGAGACGACCACGACCGAGATGCAGAAGCACACTTCACCGGAGGAGACTACAACAAAGGATTAGAAGCATTCTAGCCAGACCCAGAATGCTCCTAAGAAGTTTATCTAATACTTTGTATTTAGTTTTTCGCATTTATTTTCACATTTTCACACTTTTCAGACATTGTAACAGACTCACCACTTTTGTATCAGTTTGGTCTCATAGGTCACTCTGGCCTTTTGAAGACGTTAATATAACATTTCATTTCATTTCTCTCTCTCTCTCTCTCTCTCTCTCTCTCTCTCTCTCTCTCTCTCTCTCTCTCTCTCTCTCTCTCTCTCTCTCTCTCTCTCACGCTGGACTGCCATCGCGAGGAACTTCACCAGCTCCCTCTCACGCTGGACTGCCTCACCCTGTTGAGCACTGCCCACGCCACCTACTGCTTTGTTGAGCGCTACCCACCCAGCCCACTCAGCCCCACACGCTCTCTCTCTCTGCAGGCAACAACACGCTTATTATCTCAGCAAATGGACTGCGCCTATTGTGACAGTACGTCGCCCCCCCCTACTCGTAACTGGACAACGCCCCCCGCCCCCCCCCCCCCCCCCCCCCCCCCCCCCCCCCCCCCCCCCCCCCCCAAAGCCCACAAGTGCATTACAGGGCAGATAGCGGGCAATCCCACCTGAAAAAAATTTCGAAATTTTTTCAGACCTGCAATATTTACTCATTTACTCAGACCTACAGAATTATAAAATACAGAATTTAAATTTACATTTTTCACGAGTTGCAGACCTGCAAGGAAATTTCAAAATTGCAGAATTTCAGAATTACATAAATTTCAGCATTGACAGAATTGTGCAGAAAAGGAAAATCTCAAAAATGTACGATTGATATGGGGAACACACATGTATGGATTATGCAAGACAGGGATGTATGTGTGATGTGAACATAGTGGGTTGACTTGGCAGAAGCGCATTTGTATTTTTATTTTTGATGGAGGTCATGACTACTTCGCCGGTATGTAAGCCGCATCCGAAGGCAACCTTTGTGCTTACAAACAAGCGGATTACACAAATGGAGAAGGAGATGAAAGACTGGAAAGTAGATATGGAGGGATGGTGGAAAGAAAAGGCCAACCTTCTTCAAATGTTTCTCAACGAAGGCGCGCAGTGAAAGAAAGAGAAAGAAGACTTGCGCGCAGAGCTACAAGCACTTAAGGCGGACTCCAAATCACTTAAAGAAGAGGTCTCAGCTCTCAAGCGAGAACTTGTTGATAGAGCTAGCAGTGGACTAGAGGAGGGGGAATTCCAGCCTTCGGTAGTAGAGGAAATCAAGGTCATCAAAGAGCAGGTACGGATGATCAAAGAGGAGGAGAATCAAAAGATGGTAAAGACGTCTTCGTAGATGGATGTGATCACGAAGACGCAAAAGAAGGCGGATGAGGCCGAGAAGTGGATAGAAGTCGTTAAGAAAGGCAAAGGGAAAGAAACCACATCTGTCCCCACTCCTGCAATCATCAACATGACTCTAGAGGAAGAACAACGAAGGAAAACTAGAGCTTTGCATATAAGAGTAACCGGTCTAAAAGACCGAGATGAGGTGGAAGGGGAAGTTGAGAACTTCTCCGCATGATGGGTAGTGAGGCTACTCATACAAAGGCATGGAGGGTGGGGAAGAAGACACAAGGCAATGGGGAGACTTCAAAAGGGAGAGCTCTAATCATCCGTTTCCCATCCATGGAGGCAAAGAAGGACTTCTTGAAGAAGCGTCCTACACTAAAGAAAACGGGCATATTTCTTGGAGATGACCTCACTCTCACACAGCTTGCGCATATGAGAGAGGTAATGCCAGAGATTCAAACGGCAAGGGAGAAGGGAAAGACGGCCTTCTACAGAGATGGCCGGGTTGTGATTGTAGAGCAGCGCTCCACATGACGGTGCGAGACCCATGGGACCACCCTCAAAGTTGCCACGTGGAATTGTAATGGATCTATGCGACTTGATGTGGGCACCTTTGAGGATAGTTTCAGGGGAAGAGACATCGCCTTCTACTCTGAGACACATCAGGCCCCCGGCCAGTCCATGCCTCACATTAGTGGATATAGATGGGAGACTGCCTATAGACAAGAGACACGATCAGAGCGCAGAGGGCGAGGATCAGGAGGAGTGGTAGTGTTATTCAGGGAGGAGTTGCAGCCATTGATACATATAGCCCGCAGAGATGAGCAAGCTACGTACATGTGGGTTAGACTGAGAGCAAAGACAGACAGATATCTTTACATTGCTATTTGCTACTTTCCCCCGAGCACGTCAGTGTATGCACCACCCAAAGGACATTCCCCTTTCTCTATTTTGGATGATGACATATGGGAGTTTTCTAGAGATGGTGACATCATCATTCTAGGGGATTTCAACGCTAGGACTGCCCATCATCAAACAGTATTTTATGATACTTCAAAGGAGATGCTGAGAGAGCTGGATGCTGCAGAGACATGCCTATCCAGACTATCACAAGATGGAGAACACACTGAGTATGGGCGACACTTGATAGACATGGGGACGGCACATGGATTGGCCATCTTGAATGGCCTACAGAGATTTCCCGCTTCAGGGGGTTTTACATGCTTTCCACACAGACATGGAACCAGCACAGTGGAATATGTCATGGCACAGCCGAGCCTCATCTCTAGTATCCAGGATCTCATGGTTGGACCCAGACCTGTTGGTGTGGCAGTGGATCATGCTCTTGTGTCAATGACCATCTCTTTTCAGTTTAGTGTAGCACACAGGCTACGGACAGCATCCCCTGCTCGCTACACCTTCACGCGGGAGACAGACTCTGTATACATAGATGGGATCTACAAACGCCTATGCACAGAGGAGCCAGGGCGACCTCTGGAGGAGCTTACTACTATATTGACACAGACACTACATGATGCAGCAGCAGAGGCATACCCACATACCCAACCTGAGCAGAGACGCCGTTCGGGGAGCATGCCCCAGAACAGTACGCATCATCTCTGTACAGAGTTCCTGAGCAGCCCCCCCTTCCTGCCCCTCCCGATCCATGCCCAAACACATGTGCTTTTTTCACCGCGGAGATGGTAAGGAAGGCCATTGACAGGATGAGGACTGGGAGAGCATACGATCATGATGGTTTAGTGGCTGAGCATTTCACGCATGCCAAAGATCTACTAGCAGAGCTTCTAGCAGTGATGTTTAACCGTGCCATGTGTGAGGGCTTGCCGGATACTTGGAGCCTATCTACTATTGTACCCATCTTCAAGTCAAGAGACCCTATGGAGCCTGGGAATTATCGCACTATCATGATTGGACACACATTGGCACGGTTGTACGCATCTATTCTTGAGCAGCAGCTGAGTAGATGGGCAGAGAGGGAGGGGATACGAGCAACCAGGCAGGCAGGGTTCAGGAGGGGTTTTTCTACTCTTGACCATATCTTGACACTGAGAGCCATCATTGAGGAGGGTAGATCGCGTGGGAGACGGATCTATTGTAGCTTTGTGGATTTCCGCAAAGCATTTGACACAGTGCCTAGAGCTAGATTGATGCGCAGATTACAACACATGGGAGTACCCACAGAGCTCATTTGGGGGGTCATGGCATTACACTGGTCAGTAGTGGGGCAGGTACGCACCTCAGAGGGTCTATCCACACCGATTCACTCCACTATTGGGGTGAAGCAGGGCTGCCCGCTCTCTCCTACTCTATTTGGTATGTATGTGGATGAGGTTTCTGACTACATTGAGAGAGATGGTGATAGAGGTGCACAGCTGGCAGGGACATGGATTCCATTATTGTTATATGCTCATGATATTGTGTTGATCTCCGACTCTCCGGAGGGGATGCAACGTCACTTGGATGCTTTGAATAGGTTTGCTCAGGAAAGTGGTTTGTCCGTCAACCTTGGTAAAACCAAGGTCATGGTATTTAATACCACCCCACAGTGGATCAGGAGATCAGCGCCAGCATTCACATACGGCCAGGAGACTGTGGAATATACAGAGGCGTACACTTACCTCGGAGTGGTTTTTAGTGGGCCAGCATTTTCATTGAGGAGGGCAACAGACACTAGACTGTGACCAGAGCCCTTGTAGCATTGGGTAGATTGGAAAGGATGTGTTCACAGGTTCAGTTTCAGGAGCCTCGGACGAAGCTCTTGCTCTTTGACACTCTGGTGGTTTCTGCATTGCTTTATGGAGCTGAGATTTGGGGACCTTCATTAGATCATCACGGAAGGACAGGCCGCAGTGATGGATGGGGGGACATGGAGAAGCCTCTGGTCTCTATGATCTCGCGGCTCATTAGACCCAAGGCCTCAGTACCACGTGCTATTGTTCGAGCAGAGCTAGCTGCCCCCCCACTAGTGGTTGAGGCACTCAGTAGATCAGTCTCCTTCATACATCGCATGTGGGAACTTCCCAGAGACAGATATGCCCGCCTTGCACTTGAGTCCTCTCGACAGTTAGCCATGCAGGGAGATACAACATGCTGGTATGGGGAGATGACATCATGGTTTCAGGCGCATGGGTTCAGCATAGACAGATTGCCTCCCTCCTAGTACTCACTGGATGCACCCTCTTTGACTCTTACACAGTCCGAGATCACCGGGCTCATCCGCCAGGACTTGACTCAGCTAAACACCAGGAGGACATGGATACAACCAGCACAGGAGCTAGGCACAAAGATGGCTTTCTACAGAGAGCATCTCCTCCAGCTTACGGTTGATGGTTTTGTGACGATGCCCAGATACATGGACACCCACTTGTCTCATGGGATACGATGCGCTATCGGCCAGATACGTACATCTTCACACCAGCTGCGGATCGAGACTGGGAGATACATCGGAGTACCAGTAGAGGCTAGGACATGCCCCCTGTGTGACATCGAGCCTGAGACAGAGTTGCACTACACATGCCACTGCCCTGTCTACTACGAGATACGAGGCCCCTTCCATTGCTTGTTCAGAGAGGGCTTTGGACCATTCTCCAAAGTCATGCAGTACGTGGATCAGAGATGCTTGGGTTTGTTTTTGCTCGAGCTACGCATTCACAGAGAGAGCCTGATGAGAAGAGAGGCTAGCCAGTCCCAGAGACAGATCACAGATTTCTTTAGAGCTACCACTGGACACCCGGAGGAGTTACTACAAGTGCAGAGCTCGTCGCCTCACACCAGAGGCACACTGATCGACCGAGCGACTGAGCTGGGAAGATCCAGACGCCCGCGACTGCGGAGGACTACACAGCATCGACGGAGGCTGCATCAGAGGATTCGGATCACTTTGGCTCAACATGCACGACGCCCGGTCAGGCTACTGACCATGGAGGAGATTGATGAGATCCGCCAGCGACGGATGCTGGATCTCTTGTGATTTAGCTATCCCACCTAGCTACTTAGTTCACACCTAGTAGTTTAGGATTCCATAGTATTTTATTGTGACATTTGGCATTTCATTTTTGTCATACTCTGACTTTGTATCAGATCCACCACATTGTAACTTTTTGGTCTCATAGGTCACTTTGGCCTTTTGAAGACGTTAATATAACATTTCATTTCTCTCTCTCTCTCTCTCTCTCTCTCTCTCCTCTCTCTCTCTCTCTCTCTCTCTCTCTCTCTCTCTCCTCTCTCTCTCTCTCTCTCTCTCTCTCTCTCTCTCTCTCTCTCTCTCTCTCTCTCTCTCTCCGATAGACGGATGACATACAAACCATGTACATTTGATTTGTCTCATAGGCCAATTTCGGCATGACATAGACGTTAAAAATCTTTCTTTCTTTCTCTCTCTCTCTCTCTCTCTCTCTCTCTCTCTCTCTCTCTCTCTCTCTCTCTCTCTCTCTCTCTCTCTCTCTCTCTCTCTCTCCATGAGCACTCCCCTCCCCCAGTGATTACTTCTCCTGATGTGTGGGGCCAGTATGCGACATCGTTATATACGGTTCCTGGGCAGGATCCCCTTCCAGATCCTACAGAGCCATGTCCACCTACGAGCACCTTCTTTACCACTGAGATGGTAAAGAGAGCCATTGACAGGATGAGGACCAGGAGGGCTTACAATCATGACGGTCTAGTAGCGGAACACTTTATACATGCTAGGGATATGTTGATGGAGGTTCTTGCAGTGTTGTTCAATCGTGCCATGTGTGAGGGATTACCTGAGACTTGGAGCTTGTCTACTATTGTGTCTATATTCAAGGCAGGTGATCCTACAGAGCCTGGAAATTACCGCACTATTATGGTTGGACACACACTGGCACGATTGTATGCATCCATTATTGAGCAGCAGTTGAGTAACTGGGCAGAGGGTGAGGGTGTACGGGCAAAGGGACAGGCAGGTTTCAGGAGGGGTTTCTCCACTCTTGACCATATTCTGACACTCAGAGCTATCATTGAGGAGGGCAGGTCACATGGGAGACGGATTTATTGTAGCTTTGTGGATTTCCGCAAAGCATTTGACATGGTACCGAGAGCTCGACTGATGCGCAGACTGCAGGAGATGGGGGTGCCCACAATGTTGATTTGGGGGATTATGGCTTTATACAGATCAGTGATGGGACATGTACGCACCCCAGAGGGGATATCTGACTTAGTTCACTCCACTATCGGGGTGAAACAGGGTTGCCCATTGTCTCCTACTCTATTTGGTATGTATGTTGATGAGGTGTCTGATTACATTGACAGAGAGGGTGATAGAGGTGCCCAGCTGGCAGGGACGTGGATCCCATTGTTGTTATATGCTGATGATATTGTCTTGATCTCTGACTCACCAGAGGGTATGCAGCGACAGTTGGATGCATTACACAGTTTTGCAGAGGATAGTGGATTGTCTGTAAACCTTGGTAAAACCAAGGTCATGGTGTTTAACACCACACCGCAGTGGATCAGGAGATCGGCACCGACCTTCACGTATGGTCAAGAGATTGTGGAGTATTCAGATGCATACACTTACCTTGGGATAGTCTTCACTGGGCCGAGGTTTTCTTTGGGGAGAGCAGCAGAGACTAGACTGACCAGAGCTTATGCGGCCTTGGGAGGCTTGGAGAGGATGTGTTCGCAGGTTCAGTTCCAGGAACCTCGGACAAAGTTATGGCTCTTTGATACTTTAGTATCCTCAGCTATGATGTATGGGGTACAGGTATGGGGACCTTCTGTAGGCCAGGATGGTTGGAGACGTATGGAGAGGCCCTTGGTATCTATGATCTCCCGATTGATTAGAGCCAAGGCCTCCGTACCTCACGCGATCATTCGAGCAGAGCTAGCTGCCCCCCCCATGGAGATTGAGGCGCTTACCAGATCGGTGTCCTTTGTGCACAGCCTATGGGATACTACTAGAGACAGATATGCTAGACTGGCCCTTGAGTCTTCCAGACAGTTAGCTCTACAGGGGGACACTTCATGCTGGTATGCACAGATGACTTCATGGTTTAAGACGCATGGCTTCACCATGGACAGGTTGCCCCCTTTCCAGTATTCTCTTCAGGCACCCTCGCTGTCTCTTACACGGGTGGAGATCACTAGACTCATTCGTCAAGACCTGATCCAGCTCGACACCAGGAGGACATGGATAGAGCCGCCTCAGGAGTTGAGCACGAAGATGGCTTTCTATAGAGAGCATCTTCTCCACCTCACAGGAGATGGGTTTGTGATTCGACCCAGCTACATGGACACACATATGTCTCATGGTTTGCGTTGTGCCATTGGTCAGATACGCACATCCTCACATCAGCTCGAGATTGAGACTGGTAGATTCAGAGGGATACCAGCAGACAGCAGGATATGCCGATTATGCCAGAGAGAGCCAGAGACAGAGTTGCACTACATATGTCATTGCACAATGTTCTATGAGATACGGGGGCGTTTCCACTGCTTATTCAGAGAGGGTTTTGGTCCTCTATCTAGGGTCATGAGTTATGAGGATCAAAGATGTCTTGGACTATATCTACTTGAGTTACACAGGTGTAGAGACACTTTACTGGGGAGAGCTAGAGAGAGGCAGTCCCAGAGACACATTACAGATTTCTTTTCACTAGATATGGGACAGCCAGAGGAGCAGCCACCACTGCAGAGCTCGTCCCACACTCATTCGACCACTACTGGCACTCTCATCGACCGAGCATTGAGCTACAGAGATACAGACGACCGCGACTGAGGAGAGGAGCTACACAGCATCGACAGAGACTACAACAGAAGATTCGAGCCATACTCTCTCGACATCCAGAGTGCAGATGAGGATGGATCCTCACCATTTCTTCCATCTTTGTTTCACACACTGTTACATCCAGTTTACCGGGTACCTATTGTATCAGCTGCTACACCCACGTAGTTTTAGATTGTAGTAGTAGTAGTAGTATTTTGTTCCACTTCTAGTTCTTTTCTAGTTCTTTTGTACCCAGACATGGTATTAGATTCACTATTTTGTAACTGATTGGTCTCATAGGTCATTTTGGCCTTTTGAAGACGTTAATATAACATTTCATTTCTCTCTCTCTCTCTCTCTCTCTCTCTCTCTCTCTCTCTCTCTCTCTCTCTCTCTCTCTCTCTCTCTCTCTCTCTCTCTCTCTCTCTCTCTCTCTCTCTTGTTACATCACATTTGTCATTGTCCGGTATACTATGAGATACAAGGCCACTTTCATTATCTATTCAGACAGGGCTTTGGCCGATTGGCTAGAGTCATGAGATATCAAGATCAGAGATGCCTCGGTTTGTTTTTGCTACAGTTACGCAAACACGAGAAGAATCTCTTGAGGAGATTAGGCAGTGGGAGACATTCACAGAGGGAGATCACTGATTTCTTTAGAGCAGAGACTCGGCAACCAGATGAGCATGCTTCATAGCAACTTCAAAGCCCACCTATACCAAAGGTATATTAGTTGGCAGAGCCATTGAGCTCGGGAGAGCTAGACACCTACGTCTACGAGGGTGACCACGACATCGATGGAGGTTCCATTAGAAAATCAGGACTATTCTAGCACTACATGGGAGACGCCCAGTACGACTATTTACAGAGGTGGACATTGACATTGGACAAAGCTCTTCAGCAACCGACGTAATACTTTCTCGAACAACGCCGGATGTCGAGCATCCTCGAGCATTGATGATGATGATTTTAGTCGTTTAGTCTTTCACTTTACTTCATTTTTATTTTATTCTTGTACCCAGACATTGGATTAGATCCACCAAGATTGTATCAATTTGGCCTCATACGTCATTTTGGCCTTTTGAGATGTTTAATATAACATTTCATTTCAAAGCCCACATTCTCCTCACACCAGAGGCATGCTAATCGACCGAGCGACCAAGCTAAGGATATCCAAACGCCCACGATTGTGGAGGACTACACAGCATCGAACGAAGGCTACATCAGAGGATTCGGAGCACTATGGCCCGACATGCACAACACCCAGTCAGACTACTGACCATGAAGGAGATTGATGAGATCCGCCAACGATCGATGCTGGATCTCCTCTGATTTAGCTCTTTCTGAGGATACATCCACCCTATCTTATCTTAGCCCCCCCCCCCCCCGACCTAGATAATGTCTAGTGGCCGCCTCAATATTGGCTAGGTCCTCCCTAGTCAGGTCATATGTCCAGGTGAAGGGTTCGTGGGCAATCATCATAACTCGATGCAGGTGTGGTAATCGCCATGGAGCAAAAACTGACCAAAGGGTGGAAGTCAAAGATGTCTCTCTCTCTCTCTCTCTCTCTCTCTCTCTCTCTCTCTCTCTCTCTCTCTCTCTCTCTCTCTCTCTCTCTCTCTCTCTCTCTCTCTCTCTCTCTCTCTCTCTCTCTCTCTCTCTCTCTCTCTCTCTCTCTCTCTCTCTCTCTCTCTCTCCGCCAAGACCTGACCCAGCTAGACACCAGGAGGACATGGATTCAACCAGCACAAGAATTGGGCACGAAGATGGCTTTCTACAAAGACCACCTTCTCCAACTTATGGAAGATGGTTTTGTGACGAGACCAAGATACATGGATACCCACTTGTCTCATGGGACACGATGTGCTATTGGCCAACTACGCACATCGTCTCACCAGCTGCGGATTGAAACTAGGAGATACAGCGGAGTACCAGCAGAGGTCAAGACATGCCCCTTGTGTGACATGGAACCGGAGATAGAACTGCATTATACATGCCGCTGCCTTGTCTACTACGAGATACGAGGCCGCTTCCATTGCTTGTTCAGAGAGGGTTTTGGACCACTCGCAAGAGTAATGGGATATGAAGACCAGAGATGCCTAGGTTTGTTCTTGCTCGAGCTGCGCAGACACAGAGAGAGCCTGATGAATGGCAAGGCTAGCCAGTCTCAAAGACGGATCACAGATTTCTTCAAAGCAGACACGGGACAGCCGCAAGAGCCACTCCCACAGTAGAGCTCCCCCTCGTCTCACACCAACGGCACATTGATCGACCGAGTGATTGAACTGGGGAAATCCAAGCGCCCACGACTGCGAAGGACTACACAGCACTAATAGAGGCTACGTCAAAAGATTCGGAGCACGCTGGCCAGCCATGCACGACGCCCGATCAGATTACTAACCATGGAGGAAATTGATGAGATTCGCCAACGACCGATGCGAAATTTTTTGTGATAAACTGCCCATTTTTGCTTAGTCTTCTGCTTAGCTCACATCGGCCAACCTAGGATCCATAGCATATATCTTTGTTTTGTACTGTTGTTAGGTTATTTTCGTTACTCTGACTTTGTATCAAATCCACCACCTTGTAACTTGCTGGTCTCATAGGTCACTATGGCCTTTTGAAGACGTTAATATAACATTTCATTTCATTTCATTTCTCTCTCTCTCTCTCTCTCTCTCTCTCTCTCTCTCTCTCTCTCTCTCTCTCTCTCTCTCTCTCTCTCTCTCTCTCTCTCTCTCTCTCTCTCTCTCTCTCTCTCTCTCTCTCTCTCTCTCTCTCTCTCTCTCTCTCTCTCTCTGTTCAGAGAAGGGTTCGGACCTTTTCTAGAGTCATGAGATACGAGGATCAGAAGTGTCTTGGATTGTTCCTGCTAGAGCTGCGCAGACTTAGGGAGAGCTTGCTGAGGACATCAAGGGAAAGACAGTCTCAGAGACGAATCACAGAGTTCTTTACACCAGACGGAGGAGGGCCAACGGAGCAATCATTACAGCAGATCTCAGAGCCTACTCATACTAGAGGTACACTACTTGACAGAGCCACTGAACTTGGCAAATCCAGACGTCCACGACCTCGGGGGTCTCCCATTACCGACGAAGGTTGCAACAAAAGATACAGATCACTCTAGCTCGACATGCAAGACGCCCAACCAGAGTTCTGACCATGGAGGAGGTCGATGAGATCCGACAGCGACCGATGAGAGATTTCATCTGAACCCACGAGCCCCCCCTTCTCCCCTTTATTTCCTTTCTCCTTAGTGTTCTAGTGTTAGTTAGTTGTTAACTTGGCAACTTTGTAACTTTGTAATTTCCGTACTCAGACATGGTATCAGATTCACCAATTGTAACTTTCTGGTCTCATAGGTCATTTTGGCCTTTTGAAGACGTTAATATAACATTTCATTTCTCTCTCTCTCTCTCTCTCTCTCTCTCTCTCTCTCTCTCTCTCTCTCTCTCTCTCTCTCTCTCTCTCTCTCTCTCTCTCTCTCTCTCTCTCTCTCTCTCTCTCTCTCTCTCTCTCTGGAATCTTAGTAGTTTAGGATTATATAGTATTTTATTGTGACATTTGTCATTTCATTTTTGTCATCTTGTTACTCTAACTTTGTATCAAATCCACCACATTGTAACTTTCTGGTCTCATAGGTCACTTTGGCCTTTTGAAGACGTTAATATAACATTTCATTTCATTTTCATCTCTCTCTCTCTCTCTCTCTCTCACCTAGAGCGGGATCTATAACAACTATTTATGAGTCAAGACTCAATCGAAGCATGGAGGCTATTCCACGAGCATTCACTCCACCAACGGTCACCTCCACAGAGACATGGGGGGAATATGCCACATCTCTCTATACAGCATCAACGCAACCACCTTTGCCGGACCCACTCGAGACATGCAGGAAGACATGTTCTTTCTTTACTGCCGAGAGGGTAAGAAAAGCCATTGACAGGATGAAGACAAGGAGAGCACATAATCTTGATGGTCTGGTAGCAGAGCACTTCATCCACGCAAGAGAGTTGCTTGCAGAGCTCCTTGCTATGATGTTTAATCGAGCCATGTATGAAGACTTTCCTGAGACTTGGAGTATGTCTACGATTGTGCCTATTTTCAAGTCAGAAGATCCCATGATTCCCGGGAATTATCGCACCTTCATGGTTGGTCACACATTAGCTAGGCTGTATACATCCGTTCTTGAGCAAGAGCTGAGTAGATGGGCAGAGCGAGAGGGCATACGAGTACCAAGGCAAGCGGGATTCAGGAGAGATTTCTCCACTCTCGACCAGTTTTTGACACTCAGAGCTAATATTGAGGAGGGTAGACACAATGGCAAGAGGATCTATTGTAGCTTTGTGGGTTTCCGCAAAGCTTTTGACACAGTGCCGAGAGCCAGACTTATACGCGACATGGGTGTGCCTACAGAGCTGATATGGGGTATTCTGGATTTATATAGGACAATGATGGGACGGGTACGCACTACTGAGGGAATGTCTGACATGGTCCACTCCACTATTGGAGTGAAGCAGGGATGCCCCCTGTCACGTGACACATCCAACCCTATGTATCCGTGGACAAGCTACACCATAGCAAGGTTCCCGTCAATCCAGTCAGTTTAGATTAGAAGTGATCCGGCACTTTTGTGAGTCTATTCATAGACCGTGCATGCCCAGTCACTCAGTGTAGATGCATATCCTCTGGTTGCACACTGCATAAGCATAAGCATTTCCATCAGAGTCAGTTTGGGGATTTTTCAAGTGACTTTATCCTATTTTTCCCTATTTTTAACTTATTTATTTAGTGACTTTTGTTGGGAACTAAGTAGGGCAAATTGGGTAAGTTAATATATAAGCAAACCCAAGTTAGCACAAGTGGGCAGATGAGCAAGGAGCACAGCAGGCTTTCCAAGCAACGGGTACTCCCTCCCTCTCTCAACAAGAACCTCGTCAAGCCTGCCTTGGTGAGACCTCCACCACCAGCCCCAGCGTTTTGGGATCGCCAGCAAGCCTCCATCGTTGGCGTTTTTCCCCCAACAGGCCATCGCCAGCAAGCTTGTTCCCTTGGCGTTTTCCTCCACTTCCGGCAGCCCTACCTAGCGTTTGCTAACACCAGCATCACCTGCAAAGGAGCAGCGTTTTCAGCCATAAAAACGCAGCCTAAGGCTTGCAACCAGTCAGCGTTTTCAGCCTTCGACATCAGCCCCAAAAACGTAGCCTTGTCCTGCTTATCCTCAGCGTTTTTATCATCCCTACAAGCCTCGACAAATCAGGGATTTTCAGCCATAAAAACAGCAGTAAACCAGTCATTTTCAGCCCCCCAAAGTGGTCCAGATTCTCAACCATTACCCCTCTGTGGACAGCAGATAGAAGAGCATCAGATTCAGCCCTAAAGTCATCATCGTCGTCATCAGCATAGTCCCCGTTTGCATCAATCCATGCATCATCATTGTACACCTTTGTGCAATCAAAAGTAGACCACTCTCGCCGACGAGAGTGGGGCCTTCGGAGGAGGGTTTTACAACCTCTCGGGTGTCGTATCTCTTTTCTCTCCTTCTCTCAGTCTCATACACATGCACGCACAATATCCACTCACTTTGTTCGTGATCATAGCACTCTCCATAAGACGGAAGGCTCTCTCCTTCCCTAAGAACTAAAAGGAACCTTGAGCAAATATAGATCACTAATCTTGAGAAAATACAACATTCATTCTGCTGCACCTTACACCCCCTATCTCCGACTCTTTTTGGGATATATGTGGATGAGTTTTCAAACTACGTAGAGCGTCAGGGAGACAAAGGGGCTCGACTAGCAGGAACATGGATTCCGTTGTTACTAAATGTTGTAGGATATTATGTTGATTTTTGACTCTCCAGAGGGGATGCAACGTAACTTAGATGCTTTGCATACATTTGCTCGTGACAATGGATTGTCTGTCAACCTGAGGTTATGGTGTTGAACACCACACCACAGTGGGTCAGGAGGTCAGCACCCACATTTACTTATGGCTAGGAGACTGTGGAGTACACAAATGCATATACTTATCTTGGGGTAGTCTTTGGTGGACTGGTGTTTTCATTGAGGAGAGCATCAAAGACTAACCTGACGAGAGCGTATGCAGCCTTGGGAGGACTGGAGAGGATATGTTCGCAGGTTCAGTTTCAAGAACCGCAATCAAAGCTCTGACTTTTTGACACTCTAATGACTTCAGCTATGCTCTATGGGATTCAAGTATGGGACCCTCAATAGACCATCATGGGAGATCTCGTAACACAGATGGATGGAGATATTGGAGAGGCCTCTCGTCTCTATGATCGCTCGGATGGTTCAAGCTAAGGCCTCAGTGCCGCATGAGATTATTTGAGCCGAGCTAGCCGCCCCCCCTCGTGGTGGAGGCATTGACAAGATCAGTATCCTTTATACACGGTTTATGGGATATCCCCAGGGACAAATACGCTCGGCTTGCCCTGCAGTCATCTCGACCACTACCGCTACAAGGCGATACAGCATGTTGGTATGGACAGATGACAGCATGGTTTCAGACACATGGTTTCAACATGGATAGATTGCCTCCGTTTCAATACTCCCTGGATACACCCTCCCTGTCTCTCACACAGACAGAGATCACCAAACTCATACACAAGGATCTGATTCAGCTAGATACCAAGAGCACATGGATACAGCCGACACAAAAGTTGTGCACGAATATGGCCTTCTACAGAGAGCATCTTCTCCAACTCACAGAGGACCGTTTTGCGACTAGGCCTACATACATGGACACACACTTATCTCATGGGTTACGATGCGCTATTGGGCAGATATATACATCCTCACATCAGCTCCAGATTGAGATTGGCCGATTTCAAGGGGTGCCCGCAGGAGCCAAGATATGTCACCTATGTAACTTAGAGCCAGAGACAAAGTTGGACTACACATGTCATTGCCCTATGTACTATGAGATACGCGGCTGCTTCCACTGCCTATTCAGAGAAGGTTTCAGACCATTTTCTAGAGTCATGAGACACGAGGATCAAAGATGTCTTAGATTGTTCCTGCTAGAGCTGCGCAGAGTTAGAGAGAGCTTGCTGAGGACTTCACGGAAAAGACAGCCTCTGAGACGAATCGCAGATTTCTTTACACCAGCTAGGGGAGAGCCAGAGGAGCAATCATCACAGCAGATCTCAGAGCCCACCCACACTAGAGGTGCGTTGCTTGACTAAGCCATTGAGCTAGGCAGATCCAAACGCCCGCGACGTTGGTGGGTCTCCCACCATTGACGAAGGCTACAACAGAAGATAACAGGTCACTCTAGCTCGACATGCAAGACGCCCAACCAGAATATTGACCATGGAGGAGGTTGATGAGATTCGACAACGACCGATGAGAGATTTTATTTGAACCCACCCCCCCCCCCCCCTATATCTCATTCTCAATTCCGAAACAGCTTCAGATTCATTTCCTTTTTCCTTAGTGTTAGTTCTTTGTAATTTCCGTACTCATACATGATATCAGATTCACCAATTGTAGCTTTTTGGTCTCATAGGTCATTTTGGCCTTTCGAAGACATTAATATAACATTTCATTTCGTTTCTCTCTTAGGCGATGGGAGCATCCACAGAGATGATCTTGGGAGTCATGGCTTTATACAAGACATTCGTGGGGCACGTTTGTACTTCCAAGGGGTTATCTAAGCATATTCACTCCACTGTTGGAGTAAAACAGGGATGCCCATTCTCCCCTACATTGTTTGGTTTGTATGTAGATGAGGTTTAAGATTGCATTGAGAGGGGAGGCGACAGAGGAGCACAACTAACAAGGACATGGATTTTATTAAAACTCTATTGAGATGATATGGTGTGATCTCAAATTCGCCAAAGGGGATGCAAAGACACTTAGAAGTATTGCACACTTCTGCTAGTGATAGCGCCTTGTCGGTGAACCTTGGCAAGACTAAGTTATGGTGTTCAACACCTCAGCACAGTGGGTCAAGCGATCTGCACCAACCTTCAGATAAGATCAGCAAATGGTTGAGTATATATACGTATACACTTACCTGCATAGTGACATGAAACGCCGTTTCTTGCCCCAAGAAACAGAACGGAGTTTCTTAGAAGTTTCAGACTCGAAAAAATGAAGTTTCTTGAGTGAATAAAAAAATTCTCGAGAAAAAAGTTGAATACAATGTCTAATGTTCTAGGACTCTGATTCTTGAGCATCAATAGTTCCATTAGATGACTATGTTGGGTTTGGCTCAATGGATTGCTTATTTTTATGTTTATGAACCCCATCCTTTTGTATTGCAATGATTTATGGCTTTGGAGTCTAGACATGCTATGGCTCTCGAGTCTTCATTTATGATTCAGTCACTTTTTGCTTAGTTTTTGACATTGAGTAGTATCATGTACGGCTGAAGTGTTATGGTTATGTAAAGGGTCAGCGTTTTGTCATATTGTTTGATCTAAGCAGTATGCATGATGTGATAGGTGCCTCTCTTGTAGAGAGAGCCCGCCTAGAGGTTAGTCAGACATCTCCTCTCGAGGTGGCTGGCTTCGCTTCTGGATGGACTCTCTCATCACGCAAGAGTGCCTTGATGTGTTGTTTACAGTTCAACAAGCTGCTTTCCGTAGGAAATTTCTTGTGTCTCCTCTCTCAGGATGTGTTATGATTTTGGGCATTAGATGGTTTCATGAGCATAACCCTCTTATTGATTGGGAGGCCAATGCTCTCACATTGAATGCCAAGAGCGACTCTCCTATGATCATTCGTGCTGAGGAGGGTCTGCATTCTTTGCCTCTCATCTCTCATGTGCAGGTAAAGCGTGAATTACGACGAGGAGCTCAAGCGGCATTCATCTATGCTGCTCCAATTACCCAAAGCATTCAAGCTCCAGATAGGTATTCAGCTTTGTTTACAAAGTTTAAACATCTCTTTTTGCCATATGATCTTCCACCCCGTCTCGCACCTGAGCGGTCGGAGGACCATCGCATTGAGCTTATGACGGGGGCACAGCCAATCCCTACCGTTTGAACAAGACACAAAAAGAAGAGTTAGAGCGGCAACTCACGGAGTTGGTGGCTAGAGGATTCATACGTCCTCGTGGGGTGCAAATATAGGGACCATTAGTAGATTATCATAGCCGAGCTAACAGTACTGATTGATGGAGATGTATGGAGAGACCTTTGGTCTCTATGATTTCCCGGATGATTAGGACCAAGGCCTTTGTACCGCACGAGATTATTCGTGCAGAGCTTGTTGTGGTCATAGAGGCACTCACCAAATCCGTCCCTTTTATCCACAGTATCTAGGATCTCCCCAAAGACAGATATGCTTACAGAGCTTTGGAGTCTTCTCGATAGCTTGCCTCACAGAGAGACACATCTTGTTGGTATGCAAAGATGACATCATGGATTTAGAGTGGACAGACTACCCCCCTTCCAATACTCGTTGGATGCACCCTCGTTGACCCTCACACAGACCAAGATTACCCACCTCATCAGACAAGATTTGATTCACCTAGACACAAGGACTTGGACAAAGACGACACGAGAGCTTGACACGAAGATGGATTTCTATAGAGAGCATCTTCTCCAACTAACAGGGGATAAATATGTGATCAGACCTGCACATATGGACACTCATTTATCCCATGGGATACAATGTGCTAATGATCAGATGCGCACATCATCGCATCACCTAGTGATGAGACTGGCAGATTCAAGAGAACACTAACAAAGGCCAGGATTTGCCAGTTGTGTCCAATCTTCATAAGTTGGTAAATCTTCTCATTCTTCTCTTTCTACTTGGTTTTATGCTTATCAATCGGGATTTGCAAAACTCAATCAAGTTAGTGCAAAACCCGAGGGTCGTTTCGAAAATCAGTCAATATTTCTCATTACATAGATGATTACATATGCAAGTACAAGACATAAAAGAGGAGATAAAATCTAGACGATTCTAGCTCTGACAAAGAGATTGACATGGATCACCCTTCTACGCGGGGGGGGGGGGGGGGAAGAGAGAGAGAGAGAGAGAGAGAGAGAGTGAGTCTGTAACTGACCAAACAAGCGCAATGATTAGTTGCGTCTATGACCGTGACACAGAAACCCTAGCCCTAAACCCCGTCACATACTGCCTTCTAAAATCAAAGCAATCCTTCTCGATTGCAAGATAGAAAATAATAAAAGAATGTTCACACTTTTAACAATTACACAATTGAAATCCCACAAGTGATCATTCAATTATACATTCTTGTGCAATGATGGTCGTGTGCATAAAAAAGATAAGCTAGCTTCAGACACCTCAAGCACAATTGAAAATCTATCATATGGCTAGTATCATAGCCAATGCCTATAATAGGACATGGAGTCATACTTGGATGCGGAGCGCACATCCAAGACAGAGTTACCCGGAACGCGGAACGGGAACGGCGACGGGCCTCCCTACGGAACGGGGGAACGGGAATGGGCCCGGAACGGGAACGGCGCGGAACGGCAGGCTAAAAAAACACCCAAATATTATTTTTTTTAGCGTTATGTGTTTGAATACAAGTAGTATTAGAGTCCTTTGACTCTAATACCCACAAAAAACACGATTCGAAGACCATTTAACCTTATTATGACTTGATTGGGATGTGAGGCGCCCAGAGTACATAGCCAGATGAACAACAATGAGCAAACACAATTTCCATAGTACATACACAATGCTCTCAAATAATTGCAAGAGTAGTAGTCAGAGATAACACTTTGGAATTAATTATGGCTAACATAGTAACAAGCCTCAAAGGCCGCCAGCGGCCAAGGTGCTACAAAAAAACCAAAGGGAGGCAAAGTTCAAACCAGACTTCAGTGACCACAATACCAAAAGACTGAAGGTGACAAATAGCATAAAGATGCTAGTAGCTACAAATGGCAAAGAGGGCAAGGCTCAAGCAGCCATACAAAAAGGTAAGGATAAATGGCAAAGACTCAAGACTCAAGAGCCACTAGCCTGAGAGGCCTCCCAATCCGTAGTAGCCGGCTGTAAATCATGCACATCCTCCCATTCCTCATCATCAAGGTCTAGGTCCGGCTCGATCTCAGCCACAGATGAAGTACCTGGTGTTGGTGGATGTGCATCTCCATCCGCCTGAGAAGCCTCTTGCTCCATCTCCCACTGTGTAAAAGGATCTGTCTGTTTGTCTGTACTCTTGCAAAGCATTTTCAAATTTGCGCTGACGAAGACAAGATCATTAGCCTTCTCCACTCCAAGCCGATTCCTCTTCTTGGAAGCAATGTGGCTAAAGGTACTCCACAATTGCTCCAAGCATGAGGTACTAACTGACTGGCTGAGAATACGGATCGCCAATCTCTGAAGCTCAAGGCCATCAGAGCCATAATCCTCCCACCAAAGCACTGAACCTATTTTCCTGCGATCAATCTGAGCATCTGGACTGCCAAATGACCCCCGTATCTCTCTGTATTGTCTCAACTGATCTCTGACAATGCGTCGCCCATCTCTGTCTAGAACCATCTTGTTTAAGATCTCTGTAAATTGGTTCATGACTTCCCTATCTGTCTCTTGCCCTGCACCTTGGAACTCTGGATCCACCATGTACGCTGCCCCATGTAAAGGAGAGGCATATGAATTCCACCTCGAGCTGCAAAGCGCATGGATCTCCTCATATCGCTCTGCGTTCGGCTCAAGCTGTGCAAGCTGCTCAATCATGCGGTCCATTGCCTCATAAATCTTGCCAATGCAAGGATCCATGCCATCCAGAACTCGAAGCAAATGAACCACCGGTTTTACCTGTGCATCTAGACTCTTGAGCTCCTTCCAGAACTCAAGATCCTCTGCCTTATCCTTGCACAAAATCCCTGCAACTGTCTTTGCATAGGGGGAAGTGGTGAACTCATCACTGATGAAGACTTGTCAGACCGCATTTTGACATTCAGACAGCCTGCGTACAAGAAGAAAGTTGAATGCGAAGCGGGTATCTGAATACTTTAGAAGCACTTTGCCGCCCGACCTCTTGAGGTACTCACTCCGAACCAAGTTGTGATTGTTGATGAAAGTAACCATCTTCACTGCATCAGCAATGACTGGAGCAATCCAGTCTAGCTTGCCGATGTCTTTTAGAAGGTTGTTCAAGCAGTGTGCCATGCAAAAGCATACTGTCACATGCGGATAGTGGCCCTCTATGATAGCTGCTGCTGCCCTGTTTGATGCCTCCCCATCTGTGACAAAGGCCACCACGTGTTGCTCACCGATGGTTTCTATGGCCGCTGTCCACTCTGCAGAGAGGACATCGGCGGACTTGCCACTCTCAGTGGCATCATGAGAGTGCACAAAGTACATCTCTCCACTGGAGTATGCGACGAGACCATGGATAGATCTCTTCCTTGTATCGCTCCACCCGTCGGCAATGAGGGAAACGCCATGTTTTGCCCAAAGACGCTGAATGTTGAGGGTTGCTTGCTCCACAATAGCCTTCTCTCGATCGAGCAAGGTGGTTCGGAGAGCCTCTGAAGATGGCGGCACATAGCCGGTGCCATACTCTCCAATCCGTTGCACCATGACTTTCCAATACTCCGACCTATTTCGATCAAACATAGAAGAGGTTAGTATCAAAAAAGTGGAACCAACGATAACGAAAGAAATGAGAGAGAAGATTGATAAATCATAAAACAATGAACATACCTCGCTGCGACAAATGGGATATGGTCGTGATAGAAGAATCGGGCCACGGCCGCATCCACCTCTTGCTTCTTCTTTGGGTCCCAAGAGGTGGCAAGGGTCTTTTGGCGACGAATTGGACCTTGTGAAGATGCACCAACACCTACACCGGGTAGAGAGGAAGAAGGGAAAATGAGGGTCTTTGGATCAATACCTTTGCGTGCCGGCTTGGCTTTATGGTTAAATTGCCGATCCTTTTCCTCGAGCTCCTTCCTCTTCTCGATGGTTACGTTGGCACAAAATTTCACCTCATGTCCCGGCACTCGAAGAAAGTGTGCCCTCACTTTGTCATGCCCCCCTTTCCGTGTGTAAGAGCATAGCTTGCATCCCCATGCACGAGAACCTCCCGCCGCTGACAAGGTGCCCTCCGAGGTCACTTCATCCCACCACGACCATTCCTTCGCCTTTTGAGTGTTGCCCGCATGAACGGAGGGGGTTGAACGAGAAGAAGAGGCCATGGATTATCCGTGAAAGAGAGAGAGCTTGATCTTTGAGGATTTGAGAGAGAGAGATAGCTTGAGAGAGGGCTTGAGAGAGAGAGAGAGGCTTGATTCCGTTCTTGCTTGAGGCTTGAGCAATGTGAAGTTGAGATAGAGAGCTTGAGACTCGAGAGAGAGGCTTCACCTCTTGGAAGTTGAGACCGAGAGAGAGTTTGACCCTTGAGCCTTGAGGGTTAGCCCAAGAGAGAGAGAGGTTATGGCTTGAGAGCTAGAGGCTAGGCCCCTATGGCTTGAGAGTCGAGACTCGAGAGTTGAGAGCAAGGGAGAGATGGCCCCCTTCAAACTTCCTTGATGCTTTGGTGAAGAATGGGGGAAGGGGGGATTTATATAGGGCTGTAAAATTTAAATGGCCGTTGGCTGCCCAAATCTCCCAAACAGCTAGATTTTTAAAAGTTGAAAAACTGCCCGTTTCTGTCCGTTGCTGCCGTTCCGCCCCGTTCCGGGCCGTTCTGCCCCGCTCCAGCCGGTCCGTTCCAGTGATGGCCTGCATGTCGGAACGGCAGTCCGTTCCGACGCGTTCCCTGAATTTTTGACCGGCCGGAACGCCGTTCCGGCGTTCCAAGGCCCCATATAGGCGTTCCCCGGTAACCATGATCCAAGATCATTATTCATCATAAATTCATACGAATTTCATTAAAAAAAGTAAAATTCATGGTTCTTGTCTTTTAATCCAAGGATTGTTCATTCATAATCCGTTGTCGCTCCCCAATCAGCTGGTATATTGAAGTCCAACAATAACTCCTTTTTGTGCTTCAATTGAATCGTTCTTTCTCTTACATCGAGTCGGGCATAATACTAGTAGAACCAAGGCATGCCCAATACCAATCAATGGTGTCGATGATGCTTAAGTCCCATTAGCCATTTGTGCTTCGATCTAAATTCCTTTGGCATATTCATCAATGCCCAATCTTGCAGCTAACTGTCCGGAGATAAAATTTTGCATGGATCTTGATCAAAGAGGATAAGGGCATCTTGATCCCAACCGAAGGTGGAGGCTTCTTGTTTCTGTTTTTTCAGATGGAAGTGGTCGTTTAGTATTCTGGTTTGTCGGACAATCCCAAGAAATATGGCCGTGAATGCCAAACTCGTAACACTTTCCTTCTGATCAGTATTGTGTCATCTCTTTAGGAGTCAACCGTCGGATAGTAAGTGTCAAAGAATGTGCTACTTTGCGAAGGTATCCTGAGCGGAAAATCAAGAACTTTGGTTTCTTTTCTGGGAAGGAGTGGCAATGTCGGTAAATACTAGCTCGCCCAAATACACCAATTGCCAAACCACGTATTGAGCATCTCTCTGGTTGCTTCTAAGTGGAGGGACTGGGTGGATTTCACTACAATGTGATCTTCCTGTTCTTTGTCTATGTTGTTAGGATCGTGCTTTGATTTTACATAGAACAATGAAGCAAGCTAAGCTCTAATACCACTGTAATCATTTCCGACAAGGGATCGAACGCAAACACAAAGATAACTATAATCTGCAAAACTCCGTAACTTCAAAACAACTTGAATAACTGAGAGAGAGAGAGAGAGAGAGAGAAGGAGAATCCACGCGAAGGACACGGAGTAGCGGAGTTCCACTCCCAGATGGCATTGGCTCCAAAGGTTGGTGTCCCTTTCGGTATTTCTTTATTAGTGCTTCAACAAAGTACAACTCTAGGACTTTGCTCTGCTTCTCCACGCGGTAAAATGCGAGAGAGAGAACCAACATAAGATATTTAAAGGCCCTAGGCCTGCTCAAAAGCATCTTACATGAAAAGCACTCAATCTAAAAGCTTCAAGTCCAAATGCATGCGTCCATGGGGCTATCCGTACAATGCAGCCACATCATCACCTGTTTTCGTAAATCACGGGAGGTCCGTACAGCATGCCACGTCATTAATATTTTACGCAATTGGGTGTGGGGAGTGTCCTACTTTATTTTTAGGGTTTTAGGCCCTTCCGCCAATGTTAAATGAGTTGATTGGGTTAGGATTTTAAATCCTAACCCCTTTTATCTTTAGGCCACTGGGTCAATCCTTATAAGTTGGTAAATCTTTTCTTTCTTCTGTTTTAGCTTCTTTTAGGCCCATTGGCTGGATTTGCAAAACTCAATCGAGTTAGTTCAAAACCCGAGGGTCATTCCAAGAATCAACTAGTGTTTCTCATTCTGCAAATGATTACATATGCAAGTACAAGACATAAAAGAGGAGAGAATATGTGCGCAACATAGAAGGGATTATGGGTCTAACAAAGAGATTGGCATGGACCACCTTTCTAGAAAGAGAGAGAGAAAGAAAGTCCGTGATTGGCCAAACAAACACAATGATAAGTTGCGTCTATGACCTCGATGCAAAACCCTAACCCTAAAACCTATCACACAAATAATCAATGAAAAATGCCAATTTAAGGGATTTCAAGGAGATTCTCCTCTAGACAAATCTTCATAGTCTCAAACTAACCCTTGAATATTTATGTTTTCCTAGAATGTTGGGGTTTGTCTCTAATCATCCTGGAATGGATCCCTAAGATAAGCATAAATAGAGCTTAAGTAAAGGCAATGAAGGTGAATGTTTAGAAAGGAAATTGATTTTCTGATAGCATTGTTAGGAAATGTGAGAAGCCACTAGCAAGAAGGTCAAGGTCAGAGGCCTATCTCAGTGCAAGCTACCTTGTCAGCATGAGGGTTATGCAAATGAATGATTTAGAAGTTTTGGAGTTGTGCAGGGTTGCACATCTCACTTCATCGGTGGCTTAAAACGATGGACATGCTTAGGGACTGCATGACACTATGTTAGAGACAAGCATTGCCTTAAAATGCATCATGAGCGCAAATAATGGTACCTCTCGTAATATATCAAACAATTCAAGGCACATTAGAAGTGCTAATTTCAAAAGAAACACATGATAGCTTGAACTGCTCATAAATCGGACTTTCATCTTTGTATCTTAATATACTCACCTGTGAAAGAAGAAAAACCACATCCTGCACACTCCTAACCTCCACCTCTCTTAGATTCTCGACGTATACGCCTTTCTTGATATCCTCTCGCATCTGCAAAAGGAATTAGAGAAAAATGTATTTTGCAGATCTGCTTGACTTATCTTGAGTTGCAAGAAGCAAAAAAAGCAGAAAATTTTACTTGCAAGTTGGTGGAAGATGGTTCTAATAAATCAGTTATCTGCTCATTATAAATCTCCAGAAATGAGCACTTGCAGGTGAATAGTAGCCGCTCCTCTTTCCGCAATCTCTCTTCCTGTTTTGAAGATAATCATTAAAAATAATGCGTAAAAGGTTAAAGTCGGCACACTCCCAAGTGACTGATCTCCAAGAAAGATAAGAAGAAAGACAGCAGAAAATTTGTTTTCTGTAGTCAACTTCTACTTTGTAATCTCTTTTCCTGTTTCAAAACTAATTGTATCAAAATAGTCTGTTGGGTCATAGGTGATACACTCTTAAATGACTGATCTCTAAAAAAGACATGCAGCAGAAAGACATAAAAGCCTTGCACTTCTTAATCAGGAAAGTTTTATCTCCGACCAGCAGAGCCTACTGAAAAGTCATTCACATAGGTGACAAGAGTGGTTGTACAGTACAGCTAGATTATTGACCTAGGTAGAAAGCTGGTTGTCCCAATGGTAACAATTTGACACATTGTCTGCCACCAATACATGGTGCTGGGGAAGCATTTCTTGCCACAATTCTGTAATCCCTCAGACTCCAACGTGTGGATGTTGATGCTCTTCACAGAATGTAAGCCACCAGAATCTTCATCTTATAATCCAAGAACCAAAGACACAGTTCCTTCAAGGTCCAACCATACAACATTTTCCACGTGAAGCAGCAGCCAGGCAGGGAGCAATTTCAAAAGCATACTGGCAAGCTTTGGCATGACAAAAGAAACTCTGAAGGGTTCAATCTTGACTATTCTTTCTTGCTATTCAATATCAGAGGCTAGCCAATGAGAGCGTCAAGGACTTTAGAACTCACAAAGTGCAGTTCCTGTCAGTGAAGCTAAGGAGCACAATCTTATGTGAGAACTTATTCGCATGTTATGAGAATCATAGGCACCCAGATTATCAGTCACGAGTGCTCTGGGAGTCCAAAAATCTATTCATATACTATGCTCCATCAAGCAAGTCCTCATTCAGGTCTTTTGCATGCATTTGAGAATCGAGATGTGTCAAATTTAGCCATGCATGTCAATTGTTAAGCCTACAAGAAGCTTAGACACAATTCTCTAGACATGTCTGGTTTTGGCAAAAAAAAAAAAAAAAGAATCGTGAAGTTGTGCAGTGAGAACCCCTTTGCTCACAAGATCTTAGTCATCTTGTGAAGGACTTAATATCCCATTAAAACTGTCACTCTGTTTCAGAACATTTACCAAGTTACAAAAGTTCTTAGTGCAAGGTGAATTGCCCAATCAGATGCGCATGAAAGTAGTCATAATGCCAGAAAACAGTCTTTACCAACAAAAAGAAGCCACAGTCACATCTAGTACTACACACACGTGTCTGTGCGCGCACGCATGTAAATACGTTGTCCTTTTGCTGTTTAAATGAGCTAAACATATGTATCAAATTGAAAGTGACATCAGTTACTGAAATCACATACCACTGAAATCTGGCCGAACAGATACTCAAAAATCCTAGGAGTAATTCCACGATTGTCGCTGGGCCGCTCCTCTAGCTCACCAATGTCTCCTAGCATTGTGTGAGTTTTACCGCTTCCCGTCTGCAAATCAGAAATGTTACAGTCAATGCTTCTGAAGTGGCCATGTTGCAGTAGCAGCCAAATGCACAGTAACTGCTTACTTGCCCATAAGCAAACATGCAGCTATTATAGCCAGACATGCAGTTGTCAACCATCGGTATACCTGCTATTGTGAATAGTTTTTCCTGGGCAAGTTCAATTGTTCATAACACATGGTTATGATAAACCTCCATGTGGTGAGATGACATGGACAACACAATTGGGATCATCTACTTAGCAGTTTACCTGTGAAATTTTATCACATGCAACATGATCGAAGGTAAACCTAGCCTCTGGTTGCCCAATATAAGTCAATGTATGTGCAGTCTCTTGCCTCAGGCACCTGCTATAACCTTGAGAAGCTATTTCTGAGGTGTTTAGTGGACGGCAGCGAATAAGTACCTGAAAAGGACGACGCGGACTTTGATAACTATGTTGCAACCTGTGTCAAAGGTCATGATTTGAAGACTTCTGAGCATCAAAGAGGATTGAGGTCATTTATACCTGCACATTGTGATCATTCCAGAATGAAGGATTTTCCTCTAGCTCAAAATATGGAACATCTGCACACTGATAATCGGAACCATGAGGCTGTGCAGACCGTACTGGCTGGGAAAGGTATGCACCCAATCGTAGGCCTGGCAATCCTGCACGAATGACTGTTGCACCAGAAGATGAAGAGCCATTGCTACCAGTGGTGTACTTCAGCGTGCGGGAAACATTGCGAGTAGGAGTTCCTGCAAGTTGAGTACTTCCAGAGTACCCTGGATCATTGGTACCTGATCGTAACGCTTTTGTTGAGCGGGGAGTGGACTGATTTGAATTACCTGCTCTGACTGAACACGGCTGCACACTATTAGAATTCAATTGAGCATCAAGAACGCCAACATTATCACTAATGTGGGAGGCTTCTGAGCATGAAGAACTCCGTAAGTGCTTGTTTGGTGTCCAAACCTCCATCCCTTCTTTCTGATGAGGGCTCTCCTGTCCACGCTTTCCACGTGGTGACAACAAGCTAGGCCCTGAGGAGCAGCTATCTTTATCAAAACCAGAAGTAGCTTGAAACCGTGGATGGTGCCATCCGAATCTGTTTCTTGCGATACCTGCAGCTGTTTGTCTTTCAGGAGTACCACCTGGGTTATCAGACCGTGGCAGTAACTTTGATTTGCCTCGTGGAGTGGTTGCCTGTACTTTGCTCTTCAAAATCAAATCATTGTTTCCAATCCCATCAGTAAGCTGGGAAGGTAAAGGAATGGGACAAAGAGGTGCTCGACCTGGAATCAATGTAAAGGCAGAACCAGACTCTTGATCATGACCATTTTCATTGCTACGACTATCTTGTTTACTTGGAGAATTCTGAGCTAGAGTTCTCATAGGAGACATCCCTTTGGTTGTCATTACACTGCCAGGCTCTTTAGCTAGGCTCAAGCCAATGATGAACCAAAACAGATGTTCTTTGTTGACACCAGAAACTAGTGCTGCTTCATCTTGACTTCAACTGCTAACATACAAGAGGTTTGAATAAAACCCTGGTTTTTCTCCCAATCCAGATTCTCAGAAATTGGAGCTGGGAAGTCAACAGACGCTTCCCGTTCTGCTTGCTGCTGAGCGTCTCCTTCAGTTTTGTGCGATCCAAGTTTGTGAGTATTCGTTCAACAAGAGCCGTCCCCATCAACTTCACAGCGGCATACATAGAAGCATAATATCAGAGGAATTTTCTGCTCGCAATGAAAGCGAGCTCATCCACATGCCTTATACCATATACTCCTTTTCCAGAGCCTTACAGGACTTTCATTCTTGCAAATTCCAAAGTTCTCGGACTCTTTTGGGCAGGCTTTCCGAGCTGTGAGGAGCTTCTGCAAACAGCAGAAGAAGATCGACGCACAGAGAAAGAAGCGTGCGAGGAGAGGAGGCAGAAGCAGGCTGCTAGTTACAGTTCTCTGATAGTAAGCGGACCCAGCAGATCTTCTTCGCTTGTCTTCACAGAAGCTTTATGTCCGGAAAGAGCAGCTTTGGAACATGCCCTTCCTCAATTCGTTTTGAATTTTGGAGGGACTTTGGAGCATCCAGAATTCCAAATGAAATTTGAAACACCCTACGCTTCATAAGAGGTGGTTTCCATGAAGATCAATGGTGCACACTGTTGGTGCTTTCGCAGCACTACCTCGGTACCTTTTTTGCATACCTTTTTCTAGGCTACACTTCACACGTTTCAACAAACCCTCACTTCCTACGCTTACTTGTGAGACGAGAGTTAGAACAAATTGACATGTATGTGAATGTCTGATTGGCAAGTGGTGGTCAATGGATGGAAAGCCCTTTGATTTGAGAACTTTGATAGATGAGCTTTTTGTGTTTTTTATCTCTAGCCCTGCCTCCACACTTTTTCATCAAGTTGCAACCTCAACCCCTTAGTTAAACCCACAAATTTCTCCTTGTTCCCCTACTTCCATTGTATGTTCCCTCCTCCTCTTCATATATTTGAACTATGCTCAACGATTAAATCTTAGAGTTGTGCTCTCTCTCTCTCTCTCTCTCTCTCTCTCTCTCTCTCTCTCTCTCTCTCTCTCTCTCTCTCTCTCTCTCTCACACACACACACACACACACACACACACACACACACAGTTGTGCCAGAGATCTACTAGCATAGCTTCTAATATTTATGTTCAATCGTGATACTTGAAGCCTATCTACTATTGTACCTATCTTCAAGTTAGGAGACCCCATGGAGCTTGGGAACTATCGCACTATGATGATTGGAGACACGTTGACACGGTTGTATGCATCCTTTCTTGAGTAGCAGGTGAGTAAATGGGCAGAGAGGTAGGGCATGCGTGCAGCCGGGCAGGCAGGGTTCAGGAGAGGTTTTTCTACTCTTGACCATATCCTGACACTCGGAGTCATTATTGAGGAGGGCAGATCAAATGGGAGACGGATCTATTGTAGCTTTGTGGACTTCCGCAAAGCACTTGACACGGTTCCAGAGCTAGATTGATGTGCACACTACATGAGATAGGAGTGTACATAGAGTTCATTTGGGGGATCATGGCATTATATAGGTCAATAATGGGGCATTTATGCACCCTAGAGGGTCTATCTACACCGGTTTACTCCACTATTGGGGTGAAACAGGGATGCCCGCTCTCTCCTACTCTATTTGGTATGTATATGGATGAGGTTTCTAACTATATTGAGAGAGATGGTGATAGAGGTGCACAGCTTGCAAGGACATGGATTCCACTATTGTTATATGCTGATGATATTGTGTTGATCTCCGATTCTCCGGAGGGGATTCAACATCCCTTGGATGCATTGCAAAGGTTTGCCCATGAAAGTGTTTTGTCTATCAACCTTGGTAAAACCAAGATTATGGTGTTGAATACCACCCCACAATGGATCAGGAGGTCAGCACTTAATCATAAACATGCCACAAATCGACTACAAATCAGCAAGTTTCACCGATGATTTATTTATTTGAAATCTTGATCATGTGAATGATTAAGCCAACTATTTGGAAAATCGAATTGGAGTTGAACAAAAGGTAAGGCTAGCTCTCACGCTCCATGATAAAGAAGACCAGGAGACAGTGGAGTATATAGATGCTTACACCTACCTTGGGGTGGTCTTTAGTGGACCAGCATTTTCATTGAGGAGAGCAACAGAGACTGGACTAACCAGAGCCCATGCAACATTGGGTAGATTGGAGAGAATGTGTTCACAGGTTCAGTTTCAGGAGCCTCGGATGAAGCTCTGGCTCTTTGACACTTTGGTGGCTTCGCATTGTTCTATGGAGCTGAGATATGGGGACCTTCATTGGATCATCATGGGAGGTTGGGTCACATTGATGGATGGGGGAACATGGAGAAGCCTATGGTCTTTATGATCTCGCGGCTCATTAGAGCCAAGGCTTTAGTACCACGTGACATTGTCCAAGCAAAGCTAGTTGTCCCCCACTAGTGGTTGAGGCGCTCATTAGATCGGCCTCCTTCATTCACCACCTACGGGAACTTCCCAGAGATAGATATGCCCGCCTAGCACTTGAATCCTCTTGACAATTAGCCATGCAAGGAGATACAGCATGTTGGTATGGGGAGATGATATCATTTCAAGCACATGGGTTCAACATAGACAAATTGCCCCCCTTCCAGTACTCATTAGATGCACCCTCCCTAATTCTTACACAATTTGAGATCACCAAGCTCATCCGCCAGGAGATGACTTGGCTAGATACTAGGAGGACTTAGATACAACCAGCTTAGGAGCTGGGCACCAAGACGGCTTTCTATAGAGAGCATCTTCTCCAGCTTATTGAGGATGGTTTTGTGACAAGGCCCAGATACACGAACACCCACTTGTCTCATGGGATCTCCATGGGATACGATGTGCTATTGGCCAGATACACACATCTTCACACCTGCTGTGCTGCAGATCGAGACTGGGAGATACAGTGGAGTACTACACATGCCATTGCCCATTCTACTATGAGATATGAGGCCGCTTTCATTGTTTGTTCATAGAGGGCTTTGGACCACTATCCAACTTCATGGGGTATGATGATCAGAGATGCCTGGGTTTGTTTTTGCTCGAGCTGCACGCACTCACACACACACACACACACACACACAAACACACACACACACACACACAGAGAGAGAGAGAGAGAGCATGATGAGAGGAGAGGCTAGCCAATCTCAGAGACGGGTCACAAACTTCTTCAGAGCAGACACTGGACAACTACAATAGCAAAGCCCACACTCTCCTCGCACTAGAGGCACACCGATCGACCGAGCGACCGAGTTGGGGAGATCCAGATGCCCACAACTGCAGAGGATTACAGAGCATCAATGGAGGCTGCATCAGAAGATTTTCGGATCACTTTGACCCGACATACACGACGCCCGATCAGACTATTGACAATGGAGGAGATTGATGAGATCCGCCAGCGATCGATGTTGGATCTCCGATGATTTAGCTCTTTTTGAGGATACACCCACATTGTGTTGTTTTAAGACACCATTCACTCCATCCTCCACTCATATCCTGCACAATCCCAGCTAGCTGCTTAATTCACATGTAGCAACTTAGGATTCCACAGTATTTTTATTTTGTTACTCAAACTTTGTATCAGATCCACCACATTGTAACTTTCTGGGCTCACAGGTCACTATGGCCTTTTAAAGACGTTAATATACCATTTCATTTCATCTCTCTCTCTCTCTCTCTCTCTCTCTCTCTCTCTCTCTCTCTCTCACACACACACACACACACACACACACACACACACACACACATAGAATTTGATAATTCCTTCAACCATAGCGGAATTTTGGTGAAAAGAGAGAGTATTTCTTTAAGAGTATTATTTGTAAGAGAAGAGAAATGCTTGGTTGGAGTCTACAACAAGAGTACGTAGTTAGGAGGAATCTCTAACCCCGAGCAAATACTTCCGAGCAAACAGGAAACCGAGCTAATATATACAATAGAAAAGAGCATATCAACATTGCAATAGTTTAGATATTGAACATAGAGTAGCAAAATGAACCGGTCATATCTTAATTTTTTTCAAATAACAGAACGAGGAACCCCAAAACCCGAGCAAGTTATCACGACCTGTCCCAAAAATTGAGCAAAATAGAAAGAATAATACATAGGAAGTCATAATCAAACTTAGGAATAATGAGGGTGAAGGAAGATGAGGTAAGAAAGAACTTACAAAATTGAAATTCTCATCTTAGAGTATCTCTTATGATTTAGAAGGAGAAATACATTGGCCTCTTAGGCTCAATGCCAATGTGCTCTTTCCAGTACGATCATAGCCATATTCACGTGAGAGCTTAGACCATGTGGAAGTGTTAGTTCTTGCACATATCTTTGCACGTTGTTCACTTGGTTCAAATTTGGGACAACCAATTAGGCACAAAAACCCAAGCAACATATTTCATACCACTTTTTGTTAACAAGTGTCACCAGACATATTATATGTCGTTGTCGTAGAGGAAACCTTATGACAACTTTTTTGGTAATACTACACTTTGATTGGAGGTGTGTTTTTTGGATTGCTCAAACTTCTCCCTTCTCTCTCTTTCTCTCTCTCTCTCTCTCTCTCTCAAAAAATTATGTACATTGTATTACATCATGTCATCTTGGTCTCAATTATGTCATGATTGTGTCATAAACTGCAAACATCTCTCCTTGAACTTTCCATTCGAGACATTGACACAATCCTCCATCATCTTTTTCTTAATGATCTCTCTCTCTCTCTCTCTCTCTCTCTCTCTCTCTCTTTGTGTGGTAAAGAGGGTATGTATACCATTCACAAAACGGCATTCTCATCATAATGAAAATGTTTTTGTGATGATGCATGCCATACAAGTTGGAAGCTTCATAGCATATCATTCTATTTTTGAGTGAAATAGATAAACAACATATTATCTTGGCCAAGATGGGTATATTGGTATTAAGGGCGAACATGTGGGCCTTGATAACTATTACACCTTAACTTGAATGCAGAAGGAACCTGAAATCTTGTAGACGGATTTGATGTTGGAATACCATGTTGGTTGATGACGTTTTTGAAGTTGTCAGGGATAGAAATGCAAAGGCACAAAGAGCTAGATGATTTGAGGAGGTTGCAACATCCATTATTAGCAGTAGGGGTGGGGGGTTGGAGCCTAGAACATACTCGCTACATTGGTTGTAGAGTGCCTGAGTGCCGGGGCAAGCAGCATTGGCAGCCAGCACTGTCCAAGACCCATCGGTGACTAGCATTACGATCACCACAACCATCACAAGGCGGGTAAAGCCTCCATAGATTGATCCTTCTCTCTCTCTCTCTCTCTCTCTCTCTCTCTCTCTCTCTCTCTCTCTCTCTCTCTCTCTCTCTCTCTCTCCCCTAAAGAATCCAACACTTTTTCACATTAGTATAGGTTCGTGTGTTTGGAGCCTCTCAAGAAACAATGGAACCACATAGCCAAGCCTCCCAAGAAACAATGGAACCACATAGCCAAGCCTCCCAAGGCAATAGAGGTTTATCATTTGCAATTCCACCTACTAGTGCTTGATAGCTGTTCTTACAAAATAGTTGGTGAAGACAAAGAATAGATCATGGAGCTTGTACTTGTACAACACTTACACGTTGATCATTACCATTAGCTGAAAGAGTCTTTGGGCCTTCAGGAATATGCATTTCCTGCGAAGGAGGTGGATTTATGATTGTAATAGGCATAACAATATCATCAAAAAGCCTACCTTGCATCTCTTGATGCTCTTGGCATAATGCATACAACAGTGGACTAAGCAAAGATCACAAGGAGAATTATGTAGATAGAATTTCTTTTGCAAGGCTTGCCGAAATAGTCCTCTGTATATGCCACACATCCACCACGTAAAAACTTGTCCTTTCCCAATAGAAAAGGCCGCATGAGGATTGACTGCACAAAAGGCTACAAATGGTAGCAGCAAGTGCCAATCCACCCTCCACAAATATGACATGGCATGTCCAAGGTACTTTAGTATTTTGATATTCCTCCCAAACAAGACACATGGGAAAATCAAGCCTAATTACCAACAAGAATCAAAGTGGTCAGCACAACCACAGATGCACGTATACTCAGCTCGGCTTCTTGTATGGTGGCCACAATTTTTATTTGTATTTTGGCAAGCTCTACTTCTTGTGACCACAACGCAAATTTCTTGGCTAGCTCTGCATCTGCTTGAGTCATCTCAGCCTTCCTAGTGTTCTCAAAGATCTTGGTCTCTGCTTGAACAAGAAGCTCCTTCTGTTTTGCAATTTGGACCTGCTAGAGTGACATACGTTGGTCTCGGTGTCAGCTTTTGCGGCATTCTGATGTTGTGTGAGACCTTGTCGCTCCTTGGTGCCGACATCACCCTTATACTTGGCGTCAGCGATGGCGATCTTGGCGCTAGTGGCCGCGTCTTTTGGGCGAGGAAGGACAAGTACTCGTGGCTGGGGACATGGACGAGCTGCTTGACATTGGCGTTGTATACGAGGAGGCCAAAAGTTGAGCTCAAGTTGCACTTTCTCGAAGACGGCGAGCTTGAACTGTTTGGTGCCTATGAAAATGTCCTCCATGGTCATGGCGGCGGCGAGGACGCGGGTTTCGCCTTCGATGATGCACTTGAAAAGGTCATTGACATGGTTGTAGTTTTGTTCATGGGGGGCGATGAGGCAGGTGTATTTGATGAGGGCGGCTTTGGGGCCGATGGTGAAGACGACGGGGAAAACGAAGGGGAGCTTTTCGATGCTCATGGCTTGAACGTCAAAGTCGTAGGAAGGATCCAGGTTTTCTTGGCCACCTTCTCTCTCTCTCTCTCTCTCTCTCTCTCTCTCTCTCTCTCTCTCTCTCTCTCTCTCTCTCTCTCTCTCTCTCTCTCTCTCTCTCTCTCTCTCTCTCTCTCTCTCTCTCTCTCTCTCTCTCTCTCTCTCTCTCTCTCTCTCTCTCTCTCTCTCTCTCAAGGAGCACGCGCCGGCGCGCGCTCCTTGAGAGAGAGAGACTGTGCAAATTCCTACTGCCGACTGTTCAAAGTATGACGGAATCTCCATCAGCTGTATTAATGACGTCTTTGCGTAGTTGCTGCAGCATCAGATCAGGCACGAGCAGCTTATCATAGAGAGAGAATCTCATTGGGAAATTGATGCAGTAGATTTGGGTAGCAACGATTATTCAGGTTATGTGCGCAGCCACAATCCCTACAAGCCTATTGTGATCGGCATGCTGTTAGGGTTTTTTGTATCATTTTTTATGCGTTCCTATAGGACTTTGTTGAGCATCGATGTAATTGAACAAAATAACCTAAGACCACAACTTTGCAGTGTATATATGTTACAGAACAGAGAAATTGACTGACGTTATTTGTGTACCTTAACAAATTTGAGAACTACAACAGAAGACTTCTGTATCAAAATCAGTTTCAGCAGGTGAAGGACAATATGCAGCACCGTTGAGCTCTCCTACTACAGTCTTCAAATGCGCGGTGCCGAGAAAGGGAGTGGAGAGGCACAGCCTTTGGCGAAGTAGGTCTCCATTGCAGTCAAGATCAACCTGGCCATGTCATGTTGTAGGACATTGCAACTAGGCGAGGAGGCCGTTTATGTACAAGCAATATGGCAAGACAGGTTACATAAAAGGCCCGTAGCTTGCACATGCAAATAGCACTAAAAATAGAAAGGCACCACTTGAACACCGTTGCAAATGGCTAGGGGAGAGGCATTGCTTTCCGATACCTGCGATAGAACCACGTTTTTGCTACGGTACGCTAAGGTCCAATTTGGTGGTGGGATAGCCTGAAATCTTCACCGACCGGCACGTGCTTTTGGGTGCATGCGTGCAGCCTAGAGAGAGAGAGAGAGAGAGAGAGAGAGAGAGAGAGAGAGAGAGAGAGAGAGAGAGAGAGAGAGAGAGAGAGAGAGAGAGAGAGAGAGAGAGAGAGAGAGAGAGACGTGCCCACAGGAGCTGTAGGGGCAAAAAATTCCCAAAATACCCTTGTATCTATTTTTGGAGGGATTGTTCAAGATTTTTTAATCTTTATTCCTTTTTGACAGTTGAGATCCGGTTTTGCATGCTTAGCAGGTAATTTGTCACAAATTACCTTGCAAAAAAAAGGCAATTATGTATAGAGATAATGAAGCAATTCATCTCCAAAGCCTACATAATCAACCCATAGTCTCAATCTAGCATCTTTTTAATCTTTGGAGAAATTTAATTTCACAACTAGGAGTATTTTGAGAATTTTGGAATATTTGAAGGGCATTTTGGAAATTTGTGACAAAATAATAGGGGTATTTTGGGAGTTTTTGAAATTTGAGGGGTATTTTGGGAATTTCCACAAATCAGAGGGGTATTTTGGTAATTTTCCCTTTGAATCTCTAACAAGCTGAAACGACACAAAGTGAAGGATTGGCTCCAAGTTATCGCTTCTAAGAAGGACATAAATGTGTATGAATTGAGATACTTCAATATCACAAAACGAGAGAAGAAGATTGTTTAACGTCGTAGGAAACTATCCCAAGAGACCTTAAAAATCTATCTATTGACGAGAGAGAGAGAGAGAGAGAGAGAGAGAGAGCAGTGTTCACGAAAGACTTCTCTAGCAACCGATGTGAAAAAGGAGAGCATGGGAAATCTCTCGGTTTTTAGTAAAAATTATAGGGTTTTTACCATTAAAATCCTCCAACTTTAGCAGAGTAGAAAAGGGTAGATAAAGATAAATAAGGGAGTATAAACTTTGAGCCATATGCGTTGGAATTTTTTTTCGGTGCAAGGTTAGGTGACCCTCCAAAGTAGCCGAAACTTTTCAATATTTGTCCTTTAAAAATACAATAAAGGTTGTTTTTTTGTGCACAGAGAGAGAGAGAGAGAGAGAGAGAGAGAGAGAGAGAGAGAGAGAGAGAGAGAGAGAGAGTATAGCAAAAAAACAGACTTTACATCGTAAAATATTTGGCCTACTCGATGGCAGGCTCATCATTTTTGCTATAATCTCACTCTCTTCTCTCTCTCTAGCAGCGCACTCCATGTGTGTTGCTAGAGAGAGAGGGAGAGAGGGAGGGAGGGAGAGCGAGCATAACAAGAAAAAAAAATAGACATTATGTTGTGAAATATTAGGCCTTGTCAACGGCAAGGCCTAATATTTTACAACCTGACGGCAAGCTCGTCAGGTTGGAATTCCTCTCTCTCTCTCTCTCTCTCTCTCTCTCTCTCTCTAATAGTCGAGGGGAAAAAGCTTGAGGACAATAGGGGTTGAGAGTATAAAGAGAAAGCCCTCAAAATGGGTCCTTACCCCGGATGAGGCGTCATGGTCAAGCAGGGCCAACAATACTACGAATGAGTATACCATTGATTTCACCCCCATCTTTCTTCTTATGTTGTTAATGATTAACGAGCTTGCCAACAACAAGGACCTTTATTCTACAAGAAAACCTCTCCTCTTGCCATCACATTTTGACACTCCCTTCCTCTCTCTCTCTCTCTCTCTCTCTCTCTCTCTCTCACACACACACATTTCCCACGGCGTTAAAAATTCTCTTCTTTTTCTTCTAAGTTCTTTACTAATTTTCCCTTTTAGTTTCTCTCTCTCTAGCAATCAACACTAACATAGAGTCCTAGATCTAGCAATTTCGTCTAATGAGTAGCAATTTAGGAATTACCAACATCTATATGCAAAATTTTGAAGTGTATCTTATGTAAGCAACGTTTGTTACAAATTCGGCAAAGTCACAACTTCTAAAGTGTTCCTTATGTAAACAACATTTTTCACAGATTCAACAAAGTCACAATTTTTAGCCGGCTACAAATATATTAAGCCCTAATTTTTGTGAACACTAGCCAATGGTTTATGCTACTTCCTACTTACTACGGTGGAGGTAATCGAGTAGCACTATAAGAGGATCATCCCTATCATTTTGAAGTTATGGTCAAGTTTGGAAAGAAAAAGAATATCACCTTACAAACCATGAATAATGGGAGCTTAGTTACGGTTCATGCAAACTACCTTGATTTCACAAATTACCTTGCTCGGTTTTTTGTTTGCTCGGATGTTTTCGCTTGGGGTTTGGTAGGACTCCGTAGTTAGTTAGCTTGGCACGCAAATTCACTTGAAAAGAGAGAGTAGCATTGCCAAGAATTGAGGACCGGATTCACTTGAAAAGAGAGAGTAACATTGCCAAGAATTGAGGACCGGATTTACTTGGAGCCGGTTCCCCCCTCCAAAAGGACTTTGTATTGTAAATTCTCCCATGAGAGAGATTTGATTACAATACAATCTTTGTGCTCTTCAAAAGCCACATTGATATCATGAAGATGCACCATTAATTACGCTTGGTGAGATCTCTATCCCAAGACCTCAAACACCTTCAAAGGTGGTGAGAGTTAGCGGGGATTGAGGTAGATTGAGAGGAAGTTTCTACAAGAAAGAAGTACTCTTCCTACTTACATCTATTCATAAAGCATAGCATAGCATAGTACAGTAGTTAAAGAAGATGATGAGCATGCTTGTGAGCAAGACACTTGCTTGGATTTGCATTACATGGTCAAGTAGGCTCTCTACTTCTCATACGACTTGCTTCGTGCAAAAGTGAGCATGCCTTGGATGCTAAGAGAGATCCCCTCCCATCACATTTCCCTAGGATAGCATACTTTGTTGCTATTGGTTCTTGCCAAAGACTAGCCAATAGATAGCTTTCTTCTCTTTGGCCAAATGCATGAGCATATTGACAAGCGTCCTTATTTCCTTTGTAAGAAGGTGAGCTTGATCCTTTAAATATGTGAAAGCTTAATTCTCGTTGGCTCTCAAGGTGTACTATCCAAAACTCTATGCTTAACGTAAGTCCTAGATGCCGTGTTTGAGAGAGAGAAGAGTCTAGAGACTTAATATACATGAAAAGTCATACTCCTACGAAAGAGGGTTTGAAATCCACAAGTGGGGGTGCCTACTTGGAATTCTAGCACATCATATAAGCCTTAATACTAAGAATCAATAGCTTGAAATACCTAGACCTTGCAATAGTCTTTAGCATTATTACCTGCCATAATATTCTCCTAAAGCTAGGCTAATTTAGTCACTAAGTCAAGGATGATTAAAGTATTTTCCCAAACTCATAGTAAAAAAATTGGGTAAGATAGTAGGCATCCTACCTACTTAAGCTACTAGCCCCCCTACCGGCTTAAGCTAGTAGGCTCCCTATCGACTTGCTCAACCTAGTGCCTTTTCTTCTAAGACTTTTGGACTATCCTTTGGAGGCTTAATGAAGCTACCGTTGGGTCTTCATTGGAATTTCATTGCTCTTTGTAGACTATCTCTCCTTTTAGTCCTCTACCTAGGACTGAGATAAGTCTTAACATCACATATTCATATTCTAGCTCTTGTTCTCTTTATCTTCCCATTTTAAATGGCCAATTTAGAATGATAAAATCATTGAGAAAGTTTGTTAGTGGGTCGTCGCGACGGACGTCTGCATCATAGCTCTTTTGTACTAACATAATGTCAATATGCAAGGAAGCAACTCGGGATGGGGCACGGAGACTTAATGAGAGTGTCAATCTCACCAAAGTGAACTCAGAGAGCTACTCATACTACGACAAAAGCAAATCAACCACTTCCTAGTCAGAAAATCAGTATGCATCCAATCTCACAGCTTTAGGTCATCACGACTTTTTCGACATCCAAACGAATTCGGAGTGCAACGAAACTTAAGGAGAGGTATTACAACACCTAGGGGCACAACCCTACCAAGTTCTGCAACTATCTGGGGAGGTACATAAATCACGGTCCATCACAAAAAATGTGTAGAAAACTGAAATAGAACTATACGGAAAGGTCCCCCTTAATCATAGAAACACTTATCCATGGTCAAAACATCAAAATACAACCATTTAAACCTTCAAATCAATGTATTTTGCTCACAAGCAATGCGTCGCGAACCACAACAGAATTAAGAATGGTTATACTTAAATTGTAGAGCAAGAGACAAGGAACACATGTGCTATTAGGAAATGAATTCTAATTACCAGTCCAGGAGAAAAGTGGATTACAACTTGTAGCAGCAAGAAGCTTCTCACAGTGCACGTTCCAAAACTCTCCTCAGCTAATGATATCCTTTTGTCTGAAACTAAGGGTTTTGACTTAAAGGCTAAGGGAACTTTCCCACGGCATTTCGGCCACTTACAAGGGTGTAAACTCAGAGAGGCTAAGAGGGTATGCCAAAATATATTACAATTACAAATCTTCATTAGTTGAATTACACAGCTTCATTCGAAAAAATTAACGAGTATTACAGGGTTTGGTGTACATCCGCATGTTACGTGTCAGTTTGCTGTATCCAACAAACATTCCCTCTTCCTATTCATTGCACGTCCTCGTGCAATCTGTCTCTGAGTGTAGTCTATTGTCTTTTCTCTAATGTTGCAATGATGTGCCTGAACTTTTGCGCTCTTGCCTCGATCTCCACTTTTATTGCCAGCTCTCTGAAAGGGTTATTGCTGAGAGTACTTTGATATGCTATATGGCGTGCTAGCAAATCTTTTGTCATGGGATTGAATATGGAGGAGTCCACTTTGAAAAATCCAGTCATGAACGCCTCCTCAAAAGTCTGCATGTAGTGGGAGGGCAGGAACATGACTCTTGCATAGAATCCCATGATGGCATTCTTTCTTGGGATTTTGGTCTCCATATTCAACCAGAGCCCTCTTGTGCCTTCCACAAAAATTTTCCAGGGATGCTCCGCTACCTCTATATCATTGAAAGTCATCATGGAGGTGATTAGCATCTTGGCAATTTTCATGAGCATTTGGCATGTGAGATCCGAGATCTCCTTCATCATGTTAATGACCCCTTTGAGAGTCTGAACCATATACTGCTATGACGGGGGGTTGTTATTGATTGGCTTTGTTAGAACTGGGTAGTTCAACACTGCCGGCCTTTTGCTTTGTCGAGAGTAAAAGCTGTCCCAGGATCGCCATCTGTTGATGGGACAGTAAGTTGGGTTGATCTTGAGGTGTTGCAGAGCGTTCCTATAGTAGTAAGTTTCATCTGTTGGTCTTTGCTCAAACCACTTATTTTGCCAGAGGGGTTGATTGTCAATGATGGTCTGAATTTGAATTGCAGTGACTCCCGATAATCCCCTAGGTTGTTTGGTTCAAGGTTAGTTAGCATTCTTTGCTGCCACAATCTAGCCTCCTGCCGTATCAGTGGTGGCAGGGCGATCATCTCATGCCCGAGGTTCTTTACCACCTCATCTTGAGTGATCACGAGGAGGGTAGCCGATTCCATCACTTTCAATTCATATTGCAGATATGCTTTGTGCGAGGGGTCTTTGACTTTTGAGATCCAGTGCTGAATTTCGTCCTTGGCCGAATCCGAAATGGCTGTCGCAGGTGGATCTGCAGATTCCTGTGTTGCTTTTCCAATCTTGTAGTTAGCACATCTATTTGGTGAGCGTCGAATGTGGATTGCTCAAACCCTCCTTCTTGCTCAAAGTCTACTGGGGCTGTTTGTTGAGGCTTTGCTTGATTTGCCCTCAGAGCCTCCAAGTCCCCCAGTGCCTCTGCCAAGTGCTTCCTCAATTCTTTGATTTCCTCGTCTTTTGGTTTTTGCAGGGCCTTATGTCCTGCTGTCATGATTTGTCTATCATACGTATCTTGAGCCAGGGCCTCTTTTAGATCTTTAACCTCTTGGTTTAGGGAGGTTGATCTAGCAGTCGGTTGAGGAGGTGGGAGTCTCTTGTATGGCTAAGAACTGAGTCAGGGGAACTGGGTTAGGGTCCTGCTGACCATCGCGTATGACTCTTGCAACTTTTTTGTTATGTTCCCTTTCTTTGGTTAGTTCCTTCTCAAGGCGTTGCTGCTCAACTGGCAGTGAAGAGTTTGCCTCATTAAACTGTTGCACCTCCTTGTAATAGTAGGCTGCATTTTCTTGTCGTCTTGGCAGCTTGGATTGGACTTGTAGTTGTGCTTTCTCCAATTCCTCTATTCTTTGTTTTAGCTGCAAGGTATTTTCAACTGCCTCAGACGTGTCTCTTTTGGTATCTTCCAGTTCTAGCTCGTGCAGGTTGTAGAGAGCCCTTTGGCATTGAAATTGGAGCTTGATCTGCTCTAAATGAGCATCAATGTCAAATGACTTGATCATTTCTGCTTCGTGCTCTATTACAGCTTGCGATCGAGGCAATTTTGGTTTCTGCTGGCTTTTCTGACCTTGATCTGATGTCCCAGCCTCATCAATTGTTTTTTCCTTCAATTTCAATTTTTCTATAGCTACTGAGATTGTGGTAGGCTTTGGGTGTGTTACCTCCATTTCCTGATATGTCTTTTGTTTCGACTGCATCTGCTCCGCTCTTTGCTCTGGGAGGTCTACAATTTTTATTTTTTTTTGGTTGTAGTCTCTGAAGGTACCTCAATGTCGTTGGGAGAATCAAATTCCTGGCCCTGCTCATTAAGTGTCTTCCTCTTCCTTCCCTTGTGAGTTAACTTCCTCTTTTTTGGTCTGAGTGGATTCGTCAGACGATTCGAGATCATCAATGCGTGGTCTCTTTGCCTCTTCTTTCTCTCTTAGCTCCATGTTTTGTTTGAGCTCATTTTGGATTCATTGCCGCATGGCGCTGGCAATCTCTTGATTCACTTCGACTTCTTGTCTTTTTCGTTTCTTGATTCGTTCCAAAGCTGTTGCCTGCCTGCGTAGCAACGTAATGTTTTCTTCTTCTTCTTCTTCTTTCTCATTATCAACTGCCCCAAATTTGACCAATTTTCACCAGTGCATCTAGGATTACTATACGCACAAGGGTATAGTGTAACATATGAATTCTGGCAAAAAGGAACATGGATTGCGATCCATGTTGGGAAGCATTTTGAAAATCCAACTAGGGGAAGTTGTTCTTGGGCATATGGAGATGCTATTGTGCAAATTTCTCTGGATTTAGGGTTGGAGGTACGTGGATCATGATCCATGTTGGACAACATTTTGGAAATCTAATGATACCATATGGTAGGGTTCATCTAGATGGTGCCTTGGTCCAAAATTTTTGGGATTTGGATCATTGGTTTGGTACTTATGCTGATTTTTGAAAATATTCTTCAGACTTAAAGAAATTTGGCATTTTGAAGTAAATTTTGGAATTCAAATGGCTTGAAATTTCATGGCTTGGCTTCTTTGAGCATTCTAGGCAAGATGGTATGGATTTTTATTTGTTTGGGCAAAAAGGTACATGGATCGCGATCCATGTTGGGCTGAATTTTGATACAGTTTCTTTGCACGTACGTTCCCATAGGTCTTCCTAGTACACTGGTGAGAATTTTTCAAATTTGGACATGGATTTTCTTAGTTTACCCCATTTCCCAGTTTATGGCCATGTTTTTTTTCGTCTTGACCATATATGTTTTTTGGAACCACTTTTGGGCACATTTTGTGCCTGATATCTGTTATTGCCTTGATTTCTGATGTTTTGTGCCTATAATTCACAGCTTTGCCCATCCCCCTGTCAAATCCCACCAGAATATGAATCCATTGAAGGGGAAAAATTGATCCATGCAAATTGGACCACTTTGCAGGTAATTTTTTGCTTGGTTTTGATCCTAAAAACACCTTTAAGTTGCATCTTTTTTATGATAGGCTTTGAGGAGAGTGTGAAGCTTCCCAACTGGCATTTTTTCTTTGAAAATGGCCAAAAGACCATTTGTAGACTGAAGGTAGCAACCCAGGAGGATTTGATGATTTTAAGAGCAATTTTTGTGATTATTTTTGCAGCATCATTCATATTTTTACATTCCCCAGCTAGTGAACCACTCCTGCCCTGATTTTGGGCAAAAGGTACATGGATTGCGATCCATGTTGGGAAGCTTTTTGCAATTCCAGCTAGAGGGGGTTGCTCCTGGTCACTTGTGAATGCTTCCGTATAAATTTTTTTGAATTTAGGGTTTGAGGAACATGGATCACGATCCATGTTCCACCACCTTTTGCAATTGTTTTTGCCCTGCCTGATTCTGCCAACTACTAGGGGTCTACTGATGAAATGTTTTTGGTTTTGGGTGAGTTTTGAAGTCCCCCAATGGTCATGATAGTTTGTAGATTTTGTGACTTTGTACTGCTCTGATATGTTGTTTTGGCAATGTTGATGCAGTATGGGACATACATACATGTTCTTGTAGGGTTAATGATCGTACCTGTCGAATCCGGTGTGGTAAGAGCTACCGAGGTCGCAGCGGGAAAAAACAAAGCCGAAAACCCTATTCTTCTCTCTCTCTCTCTCTCTCTCTCTCTCTCTCTCTCACTCACTCACTCACTCTCTTTCTGTGTGTGTGTGTGTGTGTGTGTGTGTGTGTGTGTGTGTGAATGCAAATGAGCTTATGTTGCCCAGTTTGACTATATGTTCCTAGTCTACCCGGAATGCCCCATTCATACTTACCTCCATTGATCATATCTTTTTGTTCATATCACCTGCAGTTCAGACCGTTCTTCATACTGATATTCGATCGACAAATGACGTTCGATATGCAGTTTTGATCCTTTAGAAGTTGGCTCAAAATCCATCATGTGCCAAATCTTTCCATATCTGCCATGTTCGAAGTCCTTGCTTTGAAGTTTCGGCGTTTGCTTTCAAAAGTCAATTCCGACTTCCTTGGCTCGACTTATCAAATTTTGTTGATTATCTATCATTTTTTGCTTTTTAGTAAAAGAAAATTATTTACAATTATTATTAGTTGACTAAAAGTTAGCCAAAATTAGTGATATCTCTCATACATACGTATTCTTAACCCTGTATTAGACGGTGTCAGTATGGCTCACGATTATGCTGGCTAAGAGTTTATAAGGCTCTGAAAAGCTTGTTTTTAAGAAAACAAAAAAGAATTGAAATGATATGATAATAATATATACAAAATGGTAATCCTTCTGTATTTTCCTTCTGCATTTTCCCTCCTTCCTAGAGTGAGCCATCCCAGGCGAATATGTGTTAGAGTGCATGGGAACAAAGAACGTGTCTATGCATAGCCGTATAGTGTGGCTCTATGATGCGAATAGAGGATATGCATGGGGAAACAAAATGCTGTGCAAGAGAGTGGTGCTGAACATTATGCTCAGTGGCTGCTGATGGCAAGGTTACGTTGAAGCTGCGTGGTCTGAACAGTAGTAATTGTATAAGACGCGCCTTGTGTTTAACGGTGACCTGCAAAAGTTCTGATCTTGCTTGTTGGTTTGATTGAGGGCTTTGTTTTGGTCGCCACTGAAAGTTCTTTGGTGTGGATTCCCTTGAAGAAGCATCTTGTGGACACATTTGTTTGGTATCCATACCCACTTGACGTCTTTTGGTTGTCGATGGTGGATGTTGGATTGGCCTAGGTTGTCCGACAAAAGTCTTTGGTAGTTTATCGAGGTTTTATTTTTGTTGTGGCAATGTAGGCTGATTTGTATTGCTTTGTCGTTTTGGTATCCACAATTTCTTCATATTGGTTTGCATGATGGATTTTTTAAATATTTTCCTGACCATGGTTGGAGAATATCGCTGAATTGGAGCAGGTGGTGATTTTAGAGGTTCTCATACATGGTCTGTTTGTACAAAGGGTGTGGCAAAAGATTGGTCCACTTGTCTGAGCTTCAAGGTATTGTCCTACCAGTTTGGCGTGGCCTGATAAGTGTGCATCCATGGAACTCCTAGAGTAACTGCTTCGTTAAGATCCTGGTCCTTGATCACATGAAATTGATGAGGATAAATTTTTCCATCAACAGTGATTGGTAAATTTATGTGTCCTAGACTGTCCATTGTGCCTTTGTTTTCCACTTTGAACCCTGTCGTGTTTGGCATTAGAGATTCCCTTGTGAGTTTTCTGAAAGTGGAGTAGTTAACAACATTAGCTCTTGCCCCAGTGTCCACTAATGCTCGCTCGATGGTGCCATCAGCAAGTTGTAAATTAATGGGTAGATCCATTCCACCTAACCATGTAGCCACCGTTTGTATGGATGCTATCGGAATAGTATCGATACAATCGTTTTGTTGTGCTTTTCTTTGAAAGTTTCCTTGATCCTTGTGCTTTAGTATTCTGATTTTGGCTTCCTATTGTGCCTGTCCCCGAATGTCATGTGCTTGATGTGTGCGCTAATCTATTGCGTGTATTGTTTTGAGTTCTTCTGGTGTCAGCGGAAGAAGATATTTCTTTAATCTGCAACCACTCGTCCAATTAGGCATCTCCTCACCTGCTAATGTTGCGAGCTTGATGGTGCCACGTTGTGATATATCATGTATCACAAAAGGCCCCATCCCTCGCTTTTTGAGTTTTTTGGAGTGTTGTTTGAAAGTAAAAATCAAAACATAATCCCCTTTTTGGAACTCCTTGCCAATCATATGTTGATCATGGAAAGCCTTTATTTGTTTTTTTTGAGCATATGTCACAGCTATTGCTTTAATTCTGGTTTCATCTAATTGCTCCAGGGTGTCTAGTCTTTTTGATAGCTCGTGGCCCGTCCACCCCAATTGTGTTGCAACTTGTAAGGTTTTGATTAAGAATTCCATTGGTAGAATCGCATTAATCCCGAACACCAAGTTAAAGGGAGTCGTCCCGATGAAGTTTTAAAAGCTACTCTGTAAGCCCATAATGATGTGTGTAGCTTTTGATCCCAATCATTTCTTGAATCACTGACTATTTTGGCAAGTACAGTGCATAAGATTTTGTTGGTACCCTTCGCTTGCCCGTTAGCTTGCGGGTGATAGGGTGCTGATTTGCGATGGACCACTATGAATCGTCAAGGAGGCTTTCAATGATGTTGTTTAGAAAGTGTGTTCTCCTATCGCTCACTATTTCTATGCGTAGACCATATCTTGTAAAGATGTGTTCGAAAAGGAACTGAGCTGTAGTTTGTGCATCGTTTTTCTGTGTTGCCTTCGCTTCTGCCCATTTCGTCATGTAGTCTGTTGATACTATAGTGTATTGTGTGTGCGATCTATATCTCGGAGGTATGATGGGACCAAAAAAGTTGATGCCCCATTTGGCAAAAGCGCGTACCCCCATCATTGGCCTTAATAACATTTCATCTCTCCGTAGGGGTGGTTTGGTGCGTTGACACTTATCACATCATTTGACATAGGTCTCTGCATCCCTAAACAGGGTTGGCAACCATATGCCTGAGTGTAGCACTAGCTTTGCCGTTTTATCAACAGAGAAATGTCCCCCCTGGCTGACCTGAATGCACTTGTTCTAGGATAAGGTAATATTCTCTTTCTGTAGCACACAATTGTAGTTGTTCGTCTTTCCCCCGCCTATACAGTTGGCTTGCAATTAGCAAATAGTGTTTGGTCTCTTCTTCTAGAGTTTTCATTCTTGCCTTGCCCCATCCCTCAGGGAAGGTCTTGTTTCTTAAGTCCTCAATTATGTGAGTACTCCATTTGGGTGCTTGTACTACTCAAAATAGGGTGGCATGTCCACTGGAGGTTGTTTTGTACAGATATCACATGATTTTTCATATGTACGGATGCTGTGTTCCATGTTTTGCCAGTAGACTCCAAGTCTCTTTAGCTGTTGGCATGTTTGCGTTTCTCCATTGTGTAACCCCGTATTTTTCATATGAGTCTGTTTAAGGTAATAGTCCGATTCTTTGGGTTGTATACATAGTCTCAAAATCCCATCCTTACCGTGCTTATACAATCGTCCTGCTAAAAGCTAGAGATTTCGTGTTTGATGTATAATTGATGGTTGTATTTCTACCTGTAAGGACCCGATTGTGAGTAGAGGAATGACCTCTTCACTCCACCTTGAAACCATGTCAATGTTAAACATATACGAATCTGGAAGATCATCGTCATTACCCTCAGGTGATTCCCCATGGAACAATCATGAAAGTCAAGGCACACAATAGAGAGTGTGTTACTTAGTGTGCAATGGAAAGATGGATAGCTCTAGAGTGATGGGCGTATATACAATGCTCGGGGGAAAAAACCTCCTAAAGAGGGTAAAAATGCCCCGACGGTTCTAGTGTGTTCACACACATCACTACCACATGTATATGGTAACAAATCCCCCCTGGAGTGATGCGGTGAACGAGAGCTGGCACATGAGTAAAGGGAAATGCCATGCCCTGAGGACATGATCAATCCACAAAGGGGAGTAAGCCCAAAGCTTTGAGGAAAGCTTCAAACTTCTCATGAGACAATGCCTTTGTGAAAAGATCTGCAAGGGTGTCCTGTGTTGGCACATAAGCCAAGCCGATCTCTCCTGCTAAGAGCCTCTCCCTGACATAGTGGTAATGCACCTCAATGTGCTTTGTACGAGCATGAAAAACTGGGTTCCTTGCAACTCTGACTATCAGTGTAGATAGTTTTGGCAGTGTCCTGTCCAACACCCAAATCAGCCATAAGGCGTCTGAGCCATACACACTCAACCGTAGCTGTGAAGACTGCCCTGCACTCAGCCTCACAACTCGAAGTGGCCACAGTAGGTTGCTTCTTGCTCAACCATGATATACATGAACTTCCAAGCATGAAACAAAAACCACTTGTGGACACTCGCGTGTCAAAACAACCAGCCCAATCTGAGTCCAAAAAAGCATGTAAGTTTGGCAGCAATGATCCCCCCTTGGGATAAACCAAGCCAAGATGTGAAGTGCCACTAAGGTAGCAAAAAATCCTCTTGACAGCCTGCCAATGCTTAGACCCTGGGCTATGCATAAATCTACTGACCTGTGAGACTGCAAACTGAATATCCGACCTCGTGTTGCATACATAAATGAGGCAGCCAACAGTAGTTTCGTAAAGAGTGACATCAACAAGATCGCCAGCATCATGTAGACTCAACTTCAAACCTATTTCCATGGGAGTGGCAATAGGTTTGCAATCCTCGAGTCCAAACTTACATAGCAATGTCTTTATGTAACTTTTCTGACATAAGGCAATACCACCATCACACTGCTTAAACTGTATACCCAAGTAATGATGCAATAGCCGCAACTCTTTCATCTTGAAAGTAGCATTCAAATTAGCCTTAAATTCAGCAATATGTCTCTCATTTGGTCCAATGATCAGCAAATCATCGACATAAAGAACCACAATGAGAAGTACATCACCCTCACTCTTTACATACAATGTGCTTTCTGTTGGACTGTTACAAAAGCCTTGTTTGTCCAAATGAGTGTCAGCTTTCTCATACCAAGCGCGAGGAGACTGCTTCAACCCATACAAAGCCTTCTTACATCTGCACACTTTGTCCTCTTGTCCTTTTATGACAAAACGGCGAGGCTACGTTACATAAACTTCCTCAGATATGTCACCATTCAAGAAAGCAGTAACAATGTCTGATTTATGTACATCCCAACCAAAATGAGCTGCCAAATGCACATAGAAAATGCACAGTAGTCATACGACAAGTGGGAGCAAAAGTCTCTTCATAATCTATGCCTTTTTGTTGTGCATAACCCTTTGCAAAAGCCTTATGGCGATCGATCTCACCATCTGGCTTGCATTTCAACTTGTAAACCCACTTCGTACCAATGGCCTTTTTGCCAGGAGGCAAATCACATAAAGTCTATGTATCATTTTCTATAAGTGCATCATATTTTGATTGCATGGCAGCCATCCAATTTTCTGAATTTTGTGCTTCATCAAAAGACGGAGGCTCCTCAACATCATGTAAGCTAGACACAGCCAAAGCATAACAATCTGATGCATAAGATGCATGGCAAGAGCCTGAACAAGTACGACTAGACAAAGGTGCATCCAATTTACTGTCATGCAAAGTGTGCACCAACCATTTTGGCATACCTCTAACGTGCTCATTTTCAGCCATTTCCTCATCAAGTACATCATGTACATCTGCATCAGTAATAGGATGATCTGTAACATTTTCAGAAACCCCCATAGGCTGTACATTTGCCTCATTGGAACTTACATTCGTATTTCCACCACTGAAAAGAGGAAAAAAGTGTCATAAATGTCCTCTGAGCTTACGTTACTATCTCTAGTACATGACATCAAGGGCTGAACAGAATCTTCCACAAACACTACATCCCGTGAAACCAGAATACGTTTTGTTTGTGGATGATACAACCTGTAACCTTTGCTTTCAGCACTATAACCAACAAAAATACATTTGACAGCCTTATCATCCAATTTTTTGCGCTGTATTTGTGGCACCAAAGCATATGCTAAACAACCAAAAACACACGTGTGCTCAATAGAAGGCTTTCTATCATGCCATGCTTCATATGGAGTAATAGACTGCAAAGCTTTTGTAGGACACCTGTTTAGTATATAAGTGGCACACATGATGGCCTCAAGCCAAAAAGAATGCGGCAAAGCTTGACTTTTGACCATACATCGTGCCATTTCCGTAAGTGACCTGTTTTTCCTCTTAGCAACACCATTTTGCTGAGGTGTATAAGGCATTGTACATTGGTGTTTTATCCCACGACTAGCCAGAAATGCATTGAATTCATGAGACATATACTCCCCCCCTCGATCGGAACGGAGGGTGCCCATAGTACATTTCGAGACATTTTCAGCCATAGTTAGAAATTGTTTGAAGCACGTAAAAACTTCAGACTTCGCTTTAAGCGAAAATACCCATGCATGCCTGGAGTAATCATCAATGAAAGTCATTTGTAGCAGTAAGCACAATCTTTCCAACTCCTTGAACAGGATAAGAGACATTGTTGGCACAAGTGACTAAATTTCCATGAGGGACAGACTCGAGAGAGGTGAACAATTCTCGATTGAGGTAACGTGCTTTGTAGCACCACTGTCGAAATACCACACATGTGAATTTGCAAAAAAACTGACAAGCATTCATCATGGCAACAGGATTGTAGGTGCACTTTGTGCTAAAAGCCCATTCTCCATCAACATCAGCAACACAGTCTCCTTTTACACAAGACTCAACAATGGCTGCATTTGTAATGGAACCAACATTTGCAGTGGAACCACCCTCTTTCTTCTTAGCCTTTTTGGCCTTCAACTTAGGACACGACTTGCTCAAGTGATCATTAGCTTTACAATAATGGCAACGCATTTTCTTTTTGCCCTTATCACCAGAATTTCCAGACAAATTGCTGCCAGTAGAAGCATTAGGAACATAATTTTTTCCACTCGCATCAAAACCATAAGAAGTGCTTGTATTGCTGTTACCACCCTTTCTCTAAGAAGCAATAAAAGCCTGTTCAATTGCACACTGTCTAGTCCTATTTTTTTAAAGAAAGTGACTCTTGCAACAGCAATGTGCATAATGCATCAAACTTGACAACTTCAAGATTTCCTTGGGTCATAAGTCTCCAAGTACTAGCAAAAGTCTGATAAGAATCTGGTAAGGCATCAAGAAGTCTGCACAAGGGAACTGTCTGAAATCACTTCACCTGCAGAAATAAGTTGCTCATTGATATCCTTGACACTAGCAAGGAAAGTGTCCATATCATCTTCCTCATGCATAATCTTTGACTCCAGCTCTTTACGCAGTGAAGCAATTTTAGCCTCATTGCGACTTGCATAAAGAGTAGCCAAAATATCCCAAGCTTGTTTTGCAGATTTTGCTGAACGGATGTGAGGAACAATGGTGCGCTTCACATACAACACAATCAATGCATGAGCCTGCGCATCCTTTACATCCCAACGAGCTTGTTCTGCCGTAGGCAAAACAACTCTAATAGCAGCAATCCTTGCAGAAAGACCTGCAACATCCTCAACATCGCCTACATCCTCAAAACCAGGGCGTACATCAATGCCCTACACAATATTCCAGACGCTCTTTGACACAAGAACGTGTTGCATCATATAAGCCCACATAGGGTAATTGTCCCCATCCAACCCGTCCTTAGCAGCAAACATCTTGAAGACATATGTGTTGTTGTTAGCCACAGTAAATGCCGCACCTTATGTGAAAACTGCCCAAAAATAGGAGAAACGGAGCGGGAACAACACGTGCTATATAGCACAAACCGTAGAAGACTGTAAGGCACCTGTTATGCAAAAGTTGGCACTGACAAAAATTCTGCACAAAATGACAAAATTGCATGTGCAGACTTGCCTGTAGTGGAAACGGAGGCCGAAATGAGCCCGAATCAGAAATATGAGCAGATTGAGTTCTACGTGCTCTCCCGAAATATTTGTCGACTTGTGATCACTCGCCAAACCTCACTATAACTGCAGAAAGTGAGCAGGCATGTGCTGGAGCAACTGGCGACTAAGCCCGAGCGGATGTAACCTACTATGATACCAATGGGTTGCAGAGAAACGCACACAGCTTGGAGAAGATGAAGGAAGCTCAAGGCACACAATAGAGAGTGTGTTACTTAGTGTGCAATGGAAAGATGGATAGCCCTAGAGTGATGGGCGTATATACAATGCTCGGGGCAAAAAACCTCTTAAAGAGGAAAAAAATATCCTAAAGAGGGAAAAAATGCCCCGGCGGTCCTATTGTGTTCACACACATCACTACCACATGTATATGGTAGCAGCATACAACGGATAGGGGATGACATCAGCTCATGAAGAGTTTTGGTATCCATCATCTTAGGATTGGCATTCCATTGAGATGGTACTTTCTTCACCTCTGATCGTGTTTCATGGTTACCAATAAATGAAGGTAACGTCTTCAATGACTGTGGTTTGCTGTCTTTCGATATCACCGTATCTACATCACCATATAATGATCAGATATCATTTGGGTAGAGCTTATGTTCTAGGTGGATCTCTGTGATAGGGGTTGACAGAAGTGTAGCACTTCCGTCTTTTCTGTTCTTGATCTGCTCCCATAGCTTCTGAGGCCATTGTTCTTCCACTTTCAAAATTGGCAATGGTGCTTGTGAATACATTCCATCTGTTGTATTGACTGCCCTCCTCGTATCCAATGGTGTTTCGTTTACAGAATCTGGTCGGTCTTCCTTTCCAATTCCCTGCTTTTCTAACTCTTGAATTTTTTCACGGATTAATACCTCAATTTTTGGAGCAGTCAGAACTGGTGGTTCCATAAGCGCTTGAGCGGCTTGGATGAGCTCCTTGCACATTTTTAGCCTCTCTTATTCATAGCCCGGATGAGGGTACGTTACCACCTATCCTCTTGGGTTTGCTTAGGCTTTAACTGTTGTGAGTGTACGGAGTGTGTATTGAAGAGAGGGGAAGAAGAGAAATGGGGGAGGGGGAGATGCATAAGCAGCCACTGTGTGGGTTAGTGGAGAAGAAAGAGAAGAGTCAACCCTTCCTCTTTTTCTCCCTATATTGGTTAGGAGAAATCAAGTGTACAGGGGTGGTTTCCCACGGCCACCTGGCCTACACCCCAACAACCTCCCACTTGAAGGTCATGGTGGCCAATAGTGGCATTAGTATAATTAGTCTATACAAAATTGATGAAGCATTGCCGAGGCTTCATCCTACACCCATAAGTTCTATACAATGTGTAAATCGCTCCGAGGCTAGGCTCTTTGTGAGAGCATCTGCGGGGTTGTCATCAGTGTGAACCTTGACAAGCTCGATACGCTTGCCAGCCAATGCATCTCGTATGACATGGTATCTGACCTCTATGTGTTTCGACTTTGAGTGAAACACTGGATTCTTTGCCAAAGCAATGGCACTCTGACTATCACAATGTAGTACTGGAACCTCGTGAATGCCCAAATCTCCCACTAGACGAGCCAACCATATGGCTTCCTTGCTGGCGTCAGACGCAGCAACATATTCTGCCTCAGTGGTAGATGAAGACGTGAAATCTTAGAGACACGATCTCCAAGAGATAGCTGCTCCAGCAAACATGAACACATAGCCAGATGTGGATCTTCTACGATCCACGCAACCCACATAATCCGCATCCGTGTAACCTACAATAGATGCATCACTGTTTCCGAAGCGTAAACACTTGCTAGCTGAACCTTTCAAATATCTGAGGTTTTTCTTTACTGCTTCCCAATGCTTCTTGCCAGGGTTTGCCATGTACCTACTAACCACTCCCACTACATGTGCAATGTTTGGTCTTGTGGCTACCATAGCGTACATCAAACTGCCAACTGTTGAAGAATATGGTACTTTCACCATTTCCTCTTTCTCAGCCACTGTCTTGGGAGAGTTTTCCTTGCTAAGTTTGGAGTATGCTTGCATTGGGGTACTCAATGACTTCCCCCCTGCATACTAAAACGTTGCAAGACTTTGTGAGTGTACTTTTCTTGAGATAATTCAAGAATTCCACGTTGCCTGTCTCTCTTGATGTGCATACCAAGAAAGTGATTGGCATCTCCCAAATCCTTCATGGAAAACTGAGTGCTTAACATCTTTTTCAACTGATTGATTTCATCAATTGATTTGCCTGCGATAAACATATCATCTACATACAAGATCAAGATGATTAAAGAACCATCGTTCAATATTTTTGTGTATAAGCAGTGATCCTCTTGACTTCTAATGTAACTCTGAGACTGCATGAATTTGTCGAATTTTTGATACCATTGCCTTGAACCTTGCTTGAGGCCATAGAGTGCCTTTTTAAGTCTACAAACCAATTCTGTCCTCGTTGGTTTTTGGGTTTCACGTACGAATCCCTCTGGTTGTTTCATGTAGACATCTTCATCTAGATCCCCGTGAAGAAATGATGTGTTCACATCCATTTGGACAAGTTCCATTTCCTGGATAGCAACCAAGCTAAGCACGATGCGAAGTGTAGTCATCTTGACTACTGGAGAGAAAATCTCATCAAAATCCACACCTTTTTGTTGCTTGAAACCCTTGGCAACTAGACGAGCCTTGTATCTAAGCTCGGGATCTTCCGTTGTATACTTCTTCTTGTATACCCACTTGCAAGGTAAAAGATTTTTTCCTTTTGGTAATTCAACCAAATCCCATGTCTCATTTGCCACAATCGAATTGTATTCTGATTGCATAGCCTGCTCCCACTTAACGCTATCATCCATTTGTATAGCTTCTTTGTAGCAGGTTGGCTCTCCACTGTCAGTGACCAAAATGTGGTGTATACCCGACTCAAACCGCTCGGGCGCACGTGATACTCTCTCAGAGCGTCTCAGTGCCTGACTGCTGGACTCCGCTCTCTCCGGAGCAATAGTAGTATCTTGCACTTGAGGAGTGGGTGCAACACTACTGAACTGAGTTGGTTCAGAGGCTACATCCTCAAAACAAACACGTTTGTATTCAACATCTTTGATGGGCTTCTTGTGCATTTTTGATTCATTGAAAATCACATGTGAGCTACGAATGACTTTGTTTGATTCTGGGTGCCAGAGACGATATCCCATCTTGCCGTGTGCACCATAGCCAATAAAGATGCATTTGTGTGATCTGGGATCTAACTTCCGATGAAGTTCTTTGGACACATGTGCATATGCCTCACATCCAAATACACGTAAATGCTCATAGCTTGGCCTTTTGCCAGTCCATAATTCCTCTGGAATTTTGAAATTCAAAGGAGAACTAGGTGACCTGTTGATGATGTGCACTGCTGTCAGAACAGCTTCCCCCCAAAACTCTGGAGTAAGCTTCGCCATAGACATCATAGAGACAACTCGCTCTTGAATCATATGATTCATTCTTTCAGCTATCCCATTTTGTGCAGGCGTGTATGGAGCAGTAAACTGCCGCCGAATGCCTTTTCTATTGCAAAAATCCTTGAACTCTGTGGAGACGTATTCTCCACCATTGTCCGTGCGAAAAGCTTTGAGCTTTGTTCCTGATTGGTTCTCAACCATGGCGACGAATTTTTGGAATGTCGAAAAAACTTCTTCCTTACGCTTAAGGAGATACACCCACACCTTTCTGGTAGAATCATCTATGAACGTGAGAAAGTAGTTCGCCCCCCCTAGAGTTTTATGTGGCATTGGACCACACAAATCACTGTGCACCAAGTCTAGAGGTTCGCCTAGTTTCTTATTCAATGGCAAAGATGTCAATCTAGTCTGTTTGCCATACAGACAATGCTCACACAATGGAAAGTCCGTGTAATCTAACACAGGTAAGTAGCCAAAATGCTGAAGTGTTTTCATTTCCTTTTGGCTAATATGCCCTAGCCGGCTATGCCACAACTCAGGAGACGGCAGCTCGGCAACATAGATAGAGTGTTCGTCGACACTCGAAACAAACAAAGAGTACAGGGATCCGTTTTTATTGCCTTTCATCATGATAAGGTTGTTCTTGCGGATCATCCAAGAACGATTACCAAAAACTGTAGTGTAGCCAAGGTCATCCAATTGCCCTATAGAAAGCAAGCTTTTCGTAAGCTTGGGCACATGTCTGACATTCTGTAACACAAAAGTAGTGCCATTATGCATCTGAAGTTTCACATCACCAATGCCAATAATGTCAAGCTCATAGGAATCACCAAGCTTGACTATTCCATGCATGGATGCATAAGAGAAAAACCACTCTCTATGCGGTGTGACATGAAAACTTGCACCAGAATCAAGGATCCAATTCAGTGCATAACCCTCATCCTGTGCAACCAAAGCATCTGAAGTGAGATCTGAAGTGAAAATGAGAACATCTGAGGCATCTGCTGTCACCTCGGGATGAATCTCTGTGGGCATAATGAGCATCACTGGAGGAGGAGCATCCTCTACTGCAGTGATAGGTATGGGAGACTCAACAATATTGAGCTCCTCAATCTTTACTGTACTTTTGCCTTTGCCAGAATTATCCTTTTGCATGTTTTTCTGATCTCTTAGGAAACTACGACAATCCTTTTTGTAATGACCCTTCTTGTGGCAATAGTAACACTCGACATTTCTGGCATTGCGGTCTCTACTTTGGTTCCTGTGTCTGCTAGGACTACGAGGATTTCGCTCTCTACTTCTACTTTTGTATTTGTTCCTGTCACGGCCTCTTGCCTTTGTTGAACTGCCAGCCATATATGCATCTCCATGACTAGCATTATCGAGAGATTTACGACGAATCTCTTCAGTGAGCAACGCATCTGTGACAGCATTGAACTCTAACTTGCCATTCGGAGCTGAATTGCTAATGGTTGTGCAAAAGATATCCCATGAACTGGGTAGAGAGCATAACAAGAAGATAGATTTGAGTTCATCGTCAAACTCCTTAAAGCCCTGAGATGTCAACTGACTGAATAAGGAGTTGAACTCATTTAAATGACTGGAAACTGTGCTACCTTCTTTCGTGTTGAGCTTCATAAGCTTTTTCATGAGAAAAACTTTGTTGGATGCACTTTTGCTCTCCCATGCTGAACATAAGCTATCCCAAAGTTCCTCGGTTGTTTTCTTCCCGATGATAGTGAAGAAGACTGACTCGGCTAGATGTAGACGTATCGTAGCCATGGATTTTGCATCCAAAAGCTCCCATTGAGCTTGTGTATAATCATCATCCTCTGCGCGCTCTTTCAACGGTTCTGAGAGGCCTTTATTTATCAAAACATCTTTCATGCGCTCTTTCCACATGGTGAAGTTGCTGCCATCGAACTTCCGAATGAAATCCTCCTCCTTTTCTGAAGAAGAAGCCATCGTTGATAAGAGGGTTTGAGAGGTGCCAAACTATGGCGAGACGCTGTAGAAATTTGGGCAGAGTAACCTTTGTATCGGGAGTAAAATCTCAACCGAAATAGACTCAAAAGTGCCAACTATGGAAGGCACGACTCGCGGGAAGTAAATCCGGCAGAGTCTCCTTTGCGACACAATTGGGTTTTGGCCGCCCAATTTGATTGTGGACTCACTAGTGGTTGAAGAGGTACTACTCGTTCCCTGATCTGTGTCTTCATTCACCTCTCCATATGCCTTGCATTTATCTACCAGATACAACGCCTCTTTCATGACTTGCTCAAAAGTTACACACGCCTTTAAGTGCAAGTCCTTTTTGAGCGTGTCATTTTGTAATCCTTCTATAAAAAGGACTGATAGTCTTTCATCCTGAGGTAGTTCTCGAGCAGGGCATCCTTCTATGTTACTTGAAACAAAGCGATGCTTCTTTCACCTTTTCTTTTTCCTTTTGTCTAAATGCATAGATCTGGGAGACAGTATTATGCTTGATTCCTCTCTTTGAGAATTCCTCAGCGAACTCTCGGAGAAGTTGCTCAATACTTGGGGATTCCAAGCTGTTTAATGGTTGGAACCAGCTCAAAGTAGTCCCTTCTAACGTCAACCCAAATCCTTTATATTGAGTATGGAAATCAGTTACTTGTTCCGATCTCAACACTTGTTTGAAGATAAAAACATGGGCATACAGATCTCCCGATCCACTATATTTTTTGGGTACGCATTTTGCCACTTGATATGGTCGCATACGTCTGCACTGCGCAACCATTCTTATAACACCTGGCCCTCCTGGCGTGGTTTCTCTAGGTTCATAATCTCCTCTTGGCACTACCAGTGGTATCCTATTTGCTATACGTTCGTAAAGTCAATCTCGTGTAATAGTCGGAGGGATTCTAGTGGTGTAAGTCACGTCAAGAGCAGTACTGCCCCTGTGTGTGTTTATGAAAGCCCTAGACCCCGTTGATCCTAAAGGCCCTGTGTTTGGGACTCGTTTATGTCCAAAAGAATCTTCCACCCTGGTTCTCACTGGCCTCATATGTGCAGTCTCAGGTCTCGTGTGAGTAGTCGTGGTTTTCACCTCTTCCGGATTTACATAGTATTGGTGGAGTGGTCCCCCAAAATATGTATATCTCTCTAACTCCTTACGATCCATAGGAGAGTACTTTTGGTCATACTTGTCTATCATGACCCCTGAATACTTCTCCCTTTCATGTACATAAACACTTTTTTTTTTTTGGTCGGTCAGTTCCTTGATGTGGGGTTCGTCACATCTATAATAGAGTGTTTGTTCTCCATTATTAAACTTATACAGCCCCACATACGTGTTGTCTGTATTAAGACTCTTTGTCTCATTGGTGCATCTGAGCACTGTATTTTGCTTATCCATCTTGGGTGGCTCATCTACCAGCTCGTGATCTACCTTGTCCTTGGTGCCAGTCATCCCCTACTTATCCACAATAAAGGGGTTATGAACCACTAGGTACATCATTCCCTCTGTGTTGAAAGATCTATCCCCTTCATAATCAACATCTAGAAGATCTTTGAACTCACTCGACTTATTTTCCAACTTAACACAGTAGCAGTCCATTCCATCCTTATAGATTTTGGCCTTAAGCACATTTTCAAATTGAAACTTCAAATACATAAGTTTTACATCAGATGCAGGGCTAGAAGGACCTGCCCCCATTGAAGTTGTTCCCTTCGGGTTCAACTTGTTAGAATCTTCAGTCATGAGGATGTATGATCTTTCTGACGAAGTGTCAGAGAAGCTCTCCTCTAAAATGGGTTCTAAGGGCTGCGATGGTCTTTGATTCACGCTTCCTTCAGTCGGGTGATTGCTCCCTTGGTCCAAGACGTTGGGATTCCTATTCTGGTACAATCTTCCTGATCGCAAATTCATGAAGAATTGGTATTGCAAAATCCAAACCAGGTTACCTCATTAGCTAGCTGAATTCCTTGGTTGATCTTACTTGTCGATTAGTATCCTCTAGTATCTACAACCTGTAAAAAATGCTTGATAGCTATGAGCTTACAGCCGTTCCTGTTAGTTCTTGGCTTTCAATCGACTAAATCTAGCTAGGTTTCTCAATAGCACACAATTCCTCACACAACATGAACAATTTAGGTTCAATTTCAATTTTGAAAGAGCCACAGGGTCCTGTGGACTAGCTTCAGCTCATTCCCACCTTTTTCCTTTTAGAATATTTAAATTCCTTTTTCTTTAGTATTATTAAAGTTATCTAGTTCTCTTGCAAGAAATCACATATACTTCTTCAAGCACATCCCTATCCTCATCACAAGACTCGGGTACCATGTTTCCTGTGCCACGTGTGGAGGCGGCGTCTTTACACAATTCCCAATCGTTACTTTTTTAAATCTTATTTGGGAAAGATTTAAAGAAATTATTCTACTTTATGGTCCTTTTAGATAAATAATCCAAGAAGCAGAGCAACTATCTCGGCGATGAGGGGGCTTATTTCTTTGTCCAAATTACTATGTACGTGATAAGCCAGTCAAGACAAGCTTTTTTTGGCTCCACTATCTGCTCCCAAAGAGCTAACAAGGTTGTATATCACTGATATCTATCTTTCAATACATTCCATTTCTTGTCCAAAACACAATGAATAGGGAGAGATTCATTGAAAGCCGGGATAGGCCAAGGGGGGGGGGGGGGGGGGGGGGGGGTGGTCCCTCCCATTCAAGAGCTTGAAGTTTTGGTTTATCTGTGCTTTGTAGTAGCCACCAGTCCTGCCGCCCCTCATGACTAAATGACACTTCTAGATTCACAAGGGATCTATGGCCCAAAAGAGGCGTCACATTACGGGGCTAAATCTAACCGTTGGATCTTGATGTGAACTATATGTGAACTTGAAAAATGTGAGCTACATGTGAACTTCATATAATGAACTCAATGTGAACTCAAAGAATTTCGTGAACTAGAGCTTTACAATGTGAACTTGTTGTGAACTACATGTGAACTCAATGTGAACTACTATGACGGGGTGCGCCGAGTTATGAATATAAACAAGCATTATGGTGTGATCATCAAAACGCGCACGCTAGCGTGATGGTAAGACATTGGACTTGGGAAGGAGAGGTTGTGTGTTCGAGTACTTGGAAAACCCTGAGCTTTCCTTTTTCCCTTTCCCAAGGAATCCAATGGTTCATAATCATCGATCATCTCGCACCGTAGATCCCTTGTGTCAAAAGTAGTGTCATTTAGTCCTAACGTCCTGCCGCACCCAGACTTGAATTCTTTTTGAAAATAGATCCAATTGACTGTAGGACAAGCTGTATTCTAGAATAAGGATGAATTTAGATGGGCTGGCGATAGTAGAGAGTACAACAGGGGTGCATGCATACTATGGAAAACCCCCATTGGCTGCAACAAAAGTGCATGGTTTTTGGGCCCAGCAGGCTTGTGGCGACCCCCCTCCCTTGGTAATGCTTCTTTGTCGTCCTTTTGTTAGCGTGGGCCTCTCTCAGCAGAGCCCGCCATTTGTTTGCTTGAACTGTAGTGTTTCCATTGGTCCAATTCAGAAGTGGTGAGAGGATACCTCCACCCCTTGTGAACAGGGGGGAGTGGAAGCAGGTCAGCAAGCTCCCGTTGCCGCTGGCCCGTCTGAATCCACCCTAAGATTTGCTCTTGTTTTTCATATTTTTCTATGTGGGTCCCATATGGAGGCCCATGTTTTGATGCCAAGTTTGTGGAGAGATAAGGTAGGTTATATTTGATGTTTCTGCAAAATATCATGTTATGAGTAGGGGGTACCCAATTACATTAAATCAGAAATAATAGGAATCAAATGAGATACTATCAGGCGACGGTGATCGTGTGGACAAGGTTGCGGATAGATGAGCATATGCGTGTGGAGATGCACATGATTAAGGACGGTGGTCGTGTGGACAAGGCTACGGGTAGACGAGCAGACACATGGGGAGATGCGCACGACTCAGGAGGAGGTGATGCACAGAGAGGTGGACTTGCGGTCGCTTTCTGTGTAGTCTGGTGCTATCGATACACATCAGCTTAGCCTGGTTGCTTGCTTGGTTACGGGAGACCAACTGATAGAATACATAGCAATTGTGATGGGTTCGATTGTGCCTTGTCCCTTTTATGTCAAGTCAAAAGGGAATCAAGAGGTACGAGAGCCTTCGTCTGAGTGGTAAGAAATGGAATCAAGAAGAATCTTGGAGCTAATTGAATAAAGTTATGAACCTACCAGTAGGGGGTACCTTAAAGTATGTGGTCACGATCTTGGCAAAGGTCGAATTAAGGTGAATCTGCTGAGATTCTTCCCCGAAGGATTCACTTTATATACAAAATGAGACGCCACCTACGAGCGACTTTGATAAAACCTCTATATGTGACTCATATTAGGGAATATGACCCCCCCTTCTACGCTTTTACTAAAATCAAGAAAGAAAACTATCATACCCCTATCTTATATATAACATTTATGTCTCAATGATGATCTAACTAAGTAAAACTAGTCAAAGAGTGTGTAGCATAGTGACAGGCAATGTACTAAGGAACCACTTCTATTGATAACTAGATGTACCCTCAATGTTTCTTAGTTTGACTTTCAAACTATGTGCCCGATCAGCTTGCACTCTAGCTACTCATCCAATTTTGACATATCCAAAGCTGGTGTAAATCAACCCTTGACCTGCTCCAAATCAGACCTTATCTACGATTGGCTTGATGCAAAATTTGACGTGTGAACTGATAAAAAACTTTTTCAAAAGTCATCCAAGTTCTAGTACACATCGATGACCAATCGTTACAAGTAATCAACTTGGGGCAGGTCCACCTCCACCTAAATACGATACCCCCCTCCCTTATTTTTAAGTTTGAGAGATAAATTATTGGGGGCCTGCCCCTAACTTATACGCTTATGTAACTTGTAAAAAAATACCCCTCCTCTGCACTTACATAGTGCGATAAGTTTTCCATGGTGAATCCCTCGAGAATTCTTCATGGTAGGTCTCTTCTCTCAAGTTGATGGCATCTCTCTTTCGCATGCACCGCACACGTGGATCGACGGTTCTCTCTCTCTCTCTCTCTCTCTCTCTCTCTCTCTCTCTCTCTCTCGCTCTCGCCGGTGGAACAGAAGGAACTTAGGCAAAAGCCATGGGCAACAGATCGAGAAGATCTCTCTCTCTCTCTCTCTCTCTCTCAACAAGGACTGTAGGGGGTCCTAGTGATGGAGGAGACTGTGTGCGAGGTTTGATCGCTAGGGATAGAGTGACGATATGATGGTGGAATCTCTAAAGAAATATTTTTTTAAAGAACGAACGAGCTACGCGCAGTGTTCAGGAAAAGTGTGCTTCAGCTTAGCCTTGAGCCGGTTGCAAAACCAAAGTAGCTGGTTGAGGGGAGGCCATAAAGGAGAGAATTTCGCTTAAAATACATGGGAAATAGTGTAATTTTGCAAAAATACTGGCTAGTATTGTAAAATTTCCGGTTCAGATTAGGGATTTTTGTATGTTTGTGAAAATGATTTTTCTCAAACACACGACCAGCTAGCAAAAGACAGTACTGTGTACTGCACAAACACTGCAGCATTATTTTGGCAACGTGCAAAAGACACATTGCTAACTGGCGCGTCAATGTGCGTCACGCGTGCATGCAGGAAGGGGAAATTCGGGTGCCCACTGGGCTGGGAGAAGTAGAGTGCTACGGCCGTGATCCGGACGGTGGAGTGGTGCGGAGGCTGGGTGTGTGGGTGGGAGCGTCTCGATTCTTTCGCTTAATCGATGATCTTCTGCTTGCAGTCGGGAACAATATGCGTTCTGCAGGGCTTCGGCTCGTCACCAGCAGTGGGCGATGGTTCGAACCCCGGATAGCAATCCAAAATATCCTTTGCAGCGTCGCTATAGACCGCGTGGCGTCGGGTATACCCGTGGGCATCCATGGTAGAATGCTGAACGGGGAGATGACCAATCTAGGATTTTACTTTCTGCTGCCCATCACAATGATGCGCATGAGCAACCTGCGCTACCCCACATTGGACGCGCTGGTGGGGCAGGGGATCCAGCCACTGGCCGTGGTGGACTTCAGAGACGAGAATCACAGCGCGGTGATAGAGAAGGAATGGAGCAACTTGACCACCTACACCACCAGAGAGGACTCGTCCTTGTCGGAAGAGGAAGGCATGAATGTGTATGCGAGCGTGAGCGTGAGCGGGAACGCGCCCTTCATCTCCGTGGGAGCGGAAGCAGGCTGGTCAGCTACCTTTGAGAACGGCAGGGAGGTGATTGAAACCAAGGAGTGGACGAGGGGCGGTGTTCTCCCGCCGCGCCACTGGCTCACCTTCCACGTCACTACGGGGTAGGGAATGGTCCCCTGATGACCATTCCCCGTAATTTGTGCGACCCCTTGGCGACCAGCGGAGCCTGGGAGCCAATGGGGGGAGCACTAATTACGAAGGGAATGGTCAGTAGGGGACCATTCCCGGCCATCAAGTGTCCTTGGGAGGGGGGGCCAGTGAATTCTGCAAGGCAGAGGACTAAACGTGACAGGCGGAGGCTGGCTGCAACGAGCGCTGATTGGAGCTCAACCTCCACTGTCAATTTTTATGACGGCTGCTGAGCTGTCAAAGATCTGTCGACTGTTGCAAATATTCCGCTCAGTAACGGAGAGCAGATGTACGGCGCTCGTCGCATGCCCCCCGACCAAGGACCTTGACGTACAGAGGTAACATCTCGTTGCCCTACCAAGCCTCCATGGAGGTCACTCTTAACAACAATTTCATGTTTTCGTACCCCGTTAGCACCCGCTTCCACATCGTCATGGATTCCGGTTGCTTGGACGCCTCCAAAATTAGCAGCGTTATGCTTCAACACGCTACAACATGCTTCAAGGCTCTCTCTCCACCCAGCTCCTCCCCAGGTATAGTCGTCCTTTTCTCTCTAATTAAACACTCAGACTGGGCATTGACTAACTCAGATAACTCCAAAGTAATTTTTGCTAAATTGGTGATTGAGTCACTATCCGCGTGTGTTATTTTTTTTGTTTTCGAAGTCGGGTAGGGCATGCCCGGCCGCTCCCCTCATACACCAAAAAGGTATACAAGAAGAACGACCAGGACTATGTCCCCAGAAACCGAAGGCAGACGCTGGTGTGTATGAGAGAGAGAGAGAGAGAGAGAGAGAGAGAGAGAGAGAGAGAGAGAGAGAGAGAGAGAGAGATTTAAGCAGTAAATAAACTTGATTTGCAAGTAATGTTGTGTTGGACAACCAGTCTGTAAAAATTGGATTTGTGAATGCTCATATATTTGACTTGGCCGATCCGATTAGTAAGGCCAAGATTAGACATGGCATGGGGGTTGGCAAAGGCATCATTAGTCCCAGCAGTGACAACCCTGTCGGAGAAGAAGAAAGTACTTCATTTGAGGTGGATGATATCAGTCCCTAACTAGAGGGCCCTGCTCTCTCGCATAAAAAGTGAAGGGTTTTTTCCTACATGGTTTTACCTCACACATGTATATTCAAGCTCTTGGCATATACGACTTTCTTGCATTGAATAAATGGCCATAACTCTTTCCTCTATATGTATAGAGTCTCCCACGCTAGCTATGGCTTAATGTGACCCCCACGGCGCACGCTCACCTACTTGTATTCTCTCCTTCTCTCCTGGATCCATGGCAACACCCTCTTTTCATCGATCAAACCATGCTTGTTCACTGTATCTTTGCGCTTTGCTATCTTTCAAGAAATTGCAATCCATCTTTCTACACTTCTCTCAACGCCACTACAATGAACATTCACTCACAAAACGTTTGGATATAAGGGTGTAACTAGAATGCATCTCTCTCTCTCTCTCTCTCTCTCTCTCTCTTTCTCTCCACCCCAAAAAAAAGGAACTATGTGGCATGCATTCTCTTAATATCTCACAAAGATTGCATGCTATACAAAGTTGTAGGGTCCATGGCAACGCCCTCTTTTCATCGATCAAACCATGCTTGTTCACTGTATCTTTGCGCTTTGCTATCATTCAAGAAATTGCAATCCATCTTTCTGCACTTCTCTCAACGCCACTACAATGAACATTCATTCACAAAACGTTTGGATATAAGGGTGTAATTAGAATGCATCCCTCTCTCTCTCTCTCTCTCTCTCTCTCCCCCGCCCCAAAAAAAAAGGAACTATGTGGCATGCATTCTCTTAATATCTCACAAAGATTGCATGCTATACAAAGTTGTAGGGTCCATGGAAATGCCCTCTTTTCATCGATCAAACCATGCTTGCTCACTGTATCTTTGCGCTTTGCTATCATTCAAGAAATTGCAATCCATCATTTACTTCTTTCAACGCCACGAGAATGAACATTCATTCACGAAACGTTTGGATATAAGGGTGTAATTATAATGCATCTCTCTCTCTCTCTCTCTCCCTCCACCCCAAAAAAGGAACTATGTGGCATGCATTCTTCTCGTAATATCTCACAAAGATTGCATGCTATACAAAGTTGTAGGGTCCATGCCAACGCCCTCTTTTCATCGATCAAACCATGCTTGTTCACTGTATCTTTGCACTTTGCTATCATTCAAGAAATTGCAATCCATCTTTCTACACTTCTCTCAATGCCACTACAATGAACATTCATTCATAAAACGTTTGGATATAAGAGTGTAATTGGAATGCACTTCTCTCTCTCTCTCTCTCTCCACCCCAAAAAAAGGAACTATGTGGCATGCATTCTCTTATATATCTCACAAAGATTGCATGCTATACAAAGTTGTAGCTCTTTGAAAGCCCTTTTTGAAGAGGGTGTAATGATACTTCATGGGTTCAATTTTCAAAATATCTAATGAAAGACGTGCTAAGTATTCAACACACAACCAACTCCCTCCCTCCCTCTCTCTCTCTCTCTCTCTCTCTCTCTCACACACACACACACACACACACACACGCACGCACACACACACAAAATATAACACCATTTGGTTTTTGTTTTAAAAAGGGGGACACTAATATTGGTAACATGACATTAGAGCTATACTAACCTTGCAAACATGACACATGCAATTACATTTGTAGCAGAGGATTGATGGACCAAGGCAAAGGCAAGATATGGCGTCGAGCAATACACAATTGATGGTTGTAATAAATAAACAAGCCCCGGGTTTTTGGCTTGGAATAAAAGGTTTTTTTTTGCAATTTGTATACCTCAGCGGAGGACAACAAAAGATGTACAAATTTTTGAGTTAATAAAATCCTCCTTTGCAGTAATTATTGGACTTTTAAAATAACAAAGTTTTTTTTATTTCTATTAGAACAACTTGGAAAAATCCAAGTTAATATACAATATTTGTTCGGAAGTTAAAAGATGTCCTGTAAACGTCTAGATAGGATGGCTTGCCTTATGAAAAATGTAAAACTAAAGAATTTTTTCCATAGCATTAAACGTGGCCTTTTTTTAAATGTGATAGTCTTGTAAGGTCAAGCTAGAAATCAAAGCGCATCCAGTGGACGGTGCAACTTGCACAGAAAAAAAAAAGCAGCCAGCGGGTAGTCGTGAAGGCACTGAATTCCCAATATGGCTATAAATTGATAGCACTGAAACACAAAGCTCACAAAACTCTGTATCACATGCACCGTCGCTTACCTCTAGCATCTCATGAGCACAATATAGTTATCGCAAGCCCTTTAGTTGCTGCTAGGCATTGCAGTATCAATATTTAAAGTACTAGCAATATAACATAGTATTAAACGTTAACTACACAGGCAAGGAGGCTGCACAATTAGCATATGATCAACCATTGCAAAGGGAGTACAGGGGCTGCACAATACTCATACCATTACCAACAAGTGGCAACTGGCTGAAACACCAACTGAGAAACCAAAAGGACAACATTGGTACAACCGAGTACACAGCCCGTAATTTATTTTTTTGCATTAACCACTCATTTATGCGTAGTATAGGTGATTTCCACCTGCAAAAACATGCATAACGATTAGGCCTAGAATCTCATACAACGGTTGGGGTGCAAAAAGAAGGTAAATCGTGAAGCATGGACACACATGTAAGAGGAAATACTGATAGACTATAAGCAACAATCACAAAGATAACCCAACCAAAAGCGATGATGGGTCATAGTCGTAATCACACAAAGGAAGTGTTTTAATTTGTAGTCCATACACATAGGCATGTCTACAAATAATACACTTGAAAGGCTTCACATATGCATATGCACAAGGATATACGTGCAATATAGCAGTAAAAATAAATCATGCATGCTAAAAAATCGTATCATAAGGCTAATGGCATGCAAGAAATTTGTTAATTGAAGGACGTAACAGAGACGGTGTACACTATCTTGGATACTAAGCATATACAAGAGGAATAACACAGATGGCAATTGCAAGCACTAACAAGGTAAAGCTAGTACATAAGGCTTTGCTTACAGTTTTTTTCAAAGTACTAAAGCAATGGGGTCAAGATAAAGGGTCCCTTTTTGAGTTTTGTTTATATGAATTCCCTTTAAATTTGTTGTATGGTATAAATATGGATCAAGATTTATATACGAAAACCTCCTGGGAGGGCATATGTCAAGGTTTACAACTGGATTTTTTGAAAAAAGAAAGATATTACAAAAAAATTGATGCCAAAATTTTCACAACATTAAGCTACTTATAAAGAAATAGGTTGGAAGTATAACTGTACATACTATAGAAAGAGGGATGCATACAACTAAGGCAACAAGCATGTATAATACGTAACAATATTAACCACATATGTGTAACTATTGCTGGCAAGCAGGGCTACGTACAGACAGATGGCTAGGATGAGCATGACTCAAGACCCTGTTAAGCTACAACAAATTCGGGACAAGCTCATGGCTGCATGTAATGGGCAAAAGAAAACTAGGCCAGTAGCAATTAGGGACCATATCTCAAAACCATGTAAACCCATAAAGTATTTCAAAGACCGCAATAGACCTTACTTACATAGACGAGCAAAAGAAAACATAATATATGTTTAGGAGTAAGGTTGGGGTCTAAGGTGTGACATTAATAACAAGCTGTAGGGATTGCTTGATACTTGTCACCCATTTAGTACAATGTAATTCTAATTAATTGTACTTATGATTGGTTGGCAGGTAAAGATCCCTGCTCTCATGTGATTGGATTTTCGGCTTAAGCTCCTACTTTGTCATGTATCAGAGTATTTTGTAATGATTTTTACATCAAGAAATGCTTCTTTGGTTTGTTCTTTACACAAAAGATTTTTGCAAACAATATTCAAGTCTCTCAGTATATGATTCTAAATGATGGGATTTTAAATTCAAACACACACAAAATTTCCCGGGATACCTTTGGTCGGGTATCCATTATATACTGAGGATACTTAATACTGGTAAGATAACAATTCAAATGGTTTGTTTATTACATACATGGTGACTGATTCATGCGTTCTGGATTCCATCTCTCACTCGGTTGGGATATGGTGTAGAAGAAGACATTCCTGTTCCACCAATTGGTACCCAATGTATAATTTCGTGTTTCAAAGGAGTGGAATTCCACAAAAAATTGTTTGATTTTGAGAAACAGGCTATTATCACCCACTCTATATCTGTATTAAACACAGCTTCTGTCAATGACTGGCTCTCTTTACTGATTCTCTCCAGAAAAGAAAGGATAAGCTTTTGGAAGCATTTAGCACCTTCCTAGCTAAAGTACCCATTATTGATACACAAGATAGCTCAGATCTTGATTTTTATTTCACTTCTCTACCCACTATTGTAAACATGTTGTATTTTATCAATAACCTCCCTGCTGCTCCTATAGAAATCAAGCATTAAGAAAAAGTCATCAATCCTCTTTTAGACCTAGACCTACTTGAAGAAGAGGAGAAAGAAGCACTCAACTTTTTAGCAGATGCCAACAGTGTATCCCCAGAGAGAGCAGTTTCTAAGCTCTTTTCAGAAGTTATCCCACTACTACCACCCAAACAAGTAGAGTTGGATGCTATTCGACTCGAACACAAACTCTGGGATTATGAAATCTTAAACCATAGAGCACCTTTCACAATTTCCTCTCTAGGACTGCTCTGTAGCATACCCTCGGACATTGTGGAGCAATGTAAAACCCTTGCTTTACATTCCAAACATCTTTTATCACAAGATGTTCTCTTTGAGCTTAAGCATGTCAAATTATCTGATGTGGATGGTAAAAAAGTCCAAGCTCCTCAATCATTGCTCGCACCAAGGGACTTTCTCTTATGGACTGGGCAAAGGATCAAAAACGGTTTCTGAGAAACTGTTGGAATTCCTATAGACCTTTCCTCAAGTGCCAATGCGAAAGGGTTGATGCAAATGCCAATTGTTCCTCTTCTATCATTTGGTTTGACCAATTTTTGTGGTGTGTATTTTAGAATTTACCAAGGTTCTTTCAATTTTCAATAGGACCGGCACAAGTGTACGCCTTTATAGCTTGGGTAGCCTCATTTCCCATAGGATTAAGGCATGCTGTGATAATTTATTATCAGTTTCATGAGCACATGCTGGAAATAGCGAAAGGACTTGTCCTATACACACCACGGACTCCACCGCTTCAAAAGCTACACAACACACCAATATCCAACACAATTGAGACATTACTCAAACCTCCCAAAGGCAAGGAGCAATTAAACAAGATCACACACACACACCAAGCAGCATGGCGTCAACAAGTAAGAAACCAAGGCAGTTCAGAGGATCCGAGGACTACGGAGACACCCCCAAGGCACTTGAATACTCAAATTCTGAAGACTAGGTACACTCACTTACTACAAGAAATAATGGTTTGTTACATCTTGAGCACAACAGTACGATGAATGGGAGATTTATTCACATTTTGTTTTGTAACAAGTATATGGACTTTATCAACCCTAAGGTTTTTTTTCAAACAATGATAAATAATTCTCACATAAATAAGGATTTGTCTAAGATGAGGATTTGCTTTGGTTGGAAATATACCAATAACTTGAACCATATGCTTTACAAACCAACTTCACTATTTGCCAATGAGTTTGATGAAACACAACCATGTGGGTGCTTAACTCATAAACGGTTCTCTAAATTTTTAATTGACTTAGAACCCTTCGGAAAACATGTGATCACCATAGACTTGAGCATAGCTAGACATAAAACTTTCCAGGAAATTTAAAAAAAAGGATTAAACCACATTCCATTAGTACCCTGTAAACCCTGCTTCAATAGTCAGAGAACTTTACAAAATATGGAAAGCCTTATGTACCATATTGGGATGTGAGGATAGCAAGGCTCACCACAATTATATCCATAGTTTAGTCAATGCAACCTTTTCCCAAAAATTTCCTCATCACAGGCGAAACCAAACTTCGTGGTACAAAAACACATACTTAATTAATGAAATTCAATATATTTTACAGTATATATTTATCTGTGGACTAGATAGATCCACACAAACTCCACTGTTCATATGTAAAAAACTTATTCAACTAGCAGTAAGAAGAAGATTAGAAACACTTGAATTCTGTCTTCTTTCCTCCTGTGAGAAGAAATTTGTCAAGCCATAGGGTCCTATACTCAAGAAATTGGGTTGGACACACCATTGGAATATTCTCTCCCATATCTGATGGGAAATTTTAAAATTCACAAAATGGAGTTTAGATGGATCACTAATGCACATAACTGTGTATTTACTCCTCCTACAGCTATAATCACTAAATTACTCAAAGGAGTAATGCAAGGATTTATTGAGTACACCAATATCATCCATAAAAAGCTACACACTGTTTCTGGTACACAAACCAATGGATATTGGATGATCAATAATCAATATGATTTTTTGATTAATCTACCCAAATGTATCACAAACATTCATTCATTTACGTAACATCCTGTTATAAGCTATCCCTCATAAAGGCATGCATGGATTACTTGATGTAATTGACAACATTATTAAGCTCATAAAAACTCTGAAATATCTTGGCTTTAAGAAATGCCAAAAGCAGATTGTACTTACCAAAAAGAAAAATGAAGTAATATGGACATTTGAATACTTACACAATATTAATGAATTTGTCCTTGACAATTGTTGTACTAAATTAAACAAACATATTTATCAATAGGAAAAAGGTATACCAATGGGGTATAATTGTTCTCCACTATGGTGTAAGTTATATTTGGCATTGTTTGAAATTGAATACATAAAAAAGTTATCACGCCTTGCACGGTATGATATATTGAAAGCCTTCTTATATTCATGGAGATATATGGATGATCTGCTATTTGCCAATAATCCCTTTATTATGCAATGTCTTGACCACAAAAAACCCTTGTCCCATGAGGACCCCTTTACAATTTACCCTTTGGACATTATTGGGATAAAAGCCACACACAAGCAAAACCAAGTTATATATTTAAATACATTTGTCCAGATATGTGAACCAATAGAAGGAGAATATGTTACATACACCGCATGGAAAAAAGACAAATTACCATGTCCTAATGTTTCATTATTCATGCAGTTAATAATCGGCCGAAAAGAATGGCGTATAATGTATGCATATCTCAAGTTCTTCCCATACTGTACAATGCATCTCAAGAATCATATGCTGTAACAAACTTAAATAAACTTATTTCTATGTTTGTAGAGAATGATTTCAAAAAAGAAAATATTGTTACATGTATCACCAAATTCATTGAAGAAAACAAATTTCCCGGCATTAGATTTACCATCAATACTTTATAACATAGAATTGGTAGAGGATAGGTCCACTTGGTGGCCTATCCTCCACCAAGTGTACCTTTTCTCAGTGATGGGGGAGGGCCACACACACACACACACACACAGTATACTGGACAATCAGATAAACCTATATTATCACACATACACACACACAAACACGCATGCACGCACACACAAAATATAACACCATTTCGTTTCTTTTAAAAAAGGGGGACACTAATATTGGTAACAAGACATCAGAGCTATACTAATCTTGTAAACATGACACAGGCAATTACATCAATAGCAGAGGACTGATGGACCAAGGCAAAGACAAGCTATAGTGTAGAGCAATACACAATTGATGGTTGTAATAAATAAACAAGCCCCGGGTTTTTGGCTTGGAATAAAAGGTTTTTTGCAATTTGTATACCTCAGTGGGGGACAACAAAAGATGTACGAAATTTTTGAGTTAATAAAATCCTCCTTTGTAGTAATTATTACTTTTAAAATAACAAAGTTTTTTTATTTGTATTAGAAATAACTTGGAAAATCCAAGTTAATATACAATATTTGTCCGGAAGTCAAATGACGTCCTGTCAATGTCCAGATAGGACGGCTTGCCTTATGAAAAATGTAAAACTTAAGTAATTTTTCCATAGTTTTAATTGTGGCCTTTTTTAGGACATGATAGTTTGGTAAGGTCAAGCTAGAAATCAAAGCACACCCAGTGGGCGGTGCAACTTGCACAGAAAAAACAAACGCAGCCAGCAGGTAGCCGTGAAGGCATCAAATTCCCAATATGGCTATAAATTGATAGCACTGAAACACAAAGCTCACAAAAGTCAGTATCTCATGCACCATCGCTCACCTCTAGCATCTCACAAGCACAATATAGTTATTGCAAGCCCTTGAGTTGCTGATGGGCATTGCAGTATCAATATTTAAAGTACTAACAATACAACACAATATTAAATGTTAAACTACACACGCAAGGATGCTGCACAATTAGCATACGATCAACCATTGCAAAGGGAGTGCAGGGGCTACACAATACTCAAACCATTACCAACAAGTGGCAACTGGCTGAAACACCAACTGAGAAACCAAAAGGACAGCATTGATACAACCGAGTACATAGCCGGTAATTTATTTTTTTGCATTAACCACTCATTTATGCGTAGTATATGCGATTTCCACCTGCAAAAACATGCATAACGATTAGGTCTAGAATCTCATACAACGGTTGGGGTACAAAAAGAAGGTAAATCCTGAAGCATGGACACACATGTAAGAGGAAATACCGATAGACTGTAAGCAAAAATCACAAAGATAACCCAACCAAAAGCGATGATGGGTCATAGTCGTAATCACACAAAGGAAGTGTTTTAATTTGTCGTCCATACACATAGGCATGTCTACAAATAATACACTTGAAAGGCTTCACATATGCATATGCATAAGGATATACGTAATATAAAAATAAATCATGCATGCTAAAAAACCGTATCATAAGGCTAATATCATGCAAGAAATGTGTTAATTGAAGGACGTAACAAAGATGGTGTATAACACTATCTTGGATACTAAGCATATACAAGAGGAATGACATAGATGGCAACGACAAACACTAACTAGGTAAAGCTAGTGCATAAGGCTTTGATTACAGTTTTTTTCAAAGTACTTAAGCAATGGGGTTAGGATAAAAGGTCCCTTTTTGAGTTTTGTTTATATGAATTTCCTTTTAATTTGCTATATGGTATAAATATGGATCAAGATTTATATACGACAACCTCCTGTGAGGGTATATGTCAAGGTTTACAACTGGATTAAAAAAAAAAAAAAGATATTACAAACAAAATGCTGCCAAAATTTTCACAAAATTAAGCTACTTATAAAGAAATAGGTTGGAAGTATAACTGTACATACTATAGAAAGAGGGTTGCATACAACTAAGGCAACAAGCATGTATAATACGTACCAATATTAACCACATATGTGTAGCTATTGCTGGCAAGCAGGGCTACGTACAGACAGATGGCTAGGATGAGCATGACTCAAGACCCTGTTAAGCTACAACAAATTCGGGACAAGCTCATGGCTGCATGTAATGGGAAAAAGAAAACCAGGCCAGTAGCAATTGGGTACCATATCTCCAAACCATGTAAACCCATAAAGTATTTCAAAGACCGCAATAGACCTTACTTACATAGACGAGCAAAAGAAAACATAATATATGTTTAGGAGTAAGGTTGGGGTCTGAGGTGTGACATCAATAACAAGCAGTGGGGATTGCTTGATATACTTGTCACCCATTCAATACAATGTAATTCTAATTAATTGTACTTATGATTGGTTGGCAGGTAAAGATCTCTGCTCTCATGTGATTGGAGTTCCGGCTTAAGCTCCTACTTTGTCATGTATCAGAGTATTTTGTAATGATTTTAACATCAAGAAATGCTTCTTTGGTTTGTTCTTTACATGAAAGATTTTTGCAAACAATATTCAAGTCTCTCAGTATATGATTCTAAATGATGGGATTTCAAATTCAAGCACACACACACACACACACACACACACATGCGCGTGCGCGCACGTGCACACACACACACACGCACAAACACACACAAATGCACATCTTTTAATTACACACGCACACGTTGTCATGAATTTTTTGGATGAAGATAAAGTCACTAATCCATGCTAAAAAGCTTGCTCACTAGCCTCGAATACACAGATGTACATAATGCTTTTAGTTTTCGGAGTGCTCTTGTAAAACATATGTATAAAGTCTTGGTTCTGCTTAGTCATTTGCAAGAGTTTTGGGTTGGTTGAACTTCTAAAAGGTGGTTTTCAATAAGTATTTTCAGTCGTGCTTGATAGCCGGTGAATCGGACTCATACATCATGAGTTACATGCATCCGAAGTGGACGGTCTCAACTTAGAAGGTGATTGCGAGTGCATACGAGAAGAGAAACTATGCCAACCTGGGGGTTTAAGATTAGAAATGATGAACTTTTATAATTTCTAGAGATATCCGATGTGATGGGCTTCAAATTGTGTGTTACGGTGCGTCATTCGGTTGACAGGAGCAACAAGGTATGCCTCATGGAAAATTGTCCGAGAAGTCCTCTCATGCTTTGGGAGAAGCTGGGAATTTTTGGGGAAGTTGCGAAGCTTGGAGGATGGTGCCAAGTGGCAATGGAGTAATCCCACATGGGGGGGAGAAAGTGGAAATTGGAGGGTATAAGGGGGGGAGTGGGTACCCCCTAAGGTTGTATCAAAGGGGCAAATGGAGCTTCCTTGCCTTGATAATGGGGGATCGTGGGTGTTGGGGGAGGAAAGGGAGTTCCCACTGATTGGACAGGTGCCTTACCTTCTTTTTGGTCCCGAGACACTTGCCCCCACCCCATTCCTTGGTCAAATGGTCACCGACAGCTCATTTTTCACCCAAAAAGGCCAAAATTGGACCAATTAAAAGGTGCCCAAAGAGAGAACCATGTCTCCTTAGAGGAGAGAGACAATTCCTTGGGATAAGGGCCAAAAAATCCCCTTTTCAATAGCTGAAATTCCCTGCATACCCTTTTCCTAATAGAGACTAGCTTTTTTGGAGCTTTTGGGAGAGACCCCATCTTCGAAAGCTTATAACTCTCTTGTCTGTTGTCGGAATCAAGCATATGGATACTCTACGGAGGTCTACATGACACGAGCTTCATATTTATGATCTTGGTTTTCAATAATTTTAATCATGGTTTGGGTTAGGGCTGTTTCCCGCCCAACTTTATAGGTGTTCGAAATAGGTGTTTTCCGCAGCTTAATAGTGTCTCCTTTCGACAGTGTGTGCAAGGATATAGAGGTTCTTGTTTTCCTTCTTGTTTGCATGCTAACATAATTTTGGTGCCCCCACTAAGGAGTAAGTCCCATCCTATGAAATATGTCTATTCTGCAGGCAGTGAATGTAAAAGGGATGTTGGTCCTTATGGACAACCGCTTATGTATGTGCAAATTGTGGATAACACTTGAGGTGGTCGTGTAATTGCATTGTAGCCTTTGGAGGGTCATGAGGTCTTGTGAAGCCAAGCACTAGGGTCCGTGTTACCCAGTGTAAGGTGGATTAGGTACTGGAGCAATCCATCGACATCCCTTGAGTTTTAGACGTCACATGTAAGTGTTTTTGTGGCAATCAAACATGGCAGACGAGTTCCCATAGTTTCATGGATTGCCTAATGAAAATGCACAGATGTTTATTGAAAAGCTAGAAGTCAATTTCTTACTGTGAAATATACTAGACCAAGCTTATTGTTGCGGCTATTGCAATATAGTTTACAGGATGATGCAAAAGTTTGGTTAGACAATTTTGAGGAGTTGATGCACGCACAAAATCCAGGGGTGTTTTTGGACTACAATCGTGTGAAACAAGCTTTCCTGGCACAATACCGATCCATCGAAGTACTTGACAAAGTTTGGCATGAAATTCTGGGGTACACTCAGAGGGCTAATCAAAGTGTTGATGATTTTGTCATGCAGTTCACCCATTTATGGGATAAATGGGCCCGGGCTTTGGGAAACGAGATCCCTCCATCCATGTTAAAGAAGGACCGTTTTGTGGCAAACCTAAAAGAAAGTCTAGAGTTTAAAGTTGATATGAAAAGGCCCGCCATCTTTGAGGAGGAAATCGCCATTGCCAAAGAGAAAAGATGGAAAGCTCAAAGGCTTAATGAATACGGGAAAGCGGTCACTGAGAAAAATAATGGTAGTCAAAAGGAGGAGAATCAGGCAGAAGTTGGAGACCAACTTGTTCAAACGACTGCTAATACCAAACAGTTGCAACAAAATATAAAAGACATGATGACCATGATGAAGGAATTATGACTTAGTGTTCTTGGTGGTGGAGGTGGTCGTGGTCGTGGACGTGGACGTGGTAGAAGGATGGCTCAGGCATGTGAGGCTCATCCTAATGCTAATGCGGGTTGTGGACAAGGTGGTTTTGAGCCGCAAAGGAGGTCCATTCCTACTTGTTATAATTGTGGTGAGCTTGGTCACATCAGCACTTATTGTCCAAAGCCAACAAGGATGGGAGGGGATATGTTTCCACTTCCTCAGCAAATTCCTAACAGAGATAATGATTATGCATTGAATATGCAGGGAGATCATGGTACTGGACAGGAAAATCAAGCCTCAACCTCTAGTGGTCATGTGGGTATTGTGCGGGTAGAAAAGAAAGACGTAGATGTGTTGCCAGTAGGCAAAATAGAGAGGGAAGGCTATGCAGCACCAGGGCCTAGCTGAAAGAAAGGGAAGGAGAAGGAGGGCGAAGATGCAAAAGCCAAGAGAAAGAGAAAGCCTCGCAGATGATTTGAAGTGGTAGATTTGCCTTTGGGAGAAGGCCAAACAGCTTACAGTTTAAAGGAAGACCTGATTGGGAGGAAAGTAGATTGTACTTTTGGACAGTTGATGAATATGGTGCCCAAACTTAAAAGGTAGTGGAAGTCATTGGTGAATCCAAAAAAAGAGCCGAAGCATGGACAAGTCAGAGTGTTGTCCGTGGGAGAGTTACCCGACATCTGTCCTGTGGTGAACCCTTGGCACAAAGGTGTGGGCATGGGAGAAGCCTACATTGATGGAGGTGCTCAAGTTTGTGTGATCACACAGTCATGTGTCAAGAGACTTGGTCTCATTACATGCGGAAGCTCTGTGTTTTGAATTCGACTCATAAACCATGCCAAGGTGAAATGTTTGGGGATGATCAAGAATTTGGAAGCTGAAGTCTTTAGCGTGAAGGTTATGGTGAACTTTCATGTTATGCCAGCTAGTCTGGAAGCCTTTCCTCTCATTTTGGGACGACCTTGGTTGAGAGCTGTTGGTGTCATGCAAGATTGGGGCAAGGGCACAATTGGTGTGCATGGCAAGAAGGGTGAAAAGAGGGTGTTTGATATGACTACCAAACAACCTATGGCACTTGAAGATGTGAGTGAGAATGATGAGTCCGAAACTACCAGTGATGATAGTTCTAAAGACTCAGAAAGTAGCACTACTTCGAGTTCCAGTGATGAGGGTGAAGTGTCATTCTTGTTGTTGGACAAGGAACAGAGAGAAGTTAGTGAAGTGCTGCAATTATCAGGGAATATAAATGCTTCAAGCCGTATAGAGAAACTTGAAGAGTTGATGCAACCTAAACAGGAACTGCGAGTGAAGAAAGAATTGATTCAAAATATGCCGAGTACTGATTTGACACAAGGAGAAAGAAAGGAATACTTAGCAATGTTGGACATGTTTCCAAATATTTTCATTACCTCATATCAAGAAAGGGGCTTTGTTGGGGATCCTGTGAAGATTGAGCTAGTTGAAGGGGCAAAACCAATCAGACAGAAGTTAAGGAGGATGGGCAAGGAGCAAATGAATGCCTTAAAGGAAGAAGTGGATAAGCTATTGGATGCAGGGTCATTGTGCTAGTTGATAATGGTGAATGGGTGAGCCCTGTAGTGGTCACTTAGAAGAAAGATGGGTGTTGGAGAGTTTGTGTTGATTACAAGCCACTAAATGTGGTGACCAAGAAAGATCCTTACCCTTTGCCTTTTATTGATCAGTTGTTAGATGCAATGGCTGGTTTTGAAAGATACAATGTCTATGATGGGTATTCAGGATACTTTTAGCTTATCCTTGCTCCTGAAGACAGGAAAAAGACTACTTTTATCACGCCATGGAGTTGTTTCTACTTTTGTTGCCTTCCTTTTGGGTTGACAAATGGGCCAGGAGCCTTTGAAAGAAAAGTAGATTAGGTCCTTACCCCGTTCCTTGGTAAGTTTGTCAAAGGATTCATAGATGATTTCCGTGTATACAGTTCAAGGAAAGAGCATGTTCAAAAGCTTGAAATAACTTTTGCCAGATATGATGAATGCGGGGGTCAGCTCAATCCTAAAAAATGTCATTTGGCATAGCTACGGATGAAGCTTCTTGGCCATGTTATTTCAAAAAATAGAATTGAAGAAGATCCAAAAAAGGTGGAGGCTTTGCTACTACTGTCACCCCCAAAAAGATACCAGACAGTTGGCCACTTTCATACAAAAAGTTAAATATCTGTCTTGCTTTATACCTTTGGCATCACAACTATTGTATCCATTGTAGCAAATAGTTAAGGATGATCCCTTGGAATGGTCTCATGACTGTGATGAGGTTTTTGATAGAGTTAAAGAGGTTTTGAGTACGCTTCCCATTATGCAGACTCTTGATTGGGAAAAGGATTTTTATGTTAACCCATCAGTGGGAGATGATGCTATCGGGGCTATGTTATTGCAAAGGGGAAAGGAATCTCAGTATATGAAGCCTGTTCATTATGCTAGTAGCACGGTGAAGACTCCTCATGAAAGAGATTTTTCTCAAAATTGAATTGGTGATAACAAGTATGGTTTATGCTTGCAGATGATTCAGACACTACTTGCTGCAAAAGTCATTTACTTTTCTCACCAGTTATTCATTGCTTCCCCAGTTGTTCAATAATTCAAATGTATCAAAAATAGTGATGAAATGGGTTATTGAACTTTAGGAGTTTCAGTTCACCTTTTTGGTGGAGGAATACTCGGGCTACCCTGGCAGATGTTCTCACTTATAAGGATACTCCGGTTTTGTTCAAAGAAGAGGTGGTGCGGAAAAAGAAAGTCAACACTCCTGCCATTTCTAATGCTTCATTGTTGTACTTTGATGGTTCTTATCGAAGAAGTCATGATGCTACTTGAGGAGGCATTGCCATTTATGATGCACAAGGGAAGCTTATGAGAAAGCAAGGGCTGAAACTTGATGCCAAAAGTAACAATGAAGCAGAATACATAGCTCTTGAAGGTGGTTTGCATATTTTCTTACAATTGGGAATTAGATGCTTGCAAATTAAAGGAGGTGCTTTGTTGGTTGTGAAGCAAGTGTTGGGAGTATGGAAGAATAAGAACCCTAAACTGAAAAATTTATGCTTCAAAGTGAAAGTGTTGCTCAAAAAGCTCAAAGCATGGAGTTCGCAGCACATTGAGAGGTCTCAAAATAAAGAAGCTCATGATGCTGCCCAAGAAATGATCACTCATGTGTTTGTGGTAAAGGCAGATGCCCCTTTATATCATGGGAGGGAAATCTTATAAAAGGAAATGAATTTTCTATTAACACGTGTTCTACTTGAAGGTTTGCCGTCTTCTAAAAAGTATGCATTCATAAGGAAAGCCCGAAAATATAAAATGCTTGATGATGTGCTTTACATGAAAGGAGGTGATTTGGTTTTGCGTTGTGTGCCTTGGAAAGAGGAAATTTACAAAATCCTGGAAGAAAATCATGAGGGATCTTGTGGAGGCCATTTTGCTACGAAGATCATGTTGCATAAGATCTTGCAAGAAGGTTACATATGGCCGAGTATTCAACGGGATGTTAATCATTGGTGCAAGTTGTGTTTGCCTTGTCAGAAGATGGATTTTGAAGCCTGAATTGCGAAAGACTATTTTAGCTTTTGATGTGTTTGAAAAATGGGGTCTTGATGCTATCAGACCCTTACCTATGACTAGCAAAAGAAATGATTACATCTTGACAACAGTGGATTATTTGTCACGATGGGCAGAAGCCAAGGCTGTTTAACAAATTACCAGTAAAGAGATGGGAAAATTTGTTTATGAGTACATATGTTGCAAATTTGGTGTGCCACTAGAGCTACTTTCTGATAGAGGATCAGGATTTAGAGGAGAACTGTTTGATTTCTTATGCAAAAAGCTCCATATACAGCATAGGTACAGTTCTCAAAAAGCTCAATATACAACATAGGTACAGTTCTCGAAAAGCTCAACATAGGTACAATTCTCCCTATTATCCACAATGCAACGGTCTTAATGAAAGATTCAATGGAGAGGTAAATATCTTGACAAAGATGACTCAGACACATGGGAAGACTTGGGATTCAGAGTTGCCTTGTGTGTTATGGGCCTAGAGAACTGCTATCAAGACAACATATGAAACTGTGGATGAGGTTTCTGGGGATGAGATGCAGCAATTGTTCACCCTAGACACCTCTGCTTGTCATGAATGATCAAGCAGGCTAGGGGTGGCTAGCAAGCTATGTCAGGCATTTTTTGGATGAAGATAAAGTCACTAATCCATGCTAAAAAAGCTTGCTCACTAGCCTCGAGTACATAGATGTACATAATGCTTTGAGTTTTTGGAGTGCTCTTGTAAAATATATGTATAAAGGCTTGGTTATGCTTAGTCATTTGCAAGAGTTTTGGGTTGGTTGAACTTCTAAAAGGTGGTTTTCAATAAGTATTTTTAGTCGTGCTTGATAGCCGGTGAATTGGACTCATACATCATGAGTTACATGCATCCAAAGCGGGTGGTCTCAACTTAGAAGGTAATTGTGGGTGCATGCGAGAAGGGCAACTAGGACAACTTGGGGGTCTAAGATTAGAAACGATGAAGTTTTATATTTTTGGAGATAGCCGAGGTGATGGGCTTCAAGCCGTGTGTTACAGTGCGATATTTGGTGACAGGAGCAGCAAGGTATGCATCGGAGAAAATTGTCCGAGAAGTCCTCTGATGCTTTGGGAGAAGCTGGGATTTTTGGGGAAGTTGCAAATCTTGGAGGATGGTGCCAAGTGGCAATGGAGTAATCCCACATGGGGGGGAGAAAGTGGAAATTGGAGGGTATAGGGGGGGAGTGGGTACCCCCTAAGGTTGTATCAAAGGGGCAAATGGAGCTTCCTTGCCTTGCTAATGGGGGCTCATGGGTATTGGGGGAGGAAAGGGCGTCCATTTTGAGTTCCCACTACCTGGACAGGCGCGTGGCCTTCCTTTTGGTCCCCAGACACTTGCCCCACCCCATTCCTTGGTCAAATGGTCACCGATAGCTCATTTTTCACCTTAAAAAGGCCAAAATTGGACCAATTAAAACGTGCCCAAAGAGAGAACCATGTCGGCTAAGAGGAGAGAGAAATTAATTGGGATAAGAGCAAAAAAAATCCCCTTTTTAATAGCTGCAATTCCCTGCGCACCCTTTTTCCTAACAGAGATAGCTTTTTTGGAGCTTTTGGGAGAGACCCCATCTTCGAAAGCTTGTAACTCTCTTGTCTGTTGTCGGAATCAAGCATATGGATACTCTATGGAGGTCTACACAACACGAGATTCATCTTTATGATCTTGGTTTTCAGCAATTTTAATTATGGTTTGGGTTAGGACTGTTTCTTGCCCAATTTTACAAGTGTTCGACATAGGTATTTTCGGCAGCATAATAGGTTTCCGTTCGACGGTGTGGTGTGTGCAAGGCTATAGTGGTTCTTGTTTTCCTTCTTGTTTGCATGCTAACAATGTCAACAACAAGAAGAGAAATTTATCATAGAGGAAAGAGGAAAGGCATCGACAAGTGTGCGAGAAATGTTGGAAGTATAGCTACATGAATGCTCGCAAAGATGTAGAAGAAGCTCAAGAGCACATAGCACATGAAGTAGTATTAATGAGTGTGTCAAGGCTTGTTGTAGAATGATGGGAGTTTCTATGAACCAAGGAAAAAACTCCTATCAAGGGGAGAAAGGTGTCCTAACGGTCCTAAGCGTGTCACACACATCACTACCCTATTATGGTAACAAGCCCCTTCTAGGATGCTATAAGACGAGGAGTCCATTACCGTGTCGATTTACCACATAAAAAAAGAGACAGAAAGAGTAGTGCGAGGTAGCAAAAGGGGGGGGGGAGAGAGAGAGAGAGCATGGTCGGGGTATAGCACGGCGTGCAGTACGTGTCGCTTTGCTTCCACTATGGAAAAAGGTTTAAAGATGTTATTTCTGTAGGATAAATTCGATCAAAGATAGGTATTCTACATGTGGCTTGCCTGCAAAACCACAAAAAGTTTTTGACAAGATTTTAATTCAAAATGTGGTTGTATGGATTGCATTAATTGCAGGGTATGCCCATCGATCATTATAATCTCAAATTAAGGGCTATCTCAATCAATGAAGTTTGACATTGGGAGGTGTTGAGGCTACTTTGGGTGTTGCCAAATTTGGCAATGATAAAGGAAATTTGTTTACTCCATATGATGTTCTAACAAAAGATTTCAAAGATAGATCGATGCAGGCAAAAAAGATGGGGGAGAAAGAAAGCACCATGCAAAGAGCTTGGGTAGTATGTGCACACAAAAGAGAGCAAGATGAGGTGGTGCCACACTTGCAGACAGAAAGAGAAGCATGTCTGTATACAAGGCGGGAATGATTGCTTATTAGTAGAGAGCATAAAAGAATATGCCTTTTTAATTAAGAAAAAGAGAGATTTTTTTCTAGCAGCAGCTTACCTAGGCTTGTTTTTTGTGGGGAGAAAAGCGTCGAGTTATAAAAGAAAAAGCTTGTGGCTATTTTGGGGTAGGCGCATACGGATTGCAGGAGTTTTCTTTTGGAAAAAGCGTGGTGGCAGCTGATCAGCAAAGGAGAGATCCCATGGACGTACTATTTTGCAAAAGAAGGAAAAGAGTGCGTGTATTGGCTGTGCAGGAGAGAAGCGCATGGCTGGAATAAAGGAAGGGGCTGCACCACGCTGGAGAGATGAGGCTTGGGGGAACCATAAAGCAAGGCATGGATGTTGTGGGGCGCATTTCTGACACCTTGTTTTTTGTAAATTTGTACATACGGACATGATGCCCGATGTCCAAAGGGTGTATGGGCTTTATTTTTCTGGGTTTTTTAGCTTGATTTAGCAAGCACATGTACATGCATTGCAAGTGGCTAGTCTAGTGACAGCTGTCGGGCTATTGTAAGTGCCCGTGAGTGAGTTTTTTGGAAGTGAGACTTGTATATAACTTGAACTCATGTATAAACTTAAAAAAGTTTAGGCGAACATTAGAAATTTGCAGGTTTTAGCTTGTTGTGTCTCCTTGGTGCTTTTTGATGCAGTTTTTTGCCCCGACTAGCCTTCTCTACGTGTAGTCGTGCTGGGACATTTTCAATCTTTTTTCCAAGCTTTAAAGTGCCCCAATTGGAGTTGTGATCTTTAGGCTATGACGACTATGGCAGCTTGGTGGAAAATTGCATGTGGGCAGATTGGGAGGGCTTGTTTCTATGAATTGTGAAGTTGCGGTTGAAGTTGTGGATTTGTGGTGTTCATTTGGGAAAGGGGAATCTCTTGTCTTCATATGCATTGGTCGGCGTGTGCTGTAAATTCGTGCTTTGACAGGGTTTTGCTCCTATGTTCTATGGTCCGTTGGGTCGACGTGTGCTTGTAAATTTCCAAGGGAGCATAGGCCTTTTGGTTGGGGGTTATGAAGATTTGTTTTGGTATAGTTTTTGGTTCTGAGGATGAAGTTTGAACACTCTTGGGATATCAAGCTATAGACGTACCCCAGTTTTCCTTTTGCCCAACAGTGTTTTGGTGCCCGCCACCGAGGAATCGCTTCAAGTTACCTTCAGTTTACAAGTTTTAGAAGACATGGTGTTTAATTTTCCAGATTTTAGTGGGAAATCAAATGAAAGTTCCAAAGGTTTCATTAAGAGAATGGAGTTTTCTTGCCTTCTTGATGACAAGCAAGACCCAGCGTTGGTGCTACGAATCTTCTACTTCTGTTTGAAGGGAGATGTTACGGAATGGTTGGAAGGCTATGGAAAGGAGCTACAATCAACCCAACCTCCTCAAGTTATGACTTATGAAACGGTAAGGCATGCTTTTCTTACACACTTTCAATAGGTGGAAGACCCACAAAAGGTATGGCAGTCTATTCAAGGCTTGGTACAGGGTGAAGGCCAGACCATAGAAGACTTTGTGAAGGAATTCAATGCGTTATGGGCAAAGTGGTGTACATCTTTGGGGGCTGAAATTCCTCCAGCCATGTTGAAAAAGGACAGGTTTCTTGCAAGCTTGAGGAGTAACCTACGCTTGAAGGTAGAGCTTAAGCAGCCAAGGACCTTTGAGGAGGCAGTTAAAATTGAAAAGAATAAAGAGTGGAAAGCAGAGCGTCTTCATAAACTTGGAATCAATGTCGAGCCAAAGGTTGAAGTGAAAGCGGTAGAGCAACCAAGGGTCCTCATTAGGAAGCCAGGTTATGATCAACAAGCTTCTCATGATGTGAATGCTTTTCGCAAGGAGATACAACACTTGTAGGTCTTATGAATAATCTTAGTGTGCATATGATGGGAGGTGGAAGAGGTAAAAGCTATGGATATGGACGTGGTTATGGAAGCAATGAGGGTTTTACAGGTGGTAGAGGAAGAGGCATGGCTGGAAGAGGGGAAATGTTTTAGTGTTACAATTGTGGTGAATGGGGTCATAAAAGCCCTCAATGTGACAAGCCAAAGAGAATGGGTGGTGAAATGTTTCCTCTTCCTCCACAAATTCCTTCTCGAGCTCAAGATTATGGTATTGAGATTAAAGGGGAAGCAGGACCAAGTGATTTGACAGCTGAAGAGAAGGGAAAAACAAAAGTAGTAAGCATAATCCGTTTGAAGAAGAAAGAGGATGATTTGGGAGCTATTGTCATGCCTGTAGGTAAGAGGGTTACGAGAGATCATGATACGAGTGATGCAAGTCCTAGCCATAAAAGAGGGAAACAGGTTGAAACAGGTACATGTAAAGAGAAGAAGAAGAGAAAACCCAGGAAACATTATAATGCATCTGACTTTCCTTTGGGAGAAGGGCAACCAAATTATAGTTTAAGGGCTGATTTGGTGGGTAGAAAGGCTGATGTTACCTTTGGGCAACTCATGGAGATGTGTCCCAAGTTAAAGAGGCAATGGAAGCACGTAGTCAACCCTATGAAGAAGGAGCCTGTAAGGGGGTCAGTAAGAGTCCTATCTTTGAATGATCTACCTGATATATGCCCTACTATGGATGCATGGCATAAGAGGAAGTGCATTGGTGAGGCTTATATTGATGGAGGTGCACAGGTATGTGTTATTACTCAAGCTTGTGTATCAAAGTTGGGACTCAACATGGCGAAGAATTTAGGTTTTCGCATAAAGCTTGCCAACCAATCAAGGGTGAGGTTCTTGGGAGTTATAAAGGACTTGGAGGTGGAGGTATTTGATGTTAAAGTGCTGGTCAATTGCCATGTTAAGCCTGCAGGTATTGGTGCTTTCCCTCTCATCCTTGGAAGACCATGGTTACAGGCAACCAAAACTGTACAGGATTGGGGACATGATACCATCACTCTCTACAATAGAAGGGGTAATAAGAAGAGTTTTGACATGGCTAGCAAGCAATATTTGGATGCTGATTTTCATGAGAAAAGTGATGAAGAAGAGTACTCAAGTGAAGAAGAAGACAATGGGGATGATGGCAGTGAAGTGGAAGATAGTAGCGATAGCGATCTAGATGTTTCCTCCTTGTTTCTTGAAGAAGAGCATGATGAGAAACAAAGATTTTTTGGCCTTATGGATAATGAGGTTATCTCTGGTCCTTATGAGAAAATTGAAGAGCTGATGCAACCCAAAGTTTTACCTAATGTCAAACAGGAGCTGATACAAGGTATGTTGTCTCCCGACTTGACTAGTCATGAGAAGGGTGAGTACCTACAAATGATACAAAAATTTCCCCATTTATTCATCTCTCCTTATGAGGAAATTTGAGGCTTTAAGAGAGAGAAAATTCACATTCCAATCAAGGAAGTAGCTCAGCCCGTACGCCAAAAGCTAAGAAGAATGGGACATGTACAACTTAATGCTTTAAAGGAAGAGGTAGACAAGCTTCTTGAAGCAGGTTTCATACGTCCTGTGAGTACTGCAGAATGGGTGAGTCCTGTTGTTGTCACACCCAAGAAGGATGGAAAGTGGAGGATATGTGTTGATTTTAAGCCCCTAAACACAACCATGAAGAGGGATCCATACCCCCTTTCTTTCATAGATGACATACTTGATTCTATTGCAGGGCATGAGATGTATAGTGTATGTGATGGATTCTCTAGATATTTTCAGCTCACCTTGGATTTAGAAGATCGAAAGAAAACCACATTTATCACACCATGGGGATGCTTTTGTTATTGTGTGCTTCCTTTTGGTCTTATGAATGGTTGTGCGTGGTATCAAAAGCGCGTCAATAAGGTGTTCTCTCCCTTTCTTGGCAAGTTTGAGAAGGATCTTATTGATGACTTTTGTGTTTATAGCTCTAGAAAGGATCATTGTGTAAAGCTTGGGATGGCATTGAAGCAATATGATGAAAGTGGAGGTCAACTCAACCCAAAGAAATGTCATCTTGCTCAACCAAGAGTAAAGTTTTTGGGGCATATGATCTCAGAGAATGGGATTGAAGCGGATCCTGACAAAGTGAAGGCTTTGGTGCTCCTCCCATCACCTAAAGATACAAAGCAAATTTCTACTTTCATTCAAAAGGTGAAGTATATGGCAAGGTTCATTCCTTTGTCCTCTCAACTTCTTTATCCTCTACAAAAAGTAGCAAGGTTGGATCCTCTACAATGGGACAAATGAATGTGAAGAGGTTTTTCAAGGTATCAAAGAGGTTCTTGGTTCTCTTCCTGCTATGCAAGCTCCTAATTGGGATAAGGAGTTTTATGTGAATCCATCAGTAGGTGAGGATGCCATTGGAGCTATGCTTCTTCAAAGAGGTAACAATTCTCACTACATGAAGCCTATCTATTGTGCTAGCAGGGTGAAGCTAGAGGTGGAAAGAGGCTATACTGAAGTGGAGCTCATCATGGTGAGTGTGATTTATGCATGTAGAAGGTTTAGGCACTACCATCTCCCTAAACCATTCACATTCCTCACTAGCTACACTCTTTTACCTCAATTGGTGAATAGCCCTACTTTGTCAAAGAGGCTCATGAAGTGGATTGTGGAGCTACAGGAATTTCAATTCTCTTTTCTTGTTGAGGAGAGTACAAGGGCTAAATTGGCTCATTTGCTTACTTATAAGGAAATCCCTCTTCTTCTTAAGGAGGATGCAGTGAAGAAGCAACACATGGAAGCTCCTGACATAGACAATGCCTATCTATTGTTTTTTGATGGCTCTTATAGGAAAGCTCATGGTGAAGCTTCAGGAGGTGTTGTAATTTATGATCCTCAAGGTGCTTTGGTAACTAAAAGGAGTTTGAAGCTTACAGCACAAAGCAACAATGAAGCTGAGTATGCTACTTTGGAGAAAGGTCTCAATCTTTGCCTTGAGCTTGGCATCCGTCGTGTGAGGGTAAGAGGTGATGCTCTTTTGTTGGTTAAGCAAGTACTTGGGGTGTGGCAAAGTAAGAATCCAAGGCTGAAAAATATGTGTTTTGAAGTGAAGAATCTGCTTAAGCATTTTGAAGCTTGGAGTTTAAGGCATGTGGACAGGTCTCAAATGAAGAAGCACATAGTGCAGTGCAAGCTTCAATTGGGCAATTGTATGTGATAAGGGCTGATTCTCATCTTTATTTGGAAAGGGAAGCTTTAGAGAGGGAGGAAGAGTTTCTACAAACAGGTATGCTTCCATTAGAGTTGGAGAAGTCAAAAAAATATGCCTTCCTACGTCGTGCCAAAAGGTATGTGCTACTTGGTGATGCCTTGTATATGAAGGGGGACTGATCTTGTGATGAGAAAAGTTCCTTGGAAAGAGGAAATTTAAAAAAATTTAGAGGAGAATCATGAGGGTCTTGTGGTGGTCACTTTGCTTCAAAGATCACTTTGCATAAAGTCTTGCAGGAGGGTTATGTGTGGCCAAGCGTTCAACGTGATGTTCATCATTGGTGCAAGGTTCAAGAATTTTTGTACCAATTTCTTTATTAATTAAGGATTGTGTTAGTAGGATTTTTTCGTGCAAAGTTTGTGTGTGTATTTTTGGGGTGCCAATTCTCTCGATTCTGCGTAGCCAGAGGCCCGACACCAGTCTAGCTAAAAGTAGCACAATCTTTTGGAGCGGGATTTGTTCTTGACCCGACATTTGGTGAACCCAACGTGAATAGAGCCGGAACATGAAATTAAGAGCAATGCTAAGTTATAAGAGACAGGGATACTTCCAATGATGAATGGATTTATCAATTTTCTTCAACAACAGGGAAAATATGATATGGTTGATACGATGCAAAACGTTTTGGCTAGAGTAAAATGGCAAGCAATAAAGCAAAAGGCGATGGATGATATAGTTGAAGAAGCACTAGATGTAGTGCTAAATGAGAGGAGTATTTTTTACGGATATGATCCTAAAGGATATATCAGGTGCTATAAAGCAGAGATGAAGCTTTGAGGAGTTTCTAAAGATCGGACGATTGCAGATTTGAAAAACTAGTGATTCTAGAGCTCGGTAAACAAAGTCAAGGATTTACAGAGGAATTCTCCAATAATTGGGATGAATTTGCAAAAGCAATCATAAAAGAAGGTTTAGATTTTTTGGATCTGGAAATAAAAGGAGAGGATTCTAGATTGAAAGCATTCAAGATCTACTGCAGATACCAAGTGTTCAAAAATTTATCGATGCAAGGATTGAAGCTATCTTAGATGAATGTCTTCTACAAAATGACAAACTACTTTTGGCTATACTGATGAGGAAATAGCCGAAGTTGTTTTTGCAAGGATGACAAATCTTGATTTGCAGCAATAAGAAGTTTGAAGTTTTGGAGATAAAGCTATAAAGCTTCAAGAATCACAAAGTGAAGATAAAGAAGTGTCGTTTATGGATACTGTACAGGTTGAAGTGAACTAGAGGATTGGATAGAAGGGCAAGTGACCTATTCGGAGATGGTCAGTGGTTTGGGTGATATTTTTGGTCTATGTCAAGATGCAAATAAATATGCTTGCCATGAAGTGCCTATTATACAGGGTCCAAACAATTTGGTTTGTTTATGGGTATGTGAGCAATATCCCGGGCGTGACAAGGATTTAGATTTTGTGTCGCAAGGTAATTGCAAGTAGGTTTATGAGCATCTATCCACTATAGATTGGAAGGGTACGACACAAAAGCCAAGCTTATGTGAAATAGAATTTTCCTTGGAGTCAATTCTTGAAGATAACACTAATGAAAGTGTTTACTGAGAGGAAGGGCAAGAATATTGGCAGTCTTTAATGGCTATCATAGAGCATTATGACATAGAAGTGCAGAGGTATTAAAAAGAAGGGTTCTCTCTAAATGACTAAAGACATGATTCGGTTGCAAATACTTTAGGATAGATCAAAAAGCTAGAGGGGGTGAAGATATCGTGTTAGTGACTAACTACAAGCAGGTTTCTAAATAACCGGTTACAATAGATTGGAAGAAACTTCTTGCCCTTAGGCAATGGAAAACTCCCAAGTCTCATTTGCGCATAAGGCATCCATTTCCTCATGTATGGCCTTTTCCTAACATTCATTGCCAATATCCTCTTCAATACATGTATGCTTAACAACCTATATAACCTATGCCATGGACGTATAATGATGTGCCATATAACCATCATAACAAAACCTCTACACAAATCTCTTATGGCTTCCAAATCTATGTAGCTTTGCATCCATAGCTTCCATAGCCTTCTTTACACTAGGTGTCCTCATGGTGGCTAGAATCCCAAGCTCTTCATCAAGGCTCACATCAAAGCCACTAGACTCACCATCAACAAATGAAGGTTGTGCAGACATGTTTGGCAAGACAAGGGTCTCATTTACTTTTTCTTTGCTTAAGAGATGCATTTGTTGACTTTCCAAAGGTGACCACTCCAAGGTCTCTCAATAAAATTTCTACCTAAGGACTCTCCATGTCCACTCAATGCTTGTGATTGTTGCTTTACATTTTGTGCAACCACTTTGCCATTTACATCAGCCCCAATCGCTTTTTTAGCAGCATATCAATTGCTCATAATGATGATGACATGGACAGGGAAATAGATGCTATATTCGAGAGGTATGCAGAGTCTTATGACGCAAAGGTAGAGAGATATTTGATGGAAGGCAAGAAGATTGAAAAGAGGTTTACCTGGCATTTCCCTAGGAAATGAGAAAGGTTGTCTAGAGGATTATTTTGAGAATAAAGATTCAGATTCAAAATTCTATGTAGAAGAGGTACAGAGAGATCTACAGGTTGGTGAGACAGATGAAGTGCAATTTCAACAATGTGAAAGGGTTTTTTGAAGAAGGGGATGAGGAACATATGTCTCTGCTTGACAAAGATTTGGTGTATAATGAAGATACTCTCTGGGCTCATGGAGTTTTCCCTAATTGTACCATGAGGTTTCCAGAGAGGATTAAAGGGTGTATAGCTATTTTTCTAATATTAATACAAGTGTTGTAGAGATGGGGTTACATGATGATACCTTATGATTCAAGGATGCAGTGAGTTTCAAAGAGAAACAAAGGCTTATAAGGGTTCAAAGGATCTGAAGGAAGTTATATTGATTATAAGGTATGGCAACTTATCTTGTTTGATCTTGAAAGAGCTTCCAAAATCAATCTTGATGGTCAAGACATGTGCGTGTTTAACTGGCACATACTTGAGTTTGGTGGGGTTCACTAGCAGAGTTTTATTTCATTGGATATGCTGGAAATGAGTCAGATATGCATACAAAAATTTATGATGTGCAATTACCAGATGATGAAGCTAGAACATGGAGCAGAGTTGGCACATGCCAAAGGATGTTCAAGTTCAAAGGGGGTGGATGTCATGTCGCTTTGCTTCTACGATGGGAGAAAGGTTTAAAGATGTTATTTTTGCAGGATAATTCAATTGAAGATATGTATTCTACATGCGGCTTGCCTGCAAAAGCACTTTTTTTTTTTGACAAGATTTCAATTCAAAACGTGGTTGTATAGATTGCATTAATTGCAGGGTATGCCCATTGATGACTATAATCTCAAATCAAAGGCTATCTCAATTAATGAAGTTTGACATGGAAGGTGCTGAGGCTACTCTAGGTCCTGCCAAATTTGGCAATGGTAAAGGAAATTTGTTTACTCCATATGTTGTTTTAACAAAAGATCTAAAAGATGCATGTAAAAAAGATGGGAGAGAAAGAAAGCAACATGCAAAGAGCTTGGGCAGTATGTGGGCACAAAAGAGAGGAAGATGAGGTGGTGCCACACACGCAAACAAAAATAGAAGCACGTGTGTATACAAGATGGGGATGCTTGCTTGTTAGTAGAAAGCATAAAAGAGCATGCCTTTTTAATTAAGTAAAACAAAGATTTTTTCCAGCAGCAGCTTGACGGCTCGTCAAACGGGGCCATGGGGTGGAAGATGTGCTAGTTCAAAGTTGGAAGGCTTTGCAGATCCCGATGGACAGGGCAAGTATAGACATGCAGCCAAAACTAGGATCAGTGGAAACTCGTGAAGTGTTTGTGCTGTGGAGCATGCCGGTCTTTTTGGATTGTCAATCGGGTCTCAAATGAGCAAGTTATGGCCTAACCGGGGGTCAAGTATGTGCTCACCAGGCCGTGGTGGTAGGCGCACTGACAGGCCTGTTTTTAGAGCTCGTCGCGATTCTAGAAAATTGCATGCAAGGTGGGAAGTCAGCCGAAATTTGTTGCTCATTGATCGGAGTCATGGTCACCACGATGCACCCACTTCAAGTTGACAAACAATCGCGGCAAGGGTAAAACTTGGTTTTTTTCCACTTTTGTGACTTGGTGTTCGAGGGGGTGAATTGATCTAAAGTGGAAAAGTTTTCAAGGTTTGGGGTTGACCGAGGTGTGGCTTGGCGAGAAGGGGGTTCAACAACCTCAAGCACACGGAGCACCGACCACATGCGAAACGGATGTTTGGAAATTATTGTAAGTTCAAAAGGAAAGGGTGGCTGAAGTTAAACGGAAAAGGAAAAGGTAACCTTCAAAAGGAGAAAAAGAGAGGTGAGTAAAACTTCAAAAGAGTAGTAGAGCCGGCGCTATTACTGAAGAGTTTTTTTAAGAAGTTTTGGGAAAAGAAGAAAAGGGTAAGGGAGCGTTTTGGAGAGGAAGGTTTTCTTTTTGCTAGTAAGAGGGAATTGATTTTGGAGAGTAAGGTTTTCTTTTTGCTAGGAAGAGGGAATTGAGAAGGAGGAAGAAGGAGATCTTCGTGCGCTCGCGCTTGGTGGTCAAAGCCAAGATATGTGGTCCGTGAAGCAACTCAAAAGAGCGAGGGATTTGCAAGAGAGGCAATCAGCGAAGGCGACCAAGAGGAAAAGTTGTTGTTGGAGCGAAGCCGAAGTTGGATTTTCTATCAAGGTTTGTGCCGACGTATTCGGTTTGTCGAGGAAGGTGTGTGTCCCTCTGTATGAAGTGGCGATGGTCATGGTGTAGTCTTGAGCACAGTTCATAGAGTTTGTACATGGTTTTTTCTTTTGAAGGAGAAGCTTTCACTATGGGTTTTGGCATCGTCTCTCCCTCTCCCCCCCTTTCTTTTTTGCTTGTCTCCAAGGTGTGTGGTGCCGGTCTGTGTGAGCATGTGCGCCCCCCGGGCCCCTTGTGGTGTGAGAGAGAAAGAGAGAGAGGTGTCGAGATGTGGAAGAGTTGGAAGTGGGTAAGATCGGTGTGATTGCTATCTAGCAATTGTACAGGTCGTGTGTGCGTTGGGGGAAGTGCAGGCGAGGCCTTGCTAGTGTGAGTTGGTTTTTTTGAAGGTGTTTTCGAGAGGACATGGGTGCTATGAATAGCCTGAGCTATATAGGGCAACTATTTTTGTGTTGAGTGTGTTCCCCATTCCCCCTCTCCAACGCTCGTCCGATCCATCTGCCAGCACATACATGCATAAGTTTAGCCATGGAACCTTGAACTTCATCCCCCCCTTTTACCCTTGCCTTCTCCCTCTCCACTTAGGTTTGTAAAAAGATTTACCCTTCTCAAGATTTCCTTCTACCTTGCCCTTTTGCTCACCATGACTCTTGCTTATCTATCATTATCCCCATCCCCTAGAGTACTCTCATCCATATCCCCTATTCCCTCAAGTTCCACCTGGCTTACTCAACCACGCCAAGCTCATCCTTGCAAAGTCGATCCCATTTGAAGAAGAAGAGGCAGAAGACAAAAAAGAAGAAGGGACTTATCCTCTCTCAAGCACCTGTTCCTCTCCCCTACAACCAACTTTGCCAACGAAACCAAGAGAGACAAGTCGAATATTTCCAACAAATATCGAGTGGAGGCAAGAAGCTATCAAATCAATCTCTCTCTCTCTCTCTCTCTCTCTCTCTCTCTCTCTCTCTTACCAAAGGTGTACCTAAACTCCATCTTATGAATTTGACTAGAAATGCATATACCCACTCGAACACAAGAGTTGTCGCATAATATTTTTCATGTGTACGTTTATGGATTTCAGTTCATATCACACATTCACCTCATCTTTAGGCATTATAGTTGATATTGTAAGCACTCATATAATTTTATGAGATTTATCACACTTTTCTAGAAATATTACATCTCATAAATTCTAAGAAGGATAAAAAATGTTATTGCAGTCTTACTTTCATACATGCTATATTCTAATAAAGTAGTCCATGACCACAACATATGCTAGAATTAAAGTTACCCAGTCTACCATTGCATGCATCACACTCAAAATTAAGTAAGAAAGAATGCATTATCACCTTCTCACAAATAGGTTACATATTCAAAACCAAACACAAAACTTAAGGTAGAGTAGAAGATGTCGCACTATGCAAACACACTATTAACACATTATTCATTCCTGCTTTATTCTCTCAAGTTTGATTTCTTTCATGGTCGGGGATTTAGGAGAGAGTAAGGGGATAGTTTCATGGAAGTGATGAGCATGTTGCTTGAACATAAAACGCCCACCGCTTCCATGGAGATGCCCCATGGATGGCAAATGATGCAACAAAGAAAAATATGAATACGATCAATGAGCGGGTTAACCTTGAAACTTACCTTGAGACAAAAAATACAACTCCCAAGCTACTAGTTGTTTTCTTAAGGTCTTGTTTAAGTAGACATTAAAAGGAAATGGAAACTATGAGATTATAAGTCAATGAACCTATTTTAAATTTCAACTATGATTAAAACTTTACCGAGAAGATTTAACATGAATAGCCCTAGCATAACATAGAAGTTTTAAGTGTGAAAAATTATCTTAGATGTTTGAAAAAAGGCCAGTGCAAGTGTTTACCTGTGGGATGGAATGGGGGATGGTCTTTTTTGGCTAGAACTGATAATTGTTGGTCTATTTTGAACTCGAGTTCTTTTAATGCCCTAGAATTTTAATTGGATGTGAGTGAGTCCCGGTTGGGTGGGAGGACCCACGGATGAATTTGAAATTCAGCTTAGTCCGAGTAGGCTTGATGTCGATGGGAAAGGATGAAGAGAAAAGGATCCAAGAAGGGATTAGATAAGGAAGGAGGATGTGATTGAATTAAGGAACTCTTTTAATTGTTTGATAAAAAGGAACCTTAATAAAGCTTAGCCGGAGACACGCGCCGGGCCTCTGGTTATGCGAAATCGAGAGAATTGGCACCCCAAAAAATACACAGACAAACTTTGCATTGAAAATTTTTACTAACATTGTTCTTAATTGATAAAGAAATCGATACAAAATTGCTTGAACCTTGACCCTTCATCCATGTTTGATCCCAAGCACGGAGCTGCCTCTTCGTATTTTTCTTATGATCATCCCGGATTATTCCCTTGGTTTACTGACTTTGACTCGTTTTCCTTCCACTGCTTGTTCCCCTTTCCTGCTCCAAACCACCCACACACACACACACACGACCTCTGCCCTCCCTTGCTTGAACCTCCGAGGCCCCACATATGATGTAGCCCCTTCCACCCTCTATAATTCAATGCTGCCCCTCCCTTACTCTCTTGCAGACAGCTGCCCTTGCGTTGCTGCCCGCTTTCTTTGCTCTGCTCTTGTGCTGCAGACCACGCACACACACACACACACACACACACACACACACACACTATCCTCTCCTTAATTTTCCCTCCATGCTATATCATGCGCAACACTTTCTCTTTCCTTGACTTTTTGCAACCGCCCACGCTCTTCTTCCTCCATGCAGCCTTGCAGCCCACACCAAGCAATTAAGGCCTTCACATCCCCCCTTCAAGCGAATGCTTTTTTTTTCCCATGTGCCCATGCTAGCTGTTGCCCAATTGCCCTCCTTCTTCCTTACTGCTGCTTCTCATTGCAGCCACTTTCTTCCTCTTACTGCAGATGCATCAGCCCTCCCTGTGCCAGTCCTCCCTGTCTTTTGTGTATTCTGCCAGTAGACACGCCACAACACCTCACTCCCTCCCATCCCTACCTTGCTTTATGGTGCCCCCAAGCCTCCTCCCTCCAGCGTGGTGTAACCCCGACCTTTATTCCAGCCATGCACTTCTCTCTTGCACAGCCAACACACGCACTCTTTTCCTTCTTTTACAAAATTGTACGCCCTTGGGCTCTCTCCTTTGCTGATGAGTTGCCCAGCAAGCACTTGTGTCTCTTCATCCATTTCGCCCATCGGGTCATCAAACCCCCAATCAGCTTCATCTTCAATGCCTTCCTGGCCAAAAGAACCTATATCCAAGGCACCACCCGTGAAATCCATAGGCAATTGCAGATGCTCTTCCCTTTGATAAGTATCCGATGCCTCTTGCTTGCCATCTTCTTCAACCTGTTCTTCTTCCTTAGCCACAACAACACTCTTCTTCTTGAGAAACCCATGTGCCTGTTTTACGATCAAAGTACATTCCACAGCTTGATCAGCATCGTTGATGAGCATCGTCATTAGCATTGTGCCACACAACACCCTCACCTGTATGTCTTCGTTCTCAAGCTTTGACACTCTTCCCTGCTCTTCACCCATAGTGGCAACCACCACATCCTCATGCATATACCAAGGTAACTTTATCTTTACCAGCACTGGCTCTTTGGACTCTGTCTCCCAACTTGTATCTCTATCCTCCTCACTCGTTTCCCAGAAGCTCGAGCTTGTAGCCTCATCATCTTCACCATAGGCCGATTCGGTATCAACATCATCATCCTCTAGCTGCTCCGCAAAAGCCGGACCATCATCGTGCCCACTTACTTCATCCAACCCCAAGCTCTCGGCACCTACCATTTGGCCATGATCTGTTACCCTTTCATACAAGCACTCCACAAGAACAGGCTCCACCCCTTTAAGTTGCACTGGACACTTGGCATCTGCTAACTCCTCTATACACAAGCACTCTTCAATAAAAGGCTCATCTTTGCTGACAAGCTCCTCCACAAATGGCATAAATGCTTCACCAATAGGTAATTCCCAAGGAACATAGTCAATCATAGGCCTTACTCTAACAGGCTCCACACTTCGCATCACTGGCACCATCCTCGATGGGCCCATAGAACAAACTGCTGCTTCAACATGAACACAATCAGCAGGCTTTAACAAGCCCAACTCCAGCTTTCTTTCCATTTTCATGCTCTTCAACTGGGCACCTTTGACTGCCTCGGCATAAGTCTTTGGCTCTTCATCATCCACCTTATCTCGAAACTCGAGGACACATGCAAGCTAGGAATTTCTCCAGCTTGAAACCATCCGCATTGACCACTTGGGTGGCAGCAACCAGATCACTCCAACAAGCTTCAAACTTATTGACAAAAGCAGCAAAATCATCACCCACATCTTGTCGTAGTCTCTTAATCTTCGTATCCGCTTCAACAACCGACACCACCTTGCGAAACTTGCAGAGAAACAGCTCTCGGAAACCAACCCAGTCCTGCTTATCCGCAGCTTCTAGACTGTCGAACCATGCCTTCGCTTTACCTCGCAGCACCAACGGCACTGTCTGCATCTTTTCTTCATCACTCCACATGTGCAATGATAGCATAAATAACTCAAAATCTGCTAGCCACTCGTCCGCATCTTCATCACCATTGAAAATCGGGCCAACACTCTGCCACATTTTTGCTTATAAACACATCGCCAGGGAGCAATAAGTGTGCTCCTCGGTGGGGGCACCAAAAATTGAGAGGGGGAATGGCGAATACACCCGACACAAAAAAAACTGCCCCTATATAGCTCAGGGTATTCACAGCACCCCTGTCCTCTCGAAAACACCTTCAAAAAAAGAAACTCACACTAGCAAGGCCTTGCCTGCACTTCCCCCAACACACACACACGACCTGTACAGTTGCTAGATAGCAATCACACCGATCTTGCACGCTTTCTTCCATATCTCAACACCTCTCTCTCTTTCTCTCTCACACACACAAGGGACCCGAGGGGCGCACACACTCACACACACCCTAGAGACGAGCAAAGAAGAAAGGGGGGGAGGGGGAGAGACGACGCCAAAACCCGTAGTGAAAGCTTCTCCTTCAAAAGAAAACACCATGTAGAAACTCCATGAACTGTGCTCAAGGCTACACCATGGCCATCGCCGCTTCATATAGAGGGGCACACACCTCCCTCGACAAACCAAATCCGTCGACACAAACCTCGACAAAAAATCCAACTTCAGCTTCGCTTTGACATCAGCTTTTCGTCTTGGTCGCCTTCGCTAGCTGCCTCTCTTGCAAATCCCTCGCTCTTTCGAGCCGCTTCACGGACCACGCATCCTGACTTTGATCATCGAGCGCAAGCACACGAAGATCTCCTTCTTCCTCCTTCTCAATTCCCTCTTGGTAGCAAAAAGAAAACCTTCCTCTCCAAAACGCTGCCTTACCCTTTTCTTCTTTTCCCAAAACTTCTAAAAAAAACTCTGGAGACGAGCAAAGAAAAAAGGGGGGGAGGGGGAGAGACGACGCCAAAACCCGTAGTGAAAGCTTCTCCTTCAAAAGAAAACACCATGTAGAAACTCCATGAACTGTGCTCAAGGCTACACCATGGCCATCGCCGCTTCATATAGAGGGGCACACACCTCCCTCGACAAACCAAATCCGTCGACACAAACCTCGACAAAAAATCCAACTTCAGCTTCGCTCTGACATCAGCTTTTCGTCTTGGTCGCCTTCACTGGCTACCTCTCTTGCAAATCCCTCGCTCTTTCGAGCCGCTTCATGGACCACGCATCTTGACTTTGATCATCGAGCGCAAGCACACGAAGATCTCCTTCTTCCTCTTCTCAATTCCCTCTTCGTAGCAAAAAGAAAACCTTCCTCTCCAAAACGCTGCCTTACCCTTTTCTTCTTTTCCCAAAACTTCTAAAAAAAACTCTTCAGCAGTAGCGCTGGCTGTACTACCCTTTTGCTCTTTTTCTCCTTTTAGCCTTGAAGGTTACTTTAGCCACACCTAGGTCAACCCCAAACCTTGAAAACTTTTCCACTTTAGATCAGTTCACCCCCTCGAACACCAAGTCGCAAAAGTGGGAAAAGAACCGAGTTTTACCCTTGCCGCAATTGTTTGTCAACTCGAAGTGGGCGCATGATGGCGACCATGACTTCGATCAACGAGCCACAAATTTCGGCTGACTTCCCACCTTGCATGCAATTTTTTAGAATCTTGGCGAGCTCTAAAAACATACCTGTCAGTGCGCCTACCACCACGGCCCGGTGAGCACATACCCGATCCCCGATAAATGTTCCACATGCCATAACTTGCTCGTTTGAGACCCAATTGACATTCCAAAAAGACTGGCATGCTCGACAACGCAAACACTTCACGTGTATCCACTGATTCTAGTTTTGGCCACATGTCTGTACTCGCCCTGTCCACCGTCAGGATCTGCAAAGCCTTCCAACTTTGAACTAGCACATCTTCCACCCTGTGGCCCCGTTTGACGAGACGTCTGGATGGGCTTCTAGAGCATCTCGAACACTACAATCCAGGGCACATTCCACACTTTGAACACCTTGACCTGCCATTGCAATTATCCCAATTCGGAGCCCCCCCGGCATTAAAAACCACTTTAAGCATACATTTTTGTTGCCACTCTTCTGCCCAGGACTTTCATACCTACTTTAGCCATTTTCCATGCGCCTACTACTAGCACCCTTTGCACTTCATAGCACACTTCCTAGCGCGGACCAACTTTGGTTGCACCAGCGTCCTCCTAGCTAACCACTTTGTCATAAAGCCACGAAATTTTGTCATCCCATTATTATATTTCCACATTTTTTTGTAAATATAAAAGACTTTGAGTTTTAGCCAAATAATCTTTGAGCCAACTTGTGTAAAATTTGAGTTGTAAAGTCTGATGCTGGGTTTGAGCCTTGTAAGGTGGCCACTGGCCAACAGAAGCCCTAGGTATAAAACCCAGTTTTGTAAGTTTGAACATAATCTATTGAAAAAGGGTTTTGAAGTTTGAAGCATATGACTGAGAGCGACTTCTCTCTTGTGCATTGTAATCCATTTTTGTTGAGCTCTAGTAATCCAAATTTATTTTTGGTAGTTGCATTATGTTCCTTGTCTACTGCTCTTTAATTTAAGTGTAATAATTCTCAATTTTGTTGTGGTTTGTGGCGACTTTTCTACGAGCTAAATCGGCTGTTTTGGGTGCATTAATGGTCGTTTTTTGACGTTTCAAACATAGGAGAGTGTTCGTAGATCATAAGGTGACCGTTTTGGATTGTTTTGTTGTAGTTTTCAAGACCTTAATCACGATGGGTCGTGATTTTGGTATCTTGTCAAATTGTGACAAAGCTTGGTAGGATAGTGTCCCTAGGTGTCTCAAATCTCCTCCTAAAGTTTTCTTGCATTTGGACTTCGTTTGAGTGCCAAAATGGCATGACGATCGAGATCGATGAGACAAGACATAAGCAAATTGCCTGAGTAGACAGTGATAGATTTGCTAGTGTAGAGATGGCTTTGTTACATAGGTTCACTTCTTGAGACACCCTCAAAGAGTCTCCGTGCCCCATCTGAGTCGCTTCCCTACATATTGACATTATGTTAGTGCCAAACATCTATGCTACAAACATCCGTTGCAATGATCCACAAACATTGGCACCATTGTCAAGGATAGTGATCCTTAGGTGGTGAATGACCTAGTTGTAGCTTTTACTTTTAAGACCTTTGATTTTAATATCCATTTCATTTACACATTAGCAATCAAGCATCTGGACTCAGAGTTTAGTCCTTGGTAGAGGCTGGAAGTCGGGGACTTGCTAGGTCTACTCTTGATAGGCATAGGGAGTTGTGTGTGAGATAGAAAAAGCATTTCCTTCAGCATTTTTTCGATGCTTTGAAAGTACTATTTTACCATTTTACTTTCAATTCGTACCGTTTGTTTGTTTTTGTTCTTAGGATTCATTTTAGCACTTAGGAGTAGGTTAGGTAACATCCAAAACCATCAAATTGGGTTGAGAAGCTCATACAAAAAAACTACAAAAACCATATTTTGGCAAGTGACGACCATAAACTCTAAAAATTTAAAAAAATTGATGGTCAAAACTCAAAAGCTGATCTTAACCCAAAAATAAGTGTAAAAAGGGGATAACCAAACCACAAAGAGTCAATTTGAAAAGTTTCATCAATTTGGTGTAGGAACATGGATTGCGATTTATGTCCCCCTGTGACAATTTGAGCGAAAATTGATACCATTGGGTCTAATGTGGTTCCACATAATTGAAATATACAATATTGGTGAGAAATTGACACAAAAAACTTGAATCTAGAAACTGAGCAAATGACACAAAAACCTTGAAATTGACCAAAATTTGGACCTTTTTAACTTTTTGTGATCCAAATCCAAAAATAAGTGAAAATCTGACATCTACAGAGTGCCAACATATAGCTGACCAAATATTATATTCAGATGTGGTCAAACATGGATTGCGATCCATGTACTTTTTGACCATCTTGTGCTGAGATTTGAGCAGTAGATATATAACAGCATTTGGGACAACTTTTGCAAAGGACACCATAGCACAAAACTTCCAAAAGTTGACCAAATCATCAAAAAAACAGTTGCTAGTCAAAATCGTAGGATAGACACAAATTTTTTCTTTTGATCACCAAAAAGGTTTTCCAAATCCAAAAAGAAGTTGTGGAATAGACTACTTAGATTACAAGTAATCATCATGCCAAATTTGAGGTCTAGATCTGATGGAACATGGATTGCAATCCATGTACTTTTTTTGATTTTTTGGATAGAGATTATATAGACTTGTAGCAAAGACTGATACAAGCAAAAGATCCAAAAGCAAGATAGTTAAAAAAATCCAAGAAGTGGGTCAAAACAGGGCAAAAGTCATTCAAGACAAAAAATTGTCAAACAGACCTAGGCTTTGACTTTTGGGTGACCTAAAGTGATCCAAATCACTTGAAAACCATATAGTAGGGAGTTGTGTGCCAAGTTTTAGTGCATTCTGACATAAGGGTACATGGATCACGATCCATGTCTCCCTCTCACAAATTGAGCCCATATTCATACCAAAGCTAGCTCTAGTCCCCAAAAGCATAGTGGTGTTTTCAAAATTCAATCTGGATTTGAATCGTAGATTTGGCAAGCAAAATAATAATTTTTTATTGGAAGTGCGATAAAATTTTCTTTGGTTCAAAATTTTGACTAATAGAGCGGCTGTAAACTTATAGCCACCAAGTGATTTTTGTATAGGTTATGAAAATCACAGTTTGCAGCTCAAATTGCCTTCCACTGGAACATTAGATGCATCATAAAAGGTAACAAGTCAGGGTTTGTAAGCGTAATTTTCTTGGTGTATTTGCGATCAAGCAAGTTATATCAAAATAGAAATCCTGTTGTTAGAGACCCATTAAGTCACATTACAGAAGGGAGTGCCAATCAAGGGCTGTTGCTGACCTTAGAGCCAATCATAGAGGAAAGGTTTTTGATACCTCATTAGAGAGATCCTATTCCTATATGGATGAGGGATTCCACAGTGTGAGTTTCAAGGAGGAAACCAATGTGGGACCATCACAAACATCATCAAACATAAAACTTTTGCATCTACAATACCTGTTTGAAAATGAACAGGGTGCTAAAATCTACAAAGATGGTATGGATCGTTACTGTGTAAAATTAGAAGAGATTAAGTGAGCTCAAGCTCATAGTGCTCATAGATTATAGTGGAAATTGATACTTTGATGAAGAAGAAAGCATGTATTTAGTTGTGCACAATCCCTTTATTGTGGACAAGTGGGGATTGACAGGCAACAAAGATTAAGTTGATGTCGAGCATGAGGGAAAGCCGCCAAAGCTAAACATTCCTAATGCAAAGCTTAAGCTAGTGAATGTGGCTACTTGTATCAACACAGATAGCATGCATGTGGTTTTGTATAAGTACAATAATGGAGAGGAAATGCTCTACTACAGATGTGATGAACCCAATGTGAGAGAGTTAACGGAGCAAAAATACTTATATGTGTTCACGTACAAAGTGGAGAGAGATACACAGGTGATCATGATTGATAAGTATGGTTGTCGAAGGTACTCTGCAGTAAATTCCAAAGAGCTTGAGGGATATACGTACTTTGGAGGGCCACTCCACTAGTATTATATCACCCCTAGCATGCATAGAGCAACTGTCTTTGAAATGAGGCCACATGTAAGATCCCCAACCTAAAAGATTGGGGCAACTTGATAGATGGCCTTCCTTTATTCTCAAGTTCCATTGATGACACCTTACTCTGAATCCACAAGCAAGGATACAAGCAACAAAAGAGAGGAAGTCCTCTCGATCATGATCGTGGTTGTAACAATCATACACCACAAGCCAGATTGATAAATCTAAGGATTGTAATGGGAGCTATTCCTATATCATAATGATAAAATCCCATTGACATATTTAGATCTGTAAACAATGCCTTTTTCCCCACGTTGAAGAGGAATGGCTGCCATCCATAAGCCCTAAATATGATATGAGACTCATTCTTAACTAACTAGCAATCTTGTGAAAAGTACTCGACTTATCGGGTCCACTCGTCCATAGACCTAGATCCGTTTGGATACTAGTCTCTTACTAGACTCGTTCTTAACTAACTAGCAATCTTGTGAAAAGTACTCGACTTATCGTGTCCACTTGTCCATAGACCTAAATCCGTTTGGATACTAGTCTCTTACTTTTCACACCGCCCTCACCCGTTCTTCTTGTTTTTTAATCATTACCACATTGTTTTAAATGTAAAAAAGTGTTATTTTATTAATTCCAGCTACAGGTTCTTTCATACAACCCTTCGAGCATCACTAAAATAATTATTTTTCAACAAGGACTAACAAAGACAGTCTTATGAGTTTATCTAATTTTCTTATGAGTTTGCTGCTACTCGTAGGCTTTCTCTATCTAACCAATAGAGCACTCACAAAGGATTTATTTATTTGCTAACTGCAAAATATGCACCTTTTCCAATTGCTAATCGCAAAGGGTATCTCACTAATCGCGAGGCATCTTGCTAACCTCACCGCAATGGAGATGATAATCTCAACTTATTCTTCGCTAACCACGGGATCATCTTGCTAACCACGAGTTCCATTTAGAAATAAAATATTTCTTCAACAATTTTTCTCTTTGAGTGATTCCTCAAACAAAATCCACTAACCCTTAATATCAGACGGTAACAATCTATCAAACAATAACAATTTAACAAACAACTCCTTCACTACTCTACAAAAATCATATGCTTGTTTCTTGTGATAAATCACATTTTCTTGGATGATTTAAGGAAATTCCTAAGCTTGACCTACTAAGTCAACATGTATATCAATGCAAAATTATAAATTGGTCTTACCGGATTGGTGACATGTTCGACTACCTCCCGTGCTTGAGGGTGGGCGGTGTGCAAAGGGTGCTAACAGATGCATGGTAGAGGGCTAAAGCAAGTGTGGGAGACCTCAGCAGCACAGTGGCAACGAAAATGCATGCTTAAAGTGTTTTTTAAGGTCAGGGGGCCTCCGAAGTGGGCTGATTGGGACTGCAGGTCAAAGTGTTCGAGATGCGTGAAATGTGCCCCAAACTGTGGTATTCAAGATGCTCTAGAAGCTTGTTCAGACGGCTTGTCAAACGAGGCTTCGGTGTGAAAGATATGCCAGTCCGAAGTTAGAAGGCTTCGCAGATCTCGACGGACAGGGCAGGTACAGACATGTGGCCAAAACTGGGATCATTGGATACGAGTGTAAAGCTCAAGCTGTTGATCACGCCGGTCTTTTCGGTTCGCCATTCGGAGCTCAAACGGACAAGTTATGGCATGTGGAATATTTGCTGGGGATCAGGTACATGCTCACCAGACCACGTTGGTAAGCGCGTCTACAAAAGGTTTTTTGAGCTCGCCAGGTGTCTGGTGGGTAGCATGTAGCATGTGATGCTAGTCAAAGTCGACGGCACCCGAATCGGAGTCCGGTGCATAGAGATATGCTTGGTCGAGGTCGGCAATTCGTAGCGAACGTGGATGCTTTTTTCTATGTTTGGGGCATGCCGTTTGAGGCCGTCAAGGCATCATGGTTCGGAGCCGGCAGATGAAGTTCCCATGCGGCGTGATCGAGGAAGCTCATTTGGCGAGTTCGACTGCATAGAAGCATCGACACCATAGGAAATGAATACAAAAAAAACCCTTGGGTATAAGTGCAAAAGAAAAGAATGGCTGGAGTTGGGGGCTAAAAACAAAAGGGAAACTCAAAGGCTCACGGAGGGAAAAAAAAGGGGCTTTTCGAGAGAGAGAGAGAGAGCTAAGAAGCAATAGGCCCCGGCGCTATTGCTTGGAGGAGTTGTTTTTTGGAAAAGAGGGAGGTAGAAAAAGAAGAGGGTTTTTGGCCTACGACGGAAGATAAGTTTTTTTTGGCCGGGAGAAAGAAGGAAGAGGAAGTGCAGGAGCGACGAGCCCTCTGTGGAGGAGTTGGAGGAAGAGAAGGAAAAACAAAAAAGGTTTTTCGTGCGCTCGGCGATCGAAGCCGACACCCGATGATGAAGCATCGTCTATGAAGTGGCTCGAAAGGGCGAGTGCTCTCTCAAGAAGAAGGCAGCCAACGAAGGCTACCAAGACGCAAAGTTGCTATACGAGCGAAGCCAAGAGAAGCGACTTCTGTCGAAGTGAAGACAGCGGTGGATTTGCCGTCGAGGTGTGTGCCGACGGATGCGAGTTTGGAGGGAGGTGTGTGCCCCTCTGTGTGAAACAGTGATGGCCATAGTGCGGCTTAGAGTAGACTGTACGGGTCTTGTACATGGGTTTTTCATTGAAGAAGGAGCTATCATTGCCGGTTTTGGTGTCGTCTTTCCCCCCTTCCCCCCTTTCTTCTTTGCTCGTCTCCCAGGTGTGTGGTGCTGGTGTGTGTGAGCGTGTGCGTCCCCCTGGGCCCCCTGTGTGTGAGAGAGAGAGAGAAAGAGAGAGAGGTGTTGAATAGTGGAAGATCTGGAAGCGTGCAATATCGGTGTGGTAGTTTCTGAGGATTGTGCAGAGTGTTTGTGCGTTGGGCGAAGTGCATGCGAGGCCCTGTTAGTGCGAGTTGCTTGTTTGGAAGGTGTTTTCGAGAGGACAAGGGTGTTGTGAATACCCTGAGCTATATAGGGGTAGCTGTTTGTGTGTCGGGTGTGTTCCCCATTCCCCCTCTCCATCTTCTGGTGCCCCCACTGAGGAGCGCACTGATGCTCCTGTTTGAAGACAAAGCGATGATTTTGGTGTTGCCAAAGGTGCGGCCTTTGAAGAGCAGGTGCTGTTAGAGAAACAATGGCTTGGACGGGATTTCCCATTTTCACTGGGGTTCAAGATGCAGGAACCTGGCTCCAAGACTATGGGTTGTTCGTGCTGGAAAGCGGTTTGTTGAGGGAAGAAGGTGCGGTACAGGTGTTTCCTCTCCTGGTTCGTGGTAAAGCGAGGCTATGGTTCGATGGCCTGCCTAATGAGGAAAAGGTGGATCATGAAGCACTAGAAGCGGCTTTTCGAAGCAAATATGTAGTAGATGCGCAATTGGATGAAGTAAAGAGAAAGCTCGACAGGTTAAAACAGAGCTTGGAAGTGGATTTTCAAGCGTTCCTATGGGAGTTTGAGGGCCTTTGGGAAAAGCTGATAAAGGTAACCGCTGCTGAGAATGTTGGGTTTTTAAAGTTGAGAAAATTCATGGATTGCCTTCATGAGGAAGTACGCGACAAGGTTGAGATAGACGGCCCGGTGTCATACGAAGAAGCGGTGGCTATAGCGAAAGGGCAAACCAAGAAGATTCTCAAGAAGCGTGAAGCTAGACAGAGTTTTCTAGGTGTTGTGATACCAAAGCAGGTTGATGTAGTGGTAGCCGAGCCAAGGATTGTGCAAAGAGAAGTGCATGTGCAAGAGGAACTGAGGGTTCTGTGGTTGCACAGAGATAGGGTGGTTCCTATGTCGAGGATGCTAGCTAGAGTGGCTCCAATTGTGGAAGATATGCAGGTTGTTCCCGATCAGGCAAAGGATGTGCTACCAAGCTCAAGTATGACTGTAGAAGCTCCATCAGAGGGTGGTAAAGGTCAAAGGGTTCGGTTTGTAGATGAGATCGAAACGATGAAGCTAGAGGAGATTCCTGAGCCTGAAACGGAAGAGGAGACTGGGTCAAGTGATGATAGTTCTATGGATGCAGACACGAGTTGGGAGACGGAGTTGTCTCAATCCAGGTATGATGAGTTCGATCTCTTGCAAGTGGGTGGAGATACAGTGAATGTGTGCGAGGAGCAAGGAACACTGCAAACCGTTATGTTCGATGGAGATCAAGTGGAGGAGCCCGAGCCTACATACGATGATGACCAGGTAAAGGTGATGTGCGGTGCCATGTTAATGGCCATGCTGATGAAGGTAGCAGTGGAATATGCCATGGTGGTGCAACAGGTGCAAAATTTTTCCAAAAGGGTTAGAGCAACCTTTCCTATGGAAGAAGATGAGGATAATGCGATAGAGAACGAGTTTCTCTCTTCCTTGATGGAGCATGATGCAGTAGTAGAAGAGCTGCTTAAAGAGCAGGTGATGGAAGCTGACAAGCAAGTGGTGCTTATCGACCTTGAAGGGCCGATTGATGAGGGAGATCTTGATGATGTTGGAGTTGAGTACATGGCAAGTGTGAAGGCGACTGTGGAGCCAAAGATAGAGGTGCTTCCTATGCAGCAAGTGCACTTGGTGACAAGTGATGTGGATTCCAAGGCCATGTACAAGCTTTCTAAGGAGGTCTGTGAGTGGTGGTTGAAAGGTATGCTGATAAGCGCAGCTGTGAAGTGGGCTGTTGAGCAGGTACAGGATCTGCTAGACGAGGATCTAGCTTTACATGGATGGGAGGGCGGGTCAAATATGCCGAGAGTGTTGGTTGACCACGATGGTGCTCTATTTGGTGTTCTTGGAGGTGCTTTGTTGCGAATGGGCAATTTACCAATGAGTGCTTGGAGTGGTAGAAACATGATGATGACAGTCTGCCTATGTGGTTGGTTATGTGCCTTGGTATGGCACTATGCGAGGGTGTTACAGGTGGACGGAAGAGACCAGTACATGGTGTTTGACCCAGGCGGTTGATGATAAGTAAAGCAACGGGTTGGGCAACCCGCATGAACAAAGGTAGCGGGTAGCATATGCCAGGTTTTGTACATATAGTTGTGATTTTGGAGTGCTTTCGGTCTCCAGTTTGGTGTTGCAGTTTTTTTAGGTGCAATAAACTTGTGTGTGGTTGAACATGAGTGTTCAACAAGGAGGTGGGCAATGATGGTGTAGCCAAAGTTTGTCCGCGCCATAAAGTGTGCTATGCAGTGCAAAGGGTGCTAACAGATGCATGGTAGAGGGCTAAAGCAAGTGTGGGAGACCTCAGCAGCACAGTGGCAACAAAAATGCATGCTTAAAGTGTTTTTTTAAGGCCAGGGGGCCTCCGAAGTGGGCTGATTGGGATGGCAGGTCAAAGTGTTCGAGATGCGTGAAATGTGCCCCAAAATGTGGTATTCAAGATGCTCTAGAAGCTCGTTCAGATGGCTTGTCAAAAGGGGCTTCGGTGTGAAAGATATGCCAGTCCGAAGTTAGAAGGCTTCGCAGATCCCGACGGACAGGGCAGGTACAGACATGTGGCCAAAACTGGGGTCATTGGATTCGAGTGTAAAGCTCAAGCTGTTGATCACGCCGGTCTTTTCGGTTCACCATTCGGAGCTCAAACGGACAAGTTATGGCCTGTGGAATATTTGCTGGGGGTCGGGTACATGCTCACCGGACCACGTTGGTAAGCGCGTCTACAAAAGGTTTTTTGAGCTCTCCAGATGTCTGGTGGGTAGCATGCAGCATGTGATGCTAGTCGGAGTCGACGGCACACGAATCGGAGTCCGGTGCATGGAGATATGCTTGGTCGAGGTTGGCAATTCGTAGCGAACGTGGATGCTTTTTTCTATGTTTGGGGCACACCGTTTGAGGCCATCAAGGCATCATGGTTCGGAGCCGGCAGATGAAGTTTCCATGCGGCGTGATCGAGGAAGCTCATTTGGCGAGTTCGACCGCATAGAAGCGTCGACACCATAGAAAATGGATACAAAAAAAACCCTTGGGTATAAGTGCAAAAGAAAAGAATGGCTGGAGTTGGGGGGCTAAAAACAAAAGGGAAACTCAAAGGCACATGGAGGGGAAAAAAAGGGGCTTTTTGAGAGAGAGAGAGCTAAGAAGCAATAGCCCCCGGCGCTATTGCTTGGAGTAGTTGTTTTTTGGAAAAGAGGGAGGTAGAAAAAGAAGAGGGTTTTTGGCCTACGACGGAAGATAAGTTTTTTTTGGCCGGGAGAAAGAAGGAAGAGGAAGCGGAGGAGCGGCGAGCGCTTTGTGGAGGAGTTGGAGGAAGAGAAGGAAAAACAAAAAAGGTTTTTCGTGCGCTCGGCGATCGAAGCCGACACCCGATGATGAAGCATCGTCTATGAAGTGGCTCGAAAGGGCGAGTGCTCTCTCAAGAAGAAGGCAGCCAACGAAGGCTACCAAGACGCAAAGCTGCTATACGAGCGAAGCCAAGAGAAGCGACTTCTGTCGAAGTGAAGACAACGGTGGATTTGCCGTCGAGGTGTGTGCCGACGGATGCGAGTTTTGAGGGAGGTGTGTGCCCATCTGTGTGAAACAGTGATGGCCATAGTGCGGCTTAGAGTAGATTGTACGGGTCTTGTACATGGGTTTTTCATTGAAGAAGGAGCTATCATTGCCGGTTTTGGTGTCGTCTTTCCCCCCTCCCCCCCTTTCTTCTTTGCTCGTCTCCCAGGTGTGTGGTGCTGGTGTGTGTGAGCGTGTGCGCCCCCCCCGAGTCCCCTGTGTGTGTGAGAGAGAGAGGTGTTGAATAGTGGACGAGCTGGAAGCGCGCAATATCGGTGTGGTAGCTTCTGAGGATTGTGCAGAGTGTTTGTGCGTTGGGCGAAGTGCATGCGAGGCCCTGTTAGTGTGAGTTGCTTGTGTTGAAGGTGTTTTCGAGAGGACAGGGGTGCTGTGAATACCCTGAGCTATATAGGGGTAGCTGTTTGTGTGTCGGGTGTGTTCCCCATTCCCCCTCTCCAGCGGCTTCAACTTCTTCCGCAGTCAATACCTTTGCTTGAGCTACAATTGGAGTAGTTGATACCTTCCATTGCACCTTCCTTGGAGGTGGAATTGTAGGAGCGTCCTTGGAGCTTCGGGTCACTTGCTTCGAGGCCATAGTACGTGAAAGAGAAGAGAGAAAGCTTCAGCGAGAAAAGGAGAGTTGTTGCTTCCTTGCTTGCCAAGAAGATGGCGAGAGAGAGAGAGAGAGAGAGAGAGAGAGAGAGAGAGAGAGAGAGAGAGAGAGAGAGAGAGAGCTACAATATGAGGGGGTTGAAGGTTAAAGCTTGAAGGAGAGAGGTGGAGGGTGAGAGGTTGAGAGAGAGAAGATACCTCTGATGTCAAGACAAGAGTGCTTCCACTTTTGAGAACTTTTGTGTGTTTGTTGAAATTGAGGGAAGAGGGGCCTTTATATAGGCTCTCAAGGGCAAAAACAAAAGCTAAAACTGGTGAAAAGGAGAGAGAAAAGTTCACGTGTGTTTGTGGCTAAAAAATTATTATTATTATTTGCATGCACGTATCTAGATACGTGATTTAGAGACTCTAATTGTAGGATCAGATTAGTTGGGTACTTTTCACAAGACTACTAGCTAGTTAAGAATAAGTCTCATATTATATTATGAATGGCGGCCATGAAATTAATAAAGGAATATTATTTGTACATGTAAAACAATTTGGTAATAATTAAAAAACAAGAGGAGCGGGTGAGTGCAATGTGGAATGTGGGAGACATAGTATCCAAACGGATCTATGTCTATGGACTGGTGGACCCAATTACTCGGGTACTTTCCACAAGACTCCTAGTTAGTTAAGAATGAGTCTCATATCATATTTAGGGTTTATGAATGGTGGTCATGCCTCTTCAATGTGGGGAAAAATGTTGTTTATAGATCCGAAATATCTCAATGGGATTTTATCTTTATGATACATGAATAACTTCCATTAGAATCCTTAGATTTATCGACCTAGCTTGTGGTGTATGACCCTTACAACCACGATCGTGATGGGTAGAGAACTTCCTCTCTTTTATTACTCGTATCCTTGCTTCATGGAATCGAAGTAAGATATTATCAATGGAACTTGAGAATAAAGGAGGGACCAATCTTCCAGGTTGGGGACGTCACAATTGGTATTAGAGCACCACTAACCATCATGGCCCTTGGTGGAGTCACAATCCATAATCGATGACTTTATGACAAAGTGATATCTATTATCCCTGTCAATCAAGTTGTTATTGATAATCACACTCGACCAATCTTCAACAAAAAATTTTTCATTGGCTACCCCAAGCTTCCTTGTGTGTATCGTATTCTAAACCCATGGCGTAAACCACCAAAATATTATCACATGCCAGCTAATGTGTATCACAATTATGGATGAAACCTCTAATATGTTTCTCATGGGGAGATCTTTGTAGACCCCCTCTATATGACATTTGGACGACTTTATGAAGAGGAGATCAGGTTGTTTTCTTCATAATATAAATAATTTGACCGGTTAAGTCTTGTAAGTGAGTTTTCGGTGGATTGAATAAGCCATGACTGGTTAAGTCATGTGATTGAGATATGTCATGGACAGGTTAAGTCACGTGATTGAGTTTTACTGGACTAGATAAGGCATGTGATTAAGTTTTTAGTGGAATGGATTAAGTTTAGAAAATATCTTAGCATTTTGAGTTATTATGAACATTGGTGTTAATATATGCGTACCCTCAAGGGAAATCTCAAATTGCTCCTATAGTGGAGAATCCTCAGAACAATGCTATTTATACAAAAATTCAAGAGAAGAAGTTATTGCTCAAGCAAATGCAACCACCTTCTTTTAAAGCAGAGGGTGATGATATTAAAAATTATGTGGAAGTTGTGAGTGCATGTGTTCGCCGATGCATGCGTGCGTGTGGGGAAGGGGGAGAAGCAAGAGACCGTGTGGGTGGAGCAACCTCAAGAAGCGGTGAGTGAGGTGCTCCTTATTCATATATGTATAATAAATAAGGGCATGTACACATGGTGGGCAAGCGGTCGGATACCAAACGTCCAGCCCGGGCAAAGGCGTAGCACCTTTACCCCAACAATCTCCCACTTAGAGGCGATGCATCAACAAGTGAGACCTACTAGCTAAACTACTAGTATGTACAAGAAACTAGGTGATAGACTCTCTCAACCTATGCCCACTGGCTCACTCTGTCAATCTACACGCAATTGTATCAGCTCTGATGGTAGGCGAGCGTGCATACGCATGCTAGAGCGTGCATACACATGCTAGAGCATGTATGTAAATCCCGCAAATAACTCTATATGGTATGCAAAGCTCCATAAAGCGTCATGCTAGTGTCAGTCATCGCACGATTGAGAATCCATGCCTCAAATGCTCCCACTACAACTGCTGGGTCGGGCCTCGACACTAACAAGTTGAACATGAGATGCCCAAACGTTGATGAAATCTACACTAACCTGGCTGTACTTGCCTACCTTGCGCTATCTGCAATCGGACTGCATCATCAGGACTACCCATCACATATGGATGTGTCACTACCAACACTGGGAAACCTACATCCCTGTCACCCATAGGCAAAATTGTGCGTCTAGGCACCAAATCATCAGCCTCTAACATGAGCATGTCAAAAAACTCCATATTTGTCAACTCTATCTGTGTCTCTAGGGACCATATCTGCTCTACCTCTGCCTGCACAAAGTCTGACAACACCTGTTGTAGCCTATGTCTCACCAAAGCACTACCCCTCTATCCTTGTCTCTACAGAGTCTACTGGCATGTTTTGCACAACTAAATGCTCTGTCTCGTGATTATGGTGGGGATCTCACACGCAAAAGAGACATGTTTTGTCTCTCGCTCAAAGCATGCAACAACAAAATCAAGACTACACCGTCTCGAACCTTAGACACATGCATAGGATATACCAAGCCGTTGTGGGCTCCTCTGTCAATCACTACTGAGTTGCAATGAATTTGGAAATACTGCTCTCTAATCAGTATCTGACAACCAAAGTCTACTAATTATCTCATTGAGATCAAGCTGTATCTCAGCTAAGGATCATAGCACACATGTCATAGCGTGTATGGTGCACCACTGGGCAATGGCAAACAAACGTCTCATGCACCATCTATGTCGAACATCAAACCATCAGCTAAGTGCACATAGCCAAGTCTCCCACTAGAAAATGTGCTAAACTACTCATGACATGGTGTGACGTGGAAAATGTCATTGCTATCTAGTAACCCTGTGGAGAAAGTGTGCTATCCATAGACAAATCTACAAGAGGTACACTCGAGGCAAGCATGATATCATCATCACTGACATAGACTGCCACTGGAACTGCCTCTCTAACATGTGTCAAAGCCATGTTTGCACTACACGTACATCTTTGTTGCTGCCTCATACGTCTGAAACAACGGCCTCTAATGTGCCTTGTGTGACTGCAATGGAAACAATGCAAGTAGTATCGGCAAGAACGAGACCGCCGCCTCTCAAAATTCATTGTAGTGGACTCTATACTGTCACACATATCTACAACCATAAGTGAATGGCTAAGAGCCAAAGTATGGCAAGAAATCTATAAAATTATGATAGAATCTCCCCTATAAGCTGAGCAAAATCTCAAGTACAATCTCAACCATAAACCATGCCAAATTGGCAACAAAGTGGAAGGTAACTTGACCACTATACAATCATCAAAAGCATGATCAAATGCATCAAAATTGATGCTCACATATGCCTAAAAGCAACTCCATAATCTGCTATCTGCAAGCATAAACTGGGACAAATTTCTCAACCGAGCATAATGCGCATAACCATATAGCAAGCAGAGAGAAAACTAGCTCAAAACGCATCCCACAAGAGAAATTGCCTGCAAAATCCTGCAAAAAAACTGTGAAACCTGTGACTGCATGTACTGTAGTCATACAAGCATACGCAAATCCTGACTCCTGCGAGAGTGGGTACAAGAACACCAAGCTGTGTCCAAACTGACAAAACCTGTCAAAGTGAGAGTAAACACTTGATCATTGTCAAAGTGAGAATACATCGACCGCTCTTCAAGATGGTATAACACTGCATACTTTTATGGAGAGAAGACAGGGGAAAACAAATAGAGTTTCCTCTGCGAAATGAGCCAAAACTCAACGCAAACTGCAAGCCAAAAAATTTCCAGAGTGGGAGTAGACTTCACCACTAAACCATCAGAGAGTAAAGTGTGAATATACATAAACCATGGCGAGAATCTAGGAAAAATTTGACAAAGTTTCCTCGAAAAGCTGAGGAAAAAAAAAAAAAATCTCACAAAATTGCATAAAGATAGATACTCAATGTCTTAGTAACCAAATCCATAGGATGGTCTACATACGCTGCCAAAAGCCTGGCAAACTGGCTCACTCCTGAACAAGTGGCTCTATGGATGTATACCTGTCCGAAAACACCTGTAAACTTGCCAACCCACTACATACAAGCTCTACCAAGCTCAAAATGTTTCCACAAATGCGTATATAGCATGAAATTGCACAAGACGTGTAAAAAACTGCTCTCTGAATGTCCCACACAGTCATACAATGCGCATAAAATTGCATTTAGATGTCTAAAGATCCAAAATTCACATCCCAAAGCATCACTTGAATAAACAAAAACAAGGTGAATTATCTCTCAAATAGCCCCACAATGTTCCATACATAGCCAAAGATGCAAACCGCATCACTCTCTACAATGTAGGAATCAAACTGCAAAACCTCGATATGTCGAGATTCTTGACAGGCTCAACGCTCAAAATTTTGATATGACCAGTACATTCAGAAGATGCCAAAACCCCAGGGTAGACTCCTGGATCACATATATCCGAGTCCGGGTGTGAGAGATATGTCAAAAACATCCATTTTTGGCCAAAAAACATAGCATAAACTTACTTCTGTTGTATTTTGTAGCATGATTTGTTCATTTTTGCTCAATGGCACACCACTTGAGTTTCTTAGCCTGTGGCTTCGCAAATGGGCTCATCCTTTTGAGCACTTCCTCAACAAGTTTCTCTTCATTTATCGCGACCTCGCTCTTTTGTGCTGACTTTGTAGACTTAGCTCCACTTTGCCATGACGATGAGTAATCATCTAGGTCTTTGTAGTCCCCTTTCTTGTAGACAACACAATTTTCTACTAGGTATAGAGCCTCCTTGGCCAGCTCCTTTAGAGTTGAGCTCTTCTTCATATGCAAATCCTTTTGAAGATCCGCCTTTCTCAGTCCTTGGATAAATATCAACACGAGTCAAGATTGAGTTGGTAACTCTTCAAATGGGAAAATTTTTATGTAGCGTTTTAACCTTAAGGCTGATTTTCTAATGGATTCTCCCTCTTTCTGTTTGAACTTATGGATTTGCAAGACTGTATTATGAGCTATCCCTCTTTGATATAAACTCGTCAAATACCTCCTCCATCGACTTAAAATCTCTACGTTCAATAGAGTCAAACTAGTAGAGGCACCCTCCTCTAGAGTTAACCCAAATCTTGCAAAATGTGTGGAAAAGTCTAGTACTTCCTTGGCTTTGATGAAATGCTCAAAGGCTGCCACATGATCCCTTGGATCCGTATTTCTAGAATATTTCTTGTTAGCTCATTTTTGTACTTGAGAAGGTTTGATCCTTCTGTGATCTATCATTCTAAACATAGGATCCTCTAATCCTTCTCTATGAGCCCATTTTGGCCTCGTATATGGTACATGTTCTCCCCTAAGGGTGCTCCTAATCCATAGTTCCTGATTGGTCTAGCAAGTGTTTGTTCTTGTGCTTGGCTTCTTTCTTCTCGTTCTTGTTCTCAATGTTGTGCTTCAGTCCTAATACAATTTAGCATTCTCGTTCTTCTCTCATCATGGTATTGCTGATGGACTGGTAGTTTTGGTGGTGCTTTTAGCCCTGACATGGCCTACTATCCACCCCCTTTCATGTTCACGTTGTTGTGCGCATTTTGAGAACCCCGTTTTTTGTAATTTTTTTACATATGGACATGACGCACGATGTCAAAAGGGTGTGTGGGCTTTATTTTTGTGGGTTTTTTAGCTTTCTTTAGCAAGCACATGTACATGCATTGCAAGTCGCTAGTCTAGTGACAACTGTCTGGCTACTGCAATTGCCCGTGAGTGGGTTTTTTGAAAGGACCCTTGTATATAATTTAAACTCATGTAAAAACTTAAAAAAGTTCAGCAAAAAATGCAGAATTTTGCAGGTTTGAGCTCGTTGTGCCCCTTGATGGTTTCTGTTGCAGTTTTTGCCCTCGCCTTGCCTACTCTACGTGTAGTCGTGTGGGGACAGCTCTCTGTTCGCGTCAATTTTTCATGTAGAGACGTGTAGATTAAATTTTTTCCATCTTCAACTTTCTGGACACTAAATTTTCAAGCTTCCTCTCAAGCTTTAAAGTGCTTCAATTGGAGTTGTGCTCTTCAGGTTACAACTAGTTCTCTGCAGGGTTATGGCTATGGCAGCCTAGTGGCAAAATGTGTGCAAACAGATTGGGAGGTCATGTATCTATGAATTGTGGAACTGATGTTGAAGTTGTGGGTTTGTGATGTTTTATTGTGAAAGGGGAGGCCCTTGTCTTCATATGCATTGGTCGGCGTGTGCTGTAAATCCGTGTTTTGACAGGGTTTTGCTCTGTGACATAGTCTCTTGGGTGGGCGACGACCAGTAAATTCCCCAGGGGACTACTCTTGTTGGACTAGTGGTGTTTCAAAGGGGTTTTCCAAAGATTTTTGTGTTCTTGTAGTGCTCTTTCAATTCTCTTGGGTGACATCGCTATAGAGGTGTTCCTGTTTTCTTGTTTTCCAACAATGTTTTGGTGCTCCCACTGAGGAGTTGCTTCAAGTTACCTTCAATCTTGTTGGTTTATACATAGAAGTACAACCATGGTCAAGTTTAGTGATGCATTGTTGAGGATGAATGATATGATCAGTAAGTTGAAGCTAAGCAACATATCAAAGTTAGACATGCACTACATGAGGTTTTGCTCTCTAAAGCAGGAGCTAGAGGTTCTTGAGGATATGATTCTGGATGAAAAGGAAGAGAAGTTCTTATTCATTGGTACCCTTCTAGGATGTTTGGGCATTGAGGTTGCTTGCAGTGAATTGTTGGGTGTGAAGATAATTGTTGATTTCTTGAAGCAAAAAAGATGGTTGGAAGATGTCAATCAGTCTTCTACTTCTTCATGCATTTAACACAAGAGCTCCTCTCTCACTAGTGATGATTGTAGAAATGATGATGAGGTTGACTTAGATGTAAAAGATGAGGTTCTCTCTCTTGATGATGTAGATATTGATGAGGAGTTATGTGCAAGTAATATTGTGAAAGAAAATACCTTCAAGTGCATGTATGACAAAGAGAGCAATGACATGGGTGATTTAGTTTCCTATACAAATGTTTGTGAAGATGAGGTCTTTTATACCTCTATGTATTTATATGACATGCTTATCGGTTCTCATGCTTCTGGTGCAAATGACATGCATGTTGAAATTATGGGTGATGTTTTTTCTCCTCTATCTTATGAGTTGATGTGGCATCCACATGAGTTGTGGGTATGTGGACCCATTTGGGATGCTGAGAATGATGTTTGTGATATTGATGATGCTATTGGTGGCACTGTGTTTCTTGCTAGTTATGATTTTTATTGTGAGAAAGAGGTTGATTTAAGTGATGTGGATTATGATGGTAGTCTTGATTGGGGATTTGATGATCCACAAATTGAGATGGATGAGGAGATGGAAGTCAATGTGTGCCATGCATTGTCAAGGGTGAAGAAGCTTATGAAAACCTCACATGCATGTGTGGATGTTGAAGAGGATTTTAGCTTGGAAAGTTGGGATAGCCATGATGACATGGATACTTTGGATGTTTTGTCTTGGCTTAATGTGAGAGATACATATTATGGTGGTGATAATGTTGATCCATGGTCTTTTGATTTGTATGACATGAACGTTGATGGACGGAGCTCACTGGTGATTGATGGTTGTCCTTATGACTTTAAAGGATGCCATTATGTGTGCACGATGGATGCAATGGATAATATTTTTCCATTTGGTCGTGGAAAGGGTATATCGTGATGAGTTTTTCTGCATGAGGTATCTTTGTACATAAGCTTGTGCATAGTTTACTGGTGAGCATGAATGCTCTAGCAGACTGGGGGTTTGGCGAACTATGTTGCACGCATTTTGAGAACCCCGTTTTTTGTAAATTTGTACATATGGACATGATGCTCGATGTCAAAAAGGTGTGTACGCTTTATTTTTGTGGGGTTTTTAGCTTGCTTTAGCAAGCACACGTACATGCACTGCAAGTCACTAGTCTAGTGATAGCTGTCTGGCTACTATAAGTGCCCGTGAGTGGGTTTTTTGAAGGGGCACTTATATATAACTTAAAATCATGTACAAACTTAAACACGTTCAGCCAAAATGCATAATTTTGCAGGTTTGAGATTGTTGTGCCTCCTTGATGGTTTCTGTTGCAGTTTTTGCCCTCACCTTGCCTACTCTACGTGTAGTCGTGTCGGGACAGCTCTTTGTTTGCGTCAATTTTTCATGTAACAGTGTATAGATTCAATTTTGGCCATCTTCAACTTTCTAGCCAGTAATTTTTCAAGCTTTCTCTTAAGCTTTAAAGTGCTTCAATTGGAGTTGTGCTCTTCAGGTTACAACTAGTTCTCTACAGGGTTATGGCTATGGCAGCCTAATGGTAAAATGCGTGCAGACAGATTGGGAGGCCATGTATCTATGAATTGTGGAATTGATGTTGAAGTTGTGGGTTTGTGATGTTTTATTGTGAAAGGGGAGGCCCTTGTATTCATATGCATTGGCCGGTGTGTGTTGTAAATCCGTGCTTTGACAGGGTTTTGCTCCTATGTGACATAGTCTCTTGGGTGGGCGACGACCAGTATATTCCCAAGGGGACTACTCTTATTGGATTAGTGGTGTTTCAAAAGGGTTTTCCAAATATTTTTGTGTTCTTGTAGTGCTCTTTCAATGCTCTTGGGTGACATCGCTATAGAGGTGTTCTAGTTTTCTTGTTTCCCAACAACATTTGATGTTGCAAATTGTTCGAGCCACGCTTGAAATAATAGTGGCGATGTTTGCAAGTTTGAGGGTTAGGTAATGGTTGTTTATTTGATTGTGTTGTGGTGTCATATTTGAGAAGGGATTTTAAGACTTGCTTGGGATTTCTATGGGCTTTTGTTTCCCTACCGTAGCTTGCGCCTTTAGCTATGGCATTATCACTCTCCCTACATTGTCTGGATGAATTGACTCGTATTCTCATCCGTACTTATCAACAAAAATAATATAGTTACCGGTTATCAATTCATATGAAAACAAGTAGAAGACTTTATCCATGCTCAACTCGTTCACATGGGGCTCCATGCACCGGTAGTATGAGATGACTCTTCCTTCCTCGTGCTTATAAATCCCAATATTTTCTTGAAATGTTTCCATTCTCTCGACTCTCTTGTCGTGAATGTAGCAAGCTTCGAAAAGAGTGAGTTTAGGAGGTCTTTCTTGAGTCTCCATAACCATCTTCCCTTTTGCTACGTTGTCTCCATATCAATTGTAACTTTCTGGGTCTTTGACAATGAGATAGTGGTTTCTCTCCTTATCGTGAAGCCTGTCACCAACATCAATTACCATGATTATTTCTGATCCTCTCGTTGGCTGTTCTTCAATACAAATGCATTGGCGTCCTCGAACATCAGCGTACATCAAGGCCCCATGGTCATTGGTTACCTTAAGAAAACATGTTTAAGGGTTTTTGAGAGATGATACCCCCCATGGTCCCTTGCTGCTGGAAACCTCCAAGTTGTTGTGGTTAGCCATCCACTGATATGATCCTTTGGAAGAGGTGCCAGTATCACTACCCTCTTCTATGATTGTTGCTAAGGGATCAATCCTTGCTTGGTTTACACTCTCTTCTGTTGACACTAAGATAACTTGATCTCCGGCCATTCTCCGTTCTCTTTGAATACACCTTCCGGATCTCAAATTCATCAAATTCTTTACACAAACAACTAACAACCCAAACCTCTTACCTTAGAAGTTTGCTTGCAGTTGTTCCTTTGTCTAGGTTTGCTTCCAAGCCGATTTTCAAACTGGTAGAGTACTTTGCCATTTCAACTGACCGCCACCTTACAAGGTCCTTGGTTCTGGCTATCTGTACAAAACTTTGACTCTGCAATTCTCACTAATCCACACTTATTACTGTATATAAAGACATGACCCTTATATGCGTTCCAAGCCTTGATTTGATAAGACAAATGGAATGCTAGGATCATAGGGAAGAATTTTGGAGTAGTAAATTCTAAATCTGAGCACTAAAACTGACCTATAGACATTATATGTGTATGATATCTAATTTCTCATAATTGACTCAAATTTGAACCATACACTCTCCTTGAAGTCAATTATGCTTACTTTGAAGTTCTAACCCATCTAGGTAGGTCAATCTCTCTTATTAGGTCTTGGTCACTGCCAGCTTCTCCAAGAGGTTAACTAGCCCAAAGATGATCCAAATTGGGTGAAACTTGGTCCTTAAGCTTGCTTTGGAGTGTTTAACACCCTATTGAGCTCTGTTGTTAGTTCTGGTCACTAAATATGTCCTTAGAACATCATACACATATGATGTCTATTTGGTCCAAATGAAGTGAATTTCACTTCAAATGTCCTCCACCACACAAGAAACTCACTGCCACTTACAAAATGCAATTTCAACACCTATTGTGCTAGATATGGTCAAATCAAGCATTCAATTTTCCTATATCCTTCTCGTGGTCTCTACAAGCCTTAAATTGCTAAATCTAGGGAGACTTGGCCTATTTACTTGTTAGATACTCTTAAACTCAATCGATCACAAAAAAATGCCTTTTATCCCAAAATCTGGCCTCTCAAACATCATATGCGTATGATGTTTGCGTGGTCAGAATGAAGTTTTGTTTCTTTCCTAGGTGCCCCTTGTTGGGGGCTCCATCGTTGCATAGCTTCAATGACCAACAAAATTATCAATCCGGAGGGATGAGCTACCCGGCTAGGGGATGGAAACACTCACACGATTAGTGAGCTAATCATGGCAACATGGAATGGTTAACTCTATGAGGTGAGCTTTTTGGTCTATGGAGGAGCTAAGCCACAATGATGGGCAATCTCCACTTCCACTTTTGTTCACTTCTAATCAACCCAATCACACACAGTAACAATTGCAAGATGCACACCACACTAATGCTATCATGCAACACACTAATCACAAGCACACACACATAGATCTATTAAGCACCACACTCCAATCAAACCTACATGCACACACAAGCAAGAAAGGGCAATAACACAAGATTAGAGAGGGATTAACCATTGATTAGTTAAGATCTAGCTAATCAAAGCATCATAAGCAATCGTAAGAAGCATGAGAGGGCATAGTGAAAGAGAATTAATCATTGATTAGTGTCAACCAAGTCACATGAGCAAGGAGAAGCTCAAAGACTCCATAGCCACACACCTCAAGAGCTCTCAGCAAAGAGTGCTCTCAATAAATGAGCTTGAGAACCCTAATTTCTTTTACACACTTCCTTATGTGCCTAGGGTAAAAATATGCAATGTCCGGGCGCCCAAGGCCTTTAGGGCTCCACCACATACTGAATCTTCTACCTAGGCACACTAACTGACTTGTTCTTTACAACTTGGAACTCCCATTGAGCCCGTAATACATTAAAAATATTATAATGGCTTGAAACAAATCGAGAATTTACAATACGTGACCAATTTGGTAAAACGTGAAAAATGTGTAACTCCAATCTCTACTGATTCTTTGTATTCATCATCGATGTGCATTCGTACATCTTCGGTCTTTAGGAGCTTTTGTTACCTGACGTTGACTCAGTTAACATTCCCCCCTTCCGATTTTAGTGCACGTCCTTGGGCACTGTTGAAAAGTGTCCATGGAGGCTGTGGAAGGTTTCTGATTAGTTGTTGATGGGCTAATCGTCTTCATTTGTCATTGAATTTGTTGATGAGGTTCAATTTGTTACAACATCTTCATTGGTCCAAATATGTATAATGTGAGAGACTATGTTGCATTTGTCTGTTGTAACAACATATTGATGAGGCTACTGCTTGTTTTTGAAAAGTATGTACAAGGGAAGTAGAATGATGAGGTTCTAAATTAGGGTCTAATACCTGGATGACCAAACCCAATGGAAAAAAAGTGCCTTTGGAATATGCGCATTATTGGAGTACTTATTAGCATGGGAAATATAATAAAGTACTCAAGGGATTATTGCTCATAGATATGGAATTAAAAAAGCAGCAAATATGAGAGGGTAGCATGATGGAACACTGATTTTCCTGTTGTAGTCCACTCAAGGTGCATAGGTGGAAGCAAAAAGAGTGTCTAATGCATATGTCCAATGATGGGACATTCTATACACAGAAATCATGGGAAACAATATGCTGTGCAAGAAAGATTTTGAGGGGTTCTTAAGAAAGATTGTGTAGCTATAAAAGCATATGACATGGCTTTGAAAGCTGGCACCCTTTAAGAATGGTTTTTGTTGACAAGGATATGTGCTCTCATCTTACTGTGTACTATGCGTGAGTGTTGGACTCTACAACACTCCACCAATTGTAAGTTAATAGATTTCAACTCTTATGCTCATCTCATCTAGCATGAGCGACATGACTTAGATATGCTCAATTCTTCCAGCTTGAGCATAAGCCTAATAACTATGACTCTTAGCACATAGTTTAATATGACTTGAAGCTTTGGGACTAATGCTTTGCTCATTTTATGGCTCAACAACCCAACTTTGACTATGCCAAAGAGTGTTTTTTGCACCCCGGCGACTTGACTATTTACATTCTTGTGCTTACTACAAACATTTCTTCAAGTAAAAGTAAGCTTGAATCCTCAAAAAGAGAATTAGTGAAGGACCAAGTTGGCATTGAAGGTTTCTTTTGGCATACCTGTTTTATCTTCTTTGAATCTGTATTTGTGCGTGTTGGGTTGACCCCCCTCCCTTATTTTTAAGCTTAAGAGATAAATTATTGGGGGCCTGCCCATAACTTATACGCTTATGTAACTTGTAAAAAATACCCCTCCCATGCACTTACATGGTGCGATAAGTTTTACATGGTGAATCCCTTGGGATGTACTTGAGTAACAAGGGACTTTTTGATCTTCCCTCTATCACCTCAAAAGGTGGTTTTCCGTGGAAGTATGCACAGTGTTATTGTAAGCATACTCCACTAAGGGTAAGTACTTCTTGTTAGTGTACAGAATTGATAGTTACCTAACTAATCAAGTCCAACCATCCATGATCGAAAACCTTAGTCAATCCCCACTTACCACCCCGCACTCACACATCTTCTTTGCTTTTTAATAACTACCACAATCTTTCCACATCTATCCTATCTTGCAAGCAAAAACGAGACAAAATCTAAAAGGCCCAAAACGTTTTTGTTCCTATATCCTCCACAAATGGGCTAAGCTATCATCGTCCAATGATTTTTTACCTCTACGTGAGTGAGGGCACATCTGTTGGTGGACTCTATACAAGAAAGGAAATGATGGTATATTGAGGCTATGTATAGATCTAGATGAGAGAAACATGTACTTGAGCCAAGATCATGTGCAAAACATGGGGATTCACAACGTCAAAAAAATGAAAACGTGCAAAAGATTAATGAGACTACACGTATACTAGCCTAGAATGTAGCAAAGTGTTCATGACTACATTAGTTCATGCAGCATTTGTGCAACTAAAGCACCTATACATGCGACACTCTTCAAAATCACGGTAGCACCTAAGTGGAGCTCATACATTGTGGATTACTTGATGAAAGGAACCTTACATGAGGGAGAGAGCAAAGCAAGGATCAAATCCATCCAAATTGAAGTGAAAAGTTGCATGTTGATTGAGGATCACCTCTACAAGAGAGAAAAAGACAATCAATTGCGAATGTGGGCCACAAAAAGTGAATACATTTTGATTCTAGAGAAAGCTCATGCTGGACAAGCGAGCGAACAATTTTCTACATACAAAATTGCAAAAGTAATTCTTGTTGTAGGAATATGGTGGCCTACCTTGTTCATGGATGTTGAAGCATATGTAAAGATATTTGATGAATGCCAATGAACAAAGGTACCTAGGTGGAGAGACAAAATGCTTTTGAGACCTATGATAGGAACAAGAGTATTCGCCAAATGGGACATAACTTTTTTTGGATTGATAACACCTTTTACGTGTCAGACACATGCTCATTATATCATAGTGGCCACAAACTATCTGACCAAATGCGTTGAAGCAAAAGCTACACAAAAAAATGATGAAAAGATGACAGTGCTATTCTTGTATGAAAATATTTTTACATGATATGAACTACGGATTGAAATAGTTAGCAATAGAGGGACTCACTTCATAAATAAAATGATAGAATTCTTGTTAGATGAGTTCATGCTAATTCATTGGAAGTTAGCACCATATCACCCTCAAGATAATAGGCAAGCTGCGTTGGCAGATCTCATCAATGTCCTCCATGGTCAGTATTTTGATCGACGTCGTGCATGTTTGGCCAAAGTGATCCAAATCCTTTGATGCAGCCTTCATTAATGCTATGTAGTCCTCCACAGTCGTGGGCATCTGGATCTCCCCAACTCAATCGCTTGATCGATTAGTGTGCCTCTGGTGCAAGGAGACTGTGGGCTCTGTTGTGGTAGTATCTCCTCCGATTGTCCAATGTCTGGTCTAAAGAAATTTGGGATCCATTTCTCACACTGGCTAGCCTCTCCTCTCATCAAGATATCTCTGTGTCTGTGCAGCTTAAGAAAAAGCAAACCCAAGCATCTCTGATCCTAGTATCCCATGAATCTAGAGAGTGTTCCAAATCCCTCTCTAAACAAGCAATGGAAGCGGCATCGTATCTCATAGTAGACTAGTCAGTGTCATGTGTAGTGAAACTCAATCTCAAGCTCCATGTGACACATGGGGCATGTCTTGGCCTCTGATGATACTCCATTGTACCTCCTAGTCTCAATCTGAAGTTGGTGTGAAGATGTGCGTATCTGGCCAATAGCACATCATATCCCATGAGATAAGTGGGTGTTCATGTATCTTGGTCTCGTCACAAATCCGTCCTGTGTAAGCTGGAGAAGAAGCTCTCTATAGAAATTCATCTTCGGGTAGAAGCATGTTAACGTGCACAAAAAATAATGTCCCGAATAGTGCTAGTTAGCACAATTGTGACATATGCTAACTATTAAATAACATGAGCTAGATCTCTAAGATCTATGACGTATGATATATCAATAGAAAGCTACTATAACAAGGAATCCAACTCTATAAACTCTGACAAATATTGATATTATTTGTGAAAATTTTACCGTGCACCCAAGTTTTTTTTTGATATGCTAACTAGCACAAAAAGCGTGTCACATTAACATGCTTTTACCCCTTCGTGCCCAAATCCTGTGCTGTGGTTGTATCCATGTCCTCCTTGTGTCTAGCTAAGTCCGGTCTTTACAAATGAGCCCAGTGATCTTGGACTGTGTAAGTATTAGAAAGGTTGCAACCAATGAGTAATGGAAGGGGGGAAATATGTCTATGTTGAACCCATGTTCCCAAAACCATGATGTCATCTCCCCATACGAGCATCCTTTATCTCCTTGCATGGCTAACTATCAAGAGGACTCAAGTGTTAAGCGGGCATGCAGTGTATGAAGGAGAATAATTTGGTGAGTGCCTCAACCACTAATGGAGGGGTAGCTAGCTCTGCTCGGGTAATGTCACGTGGTACTAAAGCCTTGGCTCTAATAAGTCACAAGATCATAGAGACTAGAGGTATCTCCATGTCCCCCGTTCATTAGTGTGACCAAACGAGGACCAAACTCCCATGATGATCCAATGAGGGTCCCCAAATCTCATCTCCATAGAGCAATGTGAAAGCCACAAAGTGTCAAAGAGACAGTGCTTCATCCAAGGCTCCTAAAATTGAACCTGTGAACACATCCTCTCCAATCTACCCAATGCTACACCGGCTCTGGTCAGACTAGTCTTTGTTGCTCTCCTCAATGAAAAAGCTGGTCCACTAAAGAACACCCCAAGGTAAGTGTAAGCATTTGTATACTCCACTGTCTCCTGGCCGTATGTGAATGCGGGTGTTGTCCTTGTGATCCACTGTGGGATGGTATTAAACACCATAACCTTGGTTTTACCAAGGTTGATAGACAAACCACTTTCATTGGGAAACCTATGCAAAGCATTGAAGTGACATTGCATCCCCTCCGAAGAGTTAGAGATCAACACAACATCATCAACATATAAAAATAGTGGAATCCATGTCCCTGCCAGGAGTGCACCTCTATCACCTTCTCTCTCAATATACATGCATACCAAATAGAGTAGGAGAGCGCAGGCAACCTTGCTTCACCCCAATAGTGGAGTGAACCAATGTAGATAGACCCTCTGAGGTGCGTACATGCCCTACTGTATTGTGACAAATGCTTTGCAAAAATAAACAAAGCTATAATAGTTTCATCTCCCATGTGATTTATTGTCCTCAATAATGGCTCTAAGTGTCATGATACGATCGAGTAGAAAAACCTCTTCTGAACCCTGTCTACCCGGTTGCATGTATCCCCTCTCTCTCTACCCATCTACTCAATTGCTGCTCAAGAATGGATGCATACAACTATGATAGTGCGATAATTCCCAGGCTCCATGGGGTCTCTTGACTTGAAGATAGGTATAATAGTAGATAAGCTCCAAGTATCAGGCAAGTCCTCACACATGGCAAGATTGAGCATAATTGCTAGAAGCTTTGCTAGTAGATCTCTGGCATGCATGAAATGCTCAGCCACTAACCCATCATGATCATATGCTATCCCAGTCCTCATCCTATCAATGGCCTTCTTCGCCATCTCAAAGGTGAAAAAAGCACATGTGTGTGGGAATGGATCGGGGGGGGGGGGGGTTTGGGAAGGGGCGGTTGTCCAGGGATTGTGTACAAAGATGACGCATACTGGCCCTAGGCCTCTATAGAGGTAATGGCAAGGGGTGCTCATGAAAGATTTTCCATGCCCTCTTCTTCCGCTGCACAAGGCGCTGGAAGTCAATCTATGAGTAATGTCCCCCAAAAGCACCTCCTTTGAAGTCTGGTTCTTGTCTTGCAACATTCGTCATCATACCATCTATTTTGGGGAATGCTCCTAGGATGTTGTCTCTGCTCATGTTGGGTGTGAGGATATTCCTCTACTGTTGCAGCATGTAATGTCTGTGTTTGTATAGTAGTAAGCTCCTCCAGATGTCACCTTGGTTTCTTAGTGCATAGGCATCTGTGGATCCCATCTATGAATACATAATCCATCTCCCTTGTAAAGGTGTAGCGAGTAGGGGATGCAACATGTGGCCTCTGCTACACTAAATTGGAAAGAGATGATCATCAACACAAGGGAATGATCCACTACCACACCAACAGGTCTTGGTCCAATTGTGAGATCCTGGATACTAGAGACAAAGCTCGGTTGTGCCATGACATAATCCACTGTGCTTGCTCCATGTCTGTGTGGAAAGCATGTAAAACCTCTCGCAATGGGAGATCTCTGTAGGAAATTCAAGATGGCCATTCCATGTGCAGTCCCCATGTCTATAAAGTGTTGTCCTTACTCGATTTGTTCCACACCTTGTGATAGTCTAGACAGGCCTGTCTTTGTAACATCCAGATCTCTCAACATCTCCTCTGAAGTATCAAATAGCAATCTATAGTTACATTCCTGTCATTGAAGTAGATAAGCTCTAAGTATCAGACAAGCCCTCACACATGGCACAGTTGATCATAATTGCTAGAAGCTCTGCTAATAGATATCTAGCATGCATGAAATGCTCAGCCACTAAGCCATCATGATCATATGCTATCCCAATCCTCATCCTGTTAATGACCTTCTTCACCATTTCAAAGGTGACAAAAGCACATGTGTGTGGGCAAGGACTGGGGGGCTTGGGAGGGGGCGGCTGTCTAGAGACTGTCTACAAAGATGATGGGTATTGGCCCTAGGCCTCTATAGAGGTGATGGCAGGGGGGGTGCTCATGAAAGAGTTGCCATAACTTCCTAGTATTGAAGTCCCTTATGATGATAATGTCACCATCTCTAGAGAACTCCCATATGTCATCATCCAAAATAGAAAAGGGGGACTGTCCTCTGGGTGGTGTATATATTGACGTACTCGAGGGAAATAAGCAAATAGCAATGTAAAGATATCTTCTTGTCTCTTCTCTTAATCTTACCCACATGTGCCTAGCCTGTTCATCCTTGTGGGCTATATGTATCAATGGTTGAAACTCCTCCTTGAATAACACTGCCACTCCCCCTGAGCCCCGTCCTCTGTGCTTTGATTTTGTCTCATGTTTTCAGGTTGTCTCCCATCTGTATCCATTGCTGTGAGGCACAAATTTCCCAGGGGCCTAATGTGTCTCAGAGTAGATATCTTATGTAGAAGGATCTATTCTAATGGCATGATGAATCAATTCGAGGCTATAATAGGGGTAAATATGTGAGAGTGCGAAGAAAAGAGGAGTGCATCAATTCCCAAAGTCCCAAGATTGTCAAGACCTAATTAAATGCCCATAGAGAAAGACAAATAGAAGAAGAGTTAAAGGCAGACTATTGTAGGAATAAACCAAGAGACCTTGGGGAGTGTCCGAGCTACATTACATCTTTGATTGTTCCCACCTTGACCTTCATGAGAGCTGGCGTAAGCATTGGCTATATTCAACAGAGCTGAGCTCACTCTTGCCCATATAAGGTTGTTAAGCGAGTGAAACACACACTCTGTCTCGAATTGTCATTTATTTTTTTACAATTGCAATTAGATGATATGCTTGTGTTCCGCTATTTCAGCTGTTGTTGGTGCCACCATTGATAAATCAGTTGTAAGTTGGCCTGTAGCTAACAAGGGTATGACCTTATGGCTACTGACAAAAGCAACGGCATGAGGCAGAGAAAAAAAAAGGGAACAACTACGAGTCCCTGCATGCCAGTAGCGCCCACCAAGCCGTTGTGAGCGGGATGGAAACACACAGAACGCCTCTATAATGACCCGAAACACACTCTTGGGAAGATACACACACACACACACACACACACACACACACACACACACACACACACACACACACACACACACACACACACACACACACACACACACACACACACACACACACACACACTATGGGGCACCACTCGGCTTATACAACCCACCTGGCCGAGACAGGGAACACACCGATGGAGTGAGAGGAGAGAGACTACCCATTTACCCACTCCACACAGAGAGAGAGAGAGAGAGAGACACACACACCCAAAAAACTCAGCTCAAAAGAGGAGAATTTCTGATGTTTAGATTCAATAGAGCTTGGGTCAACACCAATGGGGCAAACAACTCACACAATATTGATGAAATATGCCAGATACAATCACAAATTGGAGCAGAAGCTTTGCTCATAGGAGAAACTTACACAACCAAAACAGCAAAAAAATAGTGAGTAATTTGGAAAAATGGACAGCGCCATCGCGTTCGGAACGGCCCAAAACCTCAGTCTACAATGTCAAATTGCTCAAATCCGACCTCGGATGAGCAGTTTACGGCCAAAACAGGCTCCAAAAATAGCAAAAACACAGTTGCGAATGTTCCTCCCCTTCTCTCCAATCTTTTTCTGGTCTTCTCTCTGTTTTTTCAGTTCCCACACTTAGCTTTATTACTTGGGCATCCTTGGCCTTTTAGATGACCTCAAACGGACCCCGAACAGGCCAAAAACTGACCTCGCAGTGCATAGTTGTCACCCTGCTGCATCCATACGCACACCTGGCACTCAAATTTTTCAATAATGCATCCCGCCACCATGTGAAGTGGCCCCAAAAAGTGGTCCTCATGATGAACTTTCTACATAAGTATCACTAGAAAACACCCACGTTGTGTCCGTACTCATCCACGTGCAAATATTGACCCCATTTGGCCTCCTGACACCACTAGATGCCATCTGACGCACCTGCTTACCTCATGTCGTCGGCCCGCGGATAGCTTCCTTGAGAATTTTTATGCGCTACCAACTCCTCATTATTATAGAAAAAACACAGTGGTACTGGTAATAGTGAATATCGATGCACTATGTACATGTTGTCCTACTTGTACACATGTGGGCCCCACGTAACCACCTGGCTCTGGAAAATGTGCAATTCCTTATTTGATGCACCATGCATGTGTATGTACATATGCGCAATCCCTTGCTCCAAAAAACTCCTGACATAATTTGCCCATCCCCTAGCCTGCTAGATCATTCATGATCAGTAGCAGCAAAAAGGATGAGACTTGCCGCATCACAGGTCTCCTCATCCCTCACACACCTTACTTGTTCTGCAGACATCTCATCTTGTTTCACCATCATTAATCTAGCATGATATAATTTAAGACGCAATCCATTTACCCTTGACTTATGTAGAATCCCATCCAGGTTAGCCAACTGATATGTACCATTCGGAAAACACTCCACTACCTTGAAAGGGCCTTCCCACTTAATTTGAAACTTCTTTTGGAAGGTGTTGTCCAGCTTACTGTTGTAGCGCAAAACCAAGTCATGCTTCTTGATACCCTTACTTTTGACCTTTTCATTTATTTTTGCCAAAGCCTTATCTTGCATCTGCCCATAATGCTCCAATGCACTCATCCTATCCAACTGAACCTCTTGTAATTGTAAGAGCCTCTCTTTGAATGCATCACTAGGTGGCCCAAGCAACTTCTGTAACATCTTTACTGCGGGCAACTCTACTTCCACAGGCAATAGTGCTTCCTTTCCATATACCAAATGAAATGGAGTAAACCCTGTACCTGTCTTCACCGACGTACGATAAGCCCATAATGCACTAGGCAATTCCAAATCCCAATTCTTTCCTTGGTACTCTGTCACTTTTGAAAGAATCTGTACCAACTCACCATTGAATCTTTCATTTAAGCCATTACACTGTGGGTAATAAGGAGTGGTATGTTGATGCCTAATCTTCATCTTTGCGCATAAGAAGTCTAGCAGTTTAGCTCTGAATCTTGGCCCCTTATCTGAAAGTAGCTCTAGTGGTACCCCAAACTTGCAACATATTTCATCATACAAAAATTTTGCCACATCCTTTGCAGTGATCTGTTTTACTGCTATAGCCTCTGCCCATCTAGAGAGATAGTCCACTGCAGTCAAAATATAGCTTTTGCCCCTGCTTGTGATAGGTAACGGGCCGATTGCATCAATCCCCCACTTTTCAAACACATCAAACGCCATAATGGTTTTTCGTAGCTCTGGCTTCAACACTCTTTTCCCAAATGCTTGACACCTATTGCAAGACCTACACCAATTGTGAACATCCTTGTGCAAACTAGGCCATACATACCCCTCTTGCAAGATCTTATGCAAGGTGATCTTTAGAGAAAAATGTCCGCCACATGCGCCTTCATGATTCTCTTCCAACACTCTGTAAAGCTCCTGCCGCCAAGGTACACGTCTCAACACGAGATCAGCCCCTTTCATGTATAAGACATCACCAATCAATTTGTACCTGTATGCTCTACGCACAAAACCATACTTCTTTGACTTCTGAATCTCCTTTGGAATGATTCCTGTTAGCAAAAACTTCTCTTCTTGAGCCAAACTTTCCCGGCCATGATAAAGAGGTAAAGTGGTCCTCAATACAAATAGCTCCCCAATCATGCTTTGAGCTGCTTCATGTGCCTCTCCATTTAGAGCACGTTCAATGTGTCTGATGCTCCATGCCTCAAACTTTTTTAACAGGCCTTTAATTCTGAAGCACATTTCCTTCAATGAGGTGTTCTTGCTCTTCCACACCCAACACTTGCTTCACAACTAACAAGGCATCAACTTTTATTCTCAACCTTCGAACCCCATGCTTCAAACATATGTGTAATCCGGCTTCCAGAGTATCATATTCAGCCTCATTGTTACTATGAGCATCCAATTTGAACCCTCTCTTGCATACTAGCTTCCCCTCTGGATCATAAAGTGCTATACCCCCTGAAGCTGCATCATTGCTCTTTCTGTATGAACCATCAAAGAACAACACATGTGCATTGCTGATCTGTGGCACTTCTTCAACTACCTTTCTCACCACCTCTTCCTTAACAATAAGGGGATTCTCCTTATAGGTCAACAAATCAGCTAGGGTAGCCCTTGTGCTTTCTTCCACTAGAAAAGAGAACTCAAACTCTTGCAGATCAATTATCCATTTCTTCACCACATTTGACATGTTAGTACCATTAATTAACTGTGGCAAAAAGGCATAACTCGTCAAGAAAACAAAAGGTCGTGGTAGCAAGGAATGAGGAAATCGTCGACAAGCAAATATTACACCGGCGATCACTAGCTCTACTTCCGAGAAGTTCATCTCCGCTACCAACTTCACTCGGCTTGCACAATACACTGGCCTTATATAATGGCTGCCCTTCCCCTTTTGCAATAGCATGGCTCCAATGGCATCATCCTCTACTGATGGATTTACATAAAACACTTTCTCCCAATCAGGAGCGTGCATGGCTGACAACCCCCCTAACACCTCTTTCACCTCTTGAAACACTTCTTCACACTTGTCATCCAATTGCAATGGATCATGCTTTGCCACTTGCTGTAATGGATAAAGAAGCTGTGAAGATAATGGAATAAACCGTGCCATGTACTTCATTTTGTGTATAAAGGTTGCCAATTGCTTTGTACTCGTAGGTGATGGAAGAAGAATAATAGACTTAACCTTATCTGTTAACCTTATCTGGATCAGCCTCAATGCCATTTTTTGACACCATATGACCCAATAACTTCACCCTTGGCTGTGCTAGATGACATTTCTTGGGATTTAGTTGTCCTCCACATTCATCATATCGAGCCATTTGCAGCTTTTCATGGTGCTCAGCCCTACTACTGTATACACAGAAGTCATCCATAAAAGCTTTAACACAACTACCAATGAAAGGTTCCAATACCCAATTTGCTCTCTCTTGATAGAAAGATGGTCCATTCGACAACCCAAATGGAAATTTCGTGTAGCAATAGCAGCCCCATGGCGTAATAAAAGTTGTCTTTGTGCGGTCTTTAAGAGCAATCTTCAATTGAAAATAGCTTGAAAAACTATCACACACACTGTACCTCTCATAACCTGCCACTGAATCCAAGATCTGATCAATGAATGGAAGAGGATATGGGTTCTTCATAGTGGCTGCGTTTAAGGGTTTAAAATCTACACAAATCCTCCACTTCCCATCCTTCTTTGGACTGACTACTACTTGACTCACCCATTCTGTGGTCTCCATAGGGACTATGAACCCTGCCTTCAATAACTTGAGTTTGGATCCCATTTGGTCAAGTTTTGGCCAATTTAGTCCAGTTCCGGCTCTTGGCAAAATTTTGAAAGGGAATTGGATTTTATGATCCAAATTGGATAAAGCTTGGTGGTTCACTTTCAAATGGCATGTAGATCACTTCTGTTTGGTGGTTGAAGCCCTGAGGTGCCAAAATCACATAGTGAGACATTATACGCGTATGATGTCTTTTAGTGTATTTTTGGACCAAATTTCTCTATAAGCTTGGATTTGGCTTTAGATAGGCTTATTCAGTGGATTTATGAAGTTTGGATAGATTTTGGGCTAAAAATGGCTCTGGAGACATCATACGCGTATGATGTCTTTTTCATCAATTTTGCATGGGATTGGTTCTGTGGACTCCCCATGTACTAGTGAAGGACTGTTCCTACTCAAATCTTGGTTTGGACTTGAGTATGTTGGATTTGGGCCAAAAATAGGCTTTAGGTGAAGGATTTTCCCTCAATAGGGCTAATGGGGTGATCCTCTTGACCAAATGGTTCCAAATTTCATATGTAGTATGTATTAGATATATATAATGGATGTATGATGACAAATCAGCAGTTTTGGCTCTGTAAGTGCAAATAGACATCATACGCGTATGATGTCTTTTGTGTCAAAATGGTGCTTTTTGATTCCAGATAGCTTGTAGATGTGTTTAACAACAATCCTACAAAGTTTCAATGAGTTTGGAGTTATTTTGACAAAATTAGGACCAAAAATCAATTTTATGGCCTACTTTGCGTCTTTTTGGTTTTCCTTGGGTTTTCTAACTCCAATTCTCATGATACTTGGTTCATAGGATGTGGTTCATACTTGGTTCATAGTCGACCTCGGTAAGTACTCAACGTAATTTTGTCATTCTCTATCGATCAGTTGTCTGATTCATGTAATGAGTCCAACAAAATGTCATCCTTACATCTATTATTTTGGACAACTGCAACAACTCGCAACTTCGTTCTTGTATTTTTTTGGTTAGTGGTACTAGTTGCTTTATGCTATTACATTAGAACTGCAGAATTTTTCTTTTCGCTCGATTGTGTCACATTTGTCTCAGTTGTATACTAATCCCCTTTGTAGTTTTCATTGCAAGCTTATGACTAATTATTAACCCCGCACTCACACATTTTTAATGTATTGAAAAGGATTTTTTGAGATGATTTGTCTATAAGCTATGTAGCTACTCATGTGAGATAAGGTGCTCTCGGATACTGAACAACAATTTGTAAGTTCTTTGTTACACTGTACAGTGGTGTCAAACGCATACTAAATGTTTCTCTCCTTTAGGTCTTGTCTAGTCCATTGGTCCCTTGCACACAGATTCGCCGAATTAGGCAACGTGTAAGTGCTCATCCTAGTGTAGATTCGCCAATTTAGGCAGCACCACTTGACCGTGCAGATTCGCTGATTTAGGTAGCACAATAACAAACTACAGATTCACAATTTTTACACAATACCAAATGCAGATTTGTTGATTTAGGCAACATTAGTGCTGATTCGTCAATTTAGGCAGCACTTTGGGTGTAGATTCGTCGGTTTAGGCAACACCTCACAAAATCTACCACTGAAACTCGTATGATTTTGTGAGGTGTTGCCTAAATCGACGAATCTACAACCACTGAAACTGGTATGATTTTGTTACTCGGGTATACAAAATAAAGGATATCTGGATTGGATTTGAAATGGGTATATGTCAACAGATATTTGGATATGGATTTGGATTTCGAATGGGTTTGGGAATTGGTATAGGATGCCTTTTTGTCACGACAATGTTTATGTGATTGGACTTGACATTTATGAGATCGATGATCAGTGTGACCAATGATATCCTGATTCATCAAGATATGACATATACTGCTTATTCTAGTGGTGTGGGACACTAGAATAGGTAGTATGTGGATGACAACAGGCATAAGCAATGTTGTTTAATTTTATGGATTTTTCTTTTACTATTTGATACAGATTTCTAATCATTGTTTGTTTTACAAGTATTGTTTGCAAATTTCTTATCTTTGCAAATGAGGACAGTTGCTTTCCAACGGAGAGGTATGTTATGGAATTGATATTTTACTATTTATTGCAGCTGATAGGTGGAAAAGGATGACAAAGCTAGGCTATTGCAAAAGGATATTATATTTTAGGTACATTTTATTCAAGTGCTCTTTTATGAGCTTTGGCCATTTATGACCGACCGGCCAGTTTGTACTCAATGTGACCATTCAAGAAGTCTGTAAATGAAATACGTGCAAGAGTGACCAGGAGATTGCACCCACTGTCTGTGTACTTCTTCTCTCCTCTCCTCCCTTCTCTCTTGCCATGCCGATGTAGCACTCCGATCTAAGAGGTGCGTCTGCACGTGCTCTCTCTCTCTCTCTCTCTCTCTCTCTCTCTCTCTCTCTCTCTCTCTCTCTCTCTCTCTCTCTCTCTCTCTCTCTCTCTGTGTTGGCGTACAACTTGGATTATGCGTTGTGCGATTCATCAGGTATGCAGATTTGTCGATTTTATGGTTACAGTATGTTGTTTTTAGTGTTTTGTAGGGCACTCCATGCCTCCGTTTGTAGCAAAAATTTGGCTAGGGACTTCCTTTATACTTTAGGACACTAGGGTATACTCAGAAAAGTCCAATTTGGCCTAAAAGTCTTCATATGCGCATGATGTCATTTGGCTCAGATTTCACTTCTGTTTCTACCCAAGGTTCTCCTTGATGAATACATCAATAATACGTGTTTACAAATTTTTTTGGATATCAATAATGCACAAAATCATTAATTTTCACCTTTACCTTCTTGGAATTGCAAAAATCTTCTTAAATTCAAAGATATATGTCCAAATGAGATGAAACTTTGCAAAGAAGCTTAAATCATCATTTTCAAACCTCTTGTGTGGTCATAAGTGCAATTAGACTTTCAGATTTTGACTCGAGACATCATACCTATGTGCTTAGATTTTGGAATTGTCTTTACCTTAGGTCCCCCTTATCATAAGCAACAAGAATTTATGGTGAAAACAAAGTTTAAAGCTCAATATTGCTCTCAAAACACAAATTTTACATGTCACCTTCCATGAATTTGCAAAATCACACTTTTTTCTCAAGATATATGGCCAAAATGATTCAAACTTAGTGAGGATGCTCAAAACAATGTTTCAAAACACCCTTTAATGGCAAATGGTTAGTTTTTTTCAAAAAAGTTGACCCAGGAGTCTTTATATGCATATAAAGACTACTAGTGAATTTGCACCTCTGACCAAGCCCAAACTTGGTCTCCTTACTAAATTTTAAACCCTTTCAAGAGTTTTTGTACATTTTCAAGCTAAACAAGGCAGTTTTCCAATTTTCAGTCTTTTGTTTCTCTGTTTTTGTGTTTTATGCACCAAATGTAAATCCAAGTGTACCAATAGAATTGTGAAGGAACTTACTTGTTGATCATGCCAAGCACTAACAAAAATTCCGCCATCTCCTTTGGATCAAACGTCACAATTGTGCACTTAACCTTCGGGGTGGAGAAATCATCCAACTAATCCCACAATGCCCAATCTTTCCACACATGGAGCCAATGATTATCATTCCATCTGATGAACATTTTTTCCTCCATGTGAGAGAGCTCGGGAATGTCTCTAATTTGGTCATCAAATGTAGCCATCACTAAATCTCTCCCATAGTGCCACGCCTATTGAATGGTATAAGATCTTGCCCCAAAAAAGCTTCACACACAATGAAATGAGCCATCGTGGGCTAGTAACCTCTTTCACCTATACAGAGACCCTAAGTTCTACCATACACTCATCTTTTGTTCTAATGGCCGGATTGGCCAAAAGATGACAAAAAGGGATTCATGGAAACATGTGATTGTATTTCATAACATGTGCATCAATCCAACATGAAGAAATGTGACTATCAACCACAAATCCAAAGAGATTATTAAGAGGGTCATTACCCATGTTTTGTGCGTCTATGGACATCAATGTGACTGCACTCTTCGATGGAGGAACATGTGTAGCCATCAACACGGATACTCAGAACACGGATGCCATTGCAAGAGAGGAACCACTCTGTTAAGTGGTGTGGATTGGGATTTCTTCTTGGCGGTCCACTCCTTTAGACTGGTTTCTTGTTAGAATTGGCATTTTTTTTATAATAGGGGTGCCAAAAAAGATCGTGAATTTGGCGTATGAGGGAGAAAAACATAGAAGGAGGAAGCTTACGGCTTTGAGGAGAAATGTGGAGAGTGAGAGTGAGAGCAAAAGAATGTGCAAGGGAGTACCACCTTCTATAGGCAAGGGGGTGGGGGGAGTGGAAAAGGAAGAGCAAAGGTTATAGCAACAAAGGGAGAAGGGAAGGGCAGTGGAATGAAAAAGAGCGGCTTTTTTGGAGTTCACTAATACTTATGGCTTTGAGGAGAAAGGTGAAGAGTGAGAGTGAGAAAAAAGAAATGACAAGGGGGTACCCCTTATATAGGCAGAGGGGGGGGGAGGGGGGGGGGGGGGGGGGGGGGGGGGGGCGCTCGTGTGTGGTCAAATGGGGGAGGGTATGGTCATGCACATGGCAAAAAAGGAGGGAGGTTGGGGAGAGGCCACAAGCCATATGGCAAGTGCTCGCGTGGAATGTGGGGCGCCTACAGTCCATGCGAACATCTGTCGTGGTCCACCACGTGCCTACCCTCTGCAAAAGGGAGCCACCTTTGACCACTGATCGACCACATGGCAGTGCCATGTGGACTACAAGCAACAATACGGGTCACTTGCAGTCCATGTGCCCATGCACATGGGTCATCAGAGAGCGTACGGAAGTCCACGTGGCTAGCCATGTGGACTATGAGCAACCTACAGTCCATGTGGGCACTACCACATGTCTGGTCAGTAGTCGGGGACGGCTCTTGTGTGTGTGTGTGTGTGTGTGTGTGTGTGTGTGAGAGAGAGAGAGAGAGAGAGAGAGAGAGAGAGAGTAGATTAGAGTTTAGAGAGAGAAAATGTGGAGAGAGTTAGACATGGAGAGAGAGAGAGTGGAGAGAGAGGAGGCATGGAGAGATAGAGACAAAGGGTTGGTGGTAGAGAGAGAGAGAGAGAGAGAGAGAGAGAGAGAGAGAGAGAGAGAGAGAGAGAAAAGGAGGTGGGTGTGGGGGGAGGAGAGAGAGAAAGAGAGAGGGTATGCATGGAGAGATAGTGTGTGCGTGAGGCAAAAATTGGGAGGGTTTGATTTTCTTGCGAGCTTTCTTTGACAAGTTTTTTAAAAAATGAACCTTTTTGCGAGCTTCTCCACTATTGACGAAATTTCTATTTCTATAAATAGAATAACACTATCAAGACTTCTATAAATCATGAAGGCAAAACTATAATTGGTGGTTTATACTAACCTATCAAAAGTATGGTTGGGTGAATCTCAAGTTGTAAAATCCCCACCCTATCAATGGAGACAAGGCAAATGTATGAATTATTTCATGATATTGGTTTAGGAAGACATTGCATGTTCTAGTTTGTTCTTAGAAATCAAACATCTTTATATCAAGCCACAGTAAAGAAGACCCCTGAGACAAAAAATGGAAAGTGCATAGCTAGACTCATCATTGGGGACATGTTTAGTGAGTTTTTGCGTGCTCCATGCAAAGTCCATTTTTTTCACAAAAAATAAATAAATTTGGATCATTGTATAATGACTCAAAGGGTTACATGTCCTTACAAAAAAAAAAGCTATTTAATAGAACTCCATAGCCATTGCAAGCTTTATGGAATCTTAAATATGGGCACAGACTTCTTTCTTTTGAGGACGTGACAACATATTTGACACATCATCCTGTGACAATATCGACTGGTGTATGAGCATATCCTCATTCTTATGTAGGACTAAATACCTGCAAGTAAACAAAATAGAGATGTTTACATGCAAGATAAGGCTTTCATTTAGCTTCTCTTTCAATGAAATTTGGACATGTACAACAAGGCTCAACCTTGATGTGCACAAAATATTCCTCTCCACTATCACATGCCAAGTGAAAAATAGAGTGTGGTGGGGGATCCATTGCACTTTCACTAATAAATGTTGCTAGCATAGACTCAGCGCTACAAACCCTCTTCTTTACCTCTTGGGATATTTCATGATGCCACTTGGTTGACCTCCTTTTGTTGATGCTTACATCGTTTTCTCTCTTGTCACTCTCCATTTGCTTCCTGCTCGTTTAGAGGTTTCGACTACCCCTGCCAAAAAAGGTGGATCATGCTTGATACCCACCTTGAAACGAGCCTGCACAATTTCTCTATCTCTTCAAAAGTGATATTTGTGCCCATGTCCACTTTCCACATATCTGGGTACTCTGGCTTATGGTGTTAAGTATGGAGCCTGATTTACCCCTTGTAATTTTTGGTGTTAAAAATGCACATTTGTAAAGCCCCCATTATGAGGAGAATCCATTGTGTGTGAAGAAAGATCACTTGCCAAAAACCAAAATCACTCGTTGGAAACCAAAATTTTCACGATCCGGAATATTCCTTTTTGCCAAAATATTATGGCCGGCCGGCGATCGAAAAGTGGTCAAAAAACGACCGGTCTATTGGCTGATTGTGGTGGCCTAATTCAAAAGCGGACTTGTCTTCTCAAGGGCGGCCACACATGGGCGGATTGGAGAGTCCAATTTGGAATTATCTACACAAGGGCGGTTACACATGGCTGCCTCTCATGAGAGAGGGCAGTCCTTTTGGCCTATAAAAGGAGGCCTCTTCTACAAACAAAAACTGATTGTGAAGCATTGTGGTGCATTGTGAAGTTGATGTGAGGTGGTGAGAGTGAAGCAAGGTGGGAGCTCCATAAGGGTATAATCCCTTTGTAACTTACTTCTTGCTTGAAGTACTAAAGCCATTGAGTGGCTGTTTTCACGTGGACGTAGCCCACATTAGGTGGACCATGTATATCGTGTGTACTCTCTCTCTCTCTACTCTATAATCTCTTATGTGTGTAAATTATCTCTCTCCATTAAGTAATCTACTCAATTATCTACTTAGCTACGTCATATTTCCTAACATATGGATTATGTTTGGATCCACATGCCATGTGTGTGAGCCATCTAATGGAAAAAAACCACATCATTTGAGGCTTTGGCCCTCCAGGTCCAGGATGTGACCCCTTGCTTCTTCTCAAAACGTCGACTGCACCAGTAGAGCTTCTTTGTATGTAGGATTTACACTTAATCCTTCCATCAATCCTTCCTAAACATTTGACCTTAGAGTTCAAAGGGGTTCATCTAATGGCCCACATTCTTTGTCCAACGGCCTCCTCTTTTACTGCATAATTTCTCCACTTACTGTGCCATAATGTTGTGTGGTTTCTTGATGAACTTGGTTGCTCTCTTTTGTGAGAGCTATGTTTTCCATCCCTTGAGGCTCCCTCCAAAACTTATTCTTCTTGCTGATCCTTTGGTTGCACGATGTCTACTTTCATGGCATACCCTGGGTGATGTGAGCATTGATCATTTTCGGTTGCCCTCACCTCTTCCGTTGGATAGTCTCCTTATCTCCATGTAGATGCCTTGTCTCCTCATACATAGGTGTACCTGCCACTTCTTCTTGGACTATTTGGGCAACTTGGGGTGGGGCTGGTGTACAAGGTCTCCATTGTCCATAATAGCCTTGCAACAAAAAGTGTGTAAGATGATGGTAGAAATCATTCTAGATATTCATGGCTAACTATTGTAGATGGATAGCCGAGTTACAAAGATTGATATTTCTTGCCGCCGCAAGCTTCTACCTCCCACTCTATAGTGATACAATGTACCATTGTCAAAGTGAAAGGTGGAGAATGGCAAGCTCAAATAGTGATAGAATGCAACATTGTCAAAGCAAGAGAGAGAGAGAGAGAGAGAGAGAGAGAGAGAGAGAGAGAGAGAGAGAGAGAGAGAGAGAGAGAGAGAGAGAGAGAATGGCAGGTACAAATAGAGCGCTTTCTTGATTATAAAAGCACTAAAAAATGCAAGTTAAAATGGCCTTTGATATGTCATGGATAAAAGAGGGATGTTAAAATGGAAATGATGACTAGTTCATGCTTGCCAAGATAGGCAGCTAGATGTAATGGCACGAGTATAGAAGTATGGATTTGATCCTCTGAGCCATGAATAGTAAATCTCTCTCTCTCTCTCTCAAAATATCTCTGTCTGTGTGTAAATTTTGAGCTTGCATATATATCTAAGGGCAAGCATTTTAAGCTTGTGTAAATTATAAATCCTCTCTCTGTAAGTCTATCAATATCTCTTTTGGTGTGTGAATAACGAAGGTTTTCTTAGGTGCGAAATTGTTAAAGAAAAAGTTCATGAAGGGGCTCATCCATGTTAACACAGATGACCACTCGTCGAGCTCAATGCAATGAAATTCTAATCCTGATAAACGAGTTCTCACAAAGGTTTAATGAGGCAAGAAATTGTTAAAGAAAATGTTCATGAAGGGTTCATTCGCATGAAAGTAGATGACCCACTCATCAAGCTCAAAACAATGAAAATTGAGCTTCATAAAGGAGTTCTGACAAAGGTTCATTGAGGAAAAGAATTCCTCCTAAAAACGTCCATGAAGAGGGTCATATGTGTTAACGTAGATGACGCACTCGTCAAGCTCAAACCAATGAAAATGTAAGCTTGATAAACAAGTTCTCACAAAGGTCTAATGAGGTGTAAAATTGTTCATGAAGGGGGCCATCTATGTTAACGCGGATGACCCACTCCTCGAGCTCAAAGAAATGAAAATTTGATTTGTTAGGTAGACTATGCGAGTTTTGAGACAGTTAACTTAGTGTTCTCAAATTGTTAAGGACGTTGTTCATTAATGCTGATGACTCACCATGAAAGAATTTTGTCAGACAAGCGTGCAGTCCCCAACCCCCCCCCCCCCCCCCCCCCCCCCCCCCCCCCCCCTCTCTCTCTCCCACTAAAACGACATTTGGGCAGGACATTGTTAATGAGGTTTTTCTTGAAGGGGGTCATACGCGTGGATGACCCACTCATGGAAGCTGGTGCTTGCAAAACCATGAGGAGACACGAAAATGTGGATGAAGTCCTTCATAAGAAAGATTATTTGTTAGGTAGGTTCCACATGTTCATTATGGAAGTTATTTGTCCAAGGGGTCACCCATTCATCCAATCTAAAGGCCTTAGGGGTTGTTCTTAATTATCAATTATCAATTATCAATTAGGGTCGTTTTAAAATCTAAATTATGAATTTTTGACAAACTTGTTGGTTTTGTGAACAGGGTATGGCTCCCAAGAAATGTGTGCAAAAGGGAGTGAATATAAAGAAAGGTTGGTATTAAGTATGGCTTTTATGTGTTATATCTTGAATTTTAATTTATACATTGACCAAAACATTTGATTTGCGCATGTTTTGTAGCAAAAAAAGGGTTAGTCACTCACATTTGGACATGTGTATCAAAGTTTGAGTGAGGAAGCACAGTCTAGGACTCCTGCACATTCACATTTATCTACATTCCAAGAGAAATATGGTGTGGGAGCACCTTCCGATGATGTGGGAAATGATCAAGATGGACAACAACAAACTACTACCATGCTATCACCCATTGCTCTAGTTATTATCTCCAATACACAAAGTGTTAGCCAATCATAATCTGAGAGGCATGATACCACTAATGATGTGGGAACAGGGCATAAAAGGTTTCTTGTACAATCACTTAATTTGGGGTTGTTAGGTGATGTGTTTTCAAAATTCTTTGTGAAGCGCAATAGCCCTACTCCTTGATCCCTTTGTGTAAATTGATTCCTAATGAGGCAATCCACACAGTCTCTAATAAAATTAAGGCATTTTGTGATTCCTTTGATAGCCATGGCTATTTTGATGCATCTACCGCTTTTTTGGTCTCCCTCACTCGCCCCCAAAGTTCTATCTAATTCGATGTGACACAACTAGATTTTAAAGAGTGGGGGCCAAATTGGGTTCTTCAAAATGAGACATTTGAGACATAAATTGAAGAAACAGAGTGGGAGGATCTCAATGGTAAAAATTTCTTGTTTGGGATGGTAATTATTGTGTGAAAGGATGGATGTCACGTGTGCGCAAAGGTAAGATGCTTTTAAAATGGCTAGATTTTTTTATTTTTTTTAAGGAGAGAGATTCATCCTAACATTTTTAAAGTTTCTTTATTGCTAGCTTGGTCACACATTCTGTCTAGCCATGTGCATGTAAGGTGTCAATTTTTGGTGATTGACAAGAAGCAAGAAGGAGAGTTGTTATTGGATTTGAAGTCTCAGAATGAGTAAGTATACTTAGATTCAAAATTAGTAGGTAGACTGGATTTTTTCTTTTTAGTCATTAAGTACTAATCTTCATTGAAAAAATATGTGGTGTTTTATAGATTGGTGCGCACAAGTGTAATACCTATGCTATTACATGAAATATCTATGTTTCAAAGTTTTGGATTGGCTGACAAAACTTCAATATTATAGTATTTGGGTGAGGATCTAAGGAAGTGGGCTTCAATGGAGTTTAGCTTGGAGCGACGCATTGGAGAGCAATGGTACAATACTCCTGCTACTATTTTTGGCCAACTTGTTTGGAAGGTAATGGTTAAGCTCACTTTTTTGTAACCAAATTTTTAAATAGCACAATATAATTGTCAATGAGCATAGACGTTGTGAGCGGGATGGAAACACACACAACACCTCTATAATGACCCGACACACATTCTTGGGATGATACATACACACACTATGGGGCACCACTCGGCTTACACAACCCACCTGGCCGAGACATGGAATACACTGATGGAGTGAGAGGAGAGAGACTACCCGTTTGCCCACTCCACACAGAGACACACACACACACCCCCAAAAAACTCAGCTCAAAAGAGGAGAATTTCTGATGCTTAGATACAATTGAGCTTGGGCCAACACCAATGGGGCAAATAGCTCACACATATGGGTAAAATATGCCAGATACAATCACAAATTGGAGCAGAAGCTTCGCTCATAGGAGAAACTTACACAACCAAAACAACAAAAAAACAGTGAGGAATTTGGCAAAATGGACGACCATAAAAACAACAAAAACTCACTTGCGGTTGTTCCTCATCTTCTCTCCATGTTTTTTCTGGTCTTCTCTCAGGTTTTTTAGTTCCCACACTTAGCTTTATTACTTGGGCACCTTTGGCCTTTTAGTTGACCTCAAACGAACCCCGAACAGGCCAAAACGTGGCCTCGCAGTGCATAGTTGTCATCCTGCTGCATCCATTCGCACACCTGGAACTCAACTTTTTTCAATAATGCATTCTGAAATCACGTGAAGTGGCCCCCAAATACAATTCTCATGATGACCTTTTTGCATAATTATCATAAGACAACACCCACGTTGTGTTCGTACTTATCCACGTGCAAATATTGACCCCATTCGACCTCCTGACGCCACTAGACGCCAGCTGACGCACCTGCTTACCTCATGTCATCGGCCCATGGATAGCTTCCTTGAGAAGCTTTATGCGCTACCAACTCCTCATTATTATAGAAAAACACACTGGTACTGGTGATAGTGAAAATCGATGCACTATGTACATGATGTCCTACTTGTACACATGTGGACCCCACGTAACCACCTGGCTCTGGAAAATGGGCAATTCTTTATTTGATGCACCAAGCATGTGTATGTACATATGTGCAATCACTTCTTCCAAAAAAATCCTAACATAATTTGCCCATCCCCTAGCCTGCTAGATCATTCATGATCAGTAGCAGCAAAAAGAGATATGAGACTCGCCGCGTCACTAGTCTCCTCATCCCTCACATACATTACTTTTTTTGCAGACAGCTCATCTTGCTCCACCATCATCAATCTAGCATGATACAATTTAAGATGCAATCCATTTACCCTTGACTTATGTAGAATCCCATCTAGGCTAGCCAGCTGATATGTACCATTTGGAAAACACTCCACTACCTTGAAAGGGCCTTCCCACTTAATTTGAAACTTCTTTTGGAAGGTGTTGTCCAGCTTACTGTTGTAGCGCAAAACCAAGTCATGTTTCTTGATACCCTTACTCTTGACCTTTTCATTTATCTTTTTTAAAGCCTGATCTTGCATCTACCCATAATGTTCCAATGCACTCATGCTATTCAGCTGAACCTCTTGTAATTGTAAGAGCCTCTCTTTGAATGCATCACTAGGTGGCCCAAGCAACTTCTCTAGCATCTTTACTGCAGGCAACTCTACCTCCACAGGCAATAGTGCTTCCTTCCCATATACCAAGTGAAATGGATTAAACATAGTACCTGTCTTCATCAAAGTATGGTAAGCCCATAATGCACTAGGCAATTCGAGATCCCAATTCTTTCCTTGGTGCTCTGTCACTTTTGAAATAATTTGTACCAACTCACCATTGAATCTTTCATTTAAGCCATTACATTGGGGATAATAAGGAGTGGTATGCTGGTGCCTAATCTTCATCTTTGCGCATAAAAAATCTATCAATTTAGCCCTAAATCCTGGCCCCTTATCTGAAAGTAGCTCTAGTGGCACCCCAAACTTGCAACATATTTCATCATACACAAATTTTGCCACATCCTTTGCAGTGATCTATTTTACTGCTATAGCCTCTGCCCATCTAGAGAGATAGTCCACTGCAGTCAAAATATAGCTTTTTGCCCCTGGTTGTGATAGGTAATGGGCGTATTATAGGTAATGGGCCTCAGGCATCAATCCCCCACTTTTCAAACACATCAAACACCATAATGGTTTTTCGTAGCTCTGGCTTCAACACTCTCTTCCCAAATGCTTGACACCTATTGCAAGACCTACACTAGTGGTGAACATCCTTGTGCAAACTAGGCCATACATACCCCTCTTGCAAGATCTTATGCAAGGTGATCTTTAGAGCAAAATGCCGCCACATGCACCTTCATGATTCTCTTCCAACACTCTGTAAAGCTCCTCCTGCCAAGGTACACGTCTCAACACGACATCAGCCCCTTTCATGTACAAGATATCACCAACCAATTTGTACCTGTATGCTCTACGCACAAAACCATACTTCTTAGACTTCTGAATGTCCTTTGGAATGATCCCTATTAGCAAAAACTCCTCTTATTGATCCAAACTTTCCCGGCCATGATAAAGAGGTAAAGTGGTCCTCAACACAAATAGCTCCCCAATCATGCTTTGAGCTGCTTCATGTGCCTCTCCATATAGAGCATGTTCAATGTGTCTGGTGCTCCATGCTTCAAACTTTTTTAACAGGCCTTTAATTCTAAAACACATTTCCTTCAATGAGGTGTTCTTGCTCTTCCACACACCCAACACTTGCTTCACAACTAACAAGGCATCACCTTTTATGCTCAACCTTCTAATCCTATGCTTCAAACAAATGTGTAATCCGGCTTCCAATGTAGCATATTCAGCCTCATTGTTACTATGAGCATCCAATTTGAACCCTCTTTTGCATACTAGCTTCCCCTCTGGATCGTAGAGTGTTATACCCCCTGAAGTTGCATCATGACTCTTTCTGTATGAGCCATCAAAGAACAACACATGTGCCTTGCTGATTTGTGGCACTTCTTCAACTACCTTTATAACCACCTCTTCCTTAACAAGAAGGGGATTCTCCTTGTAAGTCAACAAATCAGCTAGGGTAGCTCTTGTATCGTCTACCACTAAAAAAGAAAACTCAAACTCTTGCAGCTCAATTACCCATTTCTTCACCACATTTGACATGTTAGTGCCATTAACTAATTGTGGCAAAAAGGCGTAACTCGTCAAGAAAACAAAAGGTCGTGGTAGCAAGTAATGACGAAATCGTCGGCAAGAAAATATTTCTCTGGTCATCACTAGCTCTACTTCCGAGAATTTTTTCTATGCTACCAACTTTACTCGGCTTGCACAATACAGTGGTCTCATATAATGGCTGCCCTTCCCCTTTTGCAATAGCATGGCTCCAATGGCATCATCCCCTACTGATGGATTTACATAAAATACTTTCTCCCAATCAGGAGCCTGCATGGATGACAACCCCCTAACACCTCGTTCACCTCTTGAAACACTTCTTCACACTTGTCATCCCATTGCAATGGATCATGCTTTGCCACTTGTTGTAATGGATAAAGAAGTTGTGAAGACAATGGAATAAACCGTGCCATGTACTTTACTTTGTGTATAAAGGTTGCCAATTGCTTTGTACTCGTAGGTGATGGAAGAAGAATAATAGATTTAACCTTGTCTGGATCAGCCTCAATGCCATTTTATGACACCATATGGCCCAATAACTTCACCCTTGGTTGTGCTAGATGACATTTCTTTGGATTTAGTTGTCCTCTACATATCGAGCCAATACCATCTGCAGCTTCTCATGGTGTTCATCCCTACTGCTGTAGACACAGAAGTCATCCATAAAAGCTTTAACACAACTACCAATGGATGGTTCCAATATCCAATTTGCTCTCTCTTGATAGAAAGATGGTCCATTTGTCAACCCAAATGGCAATACCGTGTAACAATAACAACCCCATGGCATAATGAAGGTTGTCTTTGTTCGGTCTTTAAGAGCAATTTTCAGTCGAAAATAGCCTGAAAAACCATCACAAACTGTACCTCTCATAACTTGCCACTGAATCCAAGATCTGATCAATGAATGGGAGAGGATATGGGTTCTTCTTAGTGGATGCATTTAAGGGTTTAAAATCTACACGAATCCTCCACTTCCCGTCCTTCTTTGGACTATTGGACTCACCCATTCTGTGGTTTCCACTAGGACTATGAACCCTGCCTTCAATAACTTGTACACCTCTTCCCGCAAGGCTTCCATTTGCTCTTGACCCATCCTTCTTAGCATTTTCCGCACTGGCTTAGCACCTTCTTTCAGCTCTATATGCATCTCTTCGCCCTTGAACCCTCTGATCTTCGCCCTTGAACCCTCTGATCTCTTCATATGAAGTAATGAACAAACCAGGAAAACTAGCCAGCATATGCAAATATATCTCCTTCTCCATAGCTGAGAGGTCTCCACTGATCATTTGTGTCATCAATTCCTGCTTCTTTGACAATTCAACGTTGGTTTGCATCAGCCCTTCAATCACTTCATGAGGCCCTTTACTTTGACCTTCAACCTTATTTGCAAATGCAACTAAACCAGACTCCTGGATTCCTTTGTCCATCAGAAGAAATGCAACATCAACTTCCTCATCACTACTGGTAGTACTATCACTGTCCTCATCAGTAGCTGTGGAATAGTCTTCATCACTAGACTCAGCCTCATCTTCATAAAGCTCCTTCAATCGTTTCCTTGTGTCCATATTATATAGCTTCTTGGCACCTGTCTTTTCGTAGAGGCTAATCGTACCACATCTCCAATCTTGAACAGCTCCCACTGCACGTAACCATGGTCTGCCCAGTATAATAGGATATGCTCCCAACCCCGCTGGCATCAAATGAAAATCAACCACCGCCCTTGCATCATACACCTCCACTCCTAAGCTCTTTACAACACCCAAACATTTTGCTTTTTGATGGTTTGCCAATCTAATCCGGAAGCCTAACACCGCAGTCAATGTAAGACCCATCTTCTCAACGCATGAGTGTGTTATGACATATTTGGGCTCCGCCATCAACATAACCTTGTACCAGATTTTTTCTTTTGTGCCACACATCTACTATTGGGCAAATGTCTGATAGCTCATCCATTGCCAACACCTTCACTGAACCTCTCTCTGGCTCTTTCTCCATTGGGTTAACCATCCTCTTCCAATGTCGCTTTAGCTTAGGCACCATCTCTATAAGCTGCCCAAAAGTAACATCTGCCTTCGTGCTTGTCAGATCCTCCTTCAAGTCATAGCTTAATTGCCCATCCTCTAGTGGAAAATCCGAAACATGAAACTTGCGACGAGCCCTTCTTTTCCTCTTGGCCTTGACATCCTCACCTTCATGGCTCTTTCCCTTCTTCTTACTAGGACTTGGGGCACTTATTCCTTCCTTATCCTGTGTGGTCCTCTTCCCAATAGGCATCACTAATGTATCCTCTAGCTTTGATGCCGTCTCCAAGGTGACTACACTGATCACTTTTGTCTTTCCCTTTTCCTCCTGGGTTAATCCACTGGTTCCTTCTTCTCCCTTAATTTTGTTGCCATAATCATTTGACCTAGTTAGCACCTGTCTTGGCAATGGATACATGTCTCCCCCCATCCTTGGTGGCTTATCACATTGCGGGCTGATGTGGCCCAACTCTCCGCATTTATAACACGTGGGTGTCTGCCTCCAGAACCTACCATTTCTTTCTCCAACAACATTTTTCTTCACCTCTTGGCTGATTTGCAAACCTCCCTCGACCTCGATTATTTCCCACTTGACCTAGCATGTTTAGGCTGAGATTCTTTATTAAATCTACCACTTGCTTCATGTCTTGCCTTAGGCCATCATCTTGCATTGCTGTAGTGACTACTGCTGGCATAACCTGAGGAGTAACATGAACCATTGGTTCATAATGAACCCCTGGCATGCGACGTTGTAAAGAGTTCATAGGCTGAAACTCAGACCTCTTGGGCAAAGACTCCACCCCTAGCTGGCTCATTTTCCTCAGCTTCCATTCTTTTTTCCTTGCCACCTCCAATGCATCTTCATATGTTCTAGGATTCTTTAGCTCCACTCTCCAACGTATATTCCCCAAAGACCAGCCAAGAATCTGTCCTTCTTCATCATGTCAGGTAGGGGTACTTGTGGTGCTAAGGCCTTGCACATTCGGTCCCATGCCAATGAAAACTTACGTATGTACGCATCTACTGGATCACCTTCCTTTTGCACCAAACCTTGTACTTCTTGCCACACTTTGTCAGGATCTTCTGTCTTCACAAACTCCACTTCCAATCCATACCTTAGATTGTCCCAACTCAATCTTACAGGTGGATCCGCTGCATGCAACTCCTCTTCAAATGCCTTGGACCAAACTCGTGTGTCACTCTTCAAGAAAATCTGGAGAAGACATAACATCTGTGCCGGATCATGAATCTAGTTCCTCCTCTTCTCTCCTCTTTAAAAAAATCTGGAGAAGACATAACATTTGTTCCTCCTCTTCTCTCCATGTTTTTTATGGTCTTCTCTCAGGTTTTTCAGTTCCCACACTTATCTTTATTACTTGGGCACCTTTGGCCTTTTAGCCGACCTCAAACGGACCCCGAACATGCCAAAAAGTGGCCTCGCAGTGCATAGTTGTCACCCTGCTGCATCCATCCGCACTCCTGGCACTCAAATTTTTCCAATAATGCATTTCGCAATCACATGAAGTGGCCCCCAAATACAATTCTCATGATGACCTTTTTGCATGATTATCATAAGAAAACACCCACGTTGTGTTCGTACTTATCCACGTGCAAATATTGACCCCATTCGACCTCATGTCATCGGCCCGCGGATAGCTTCCTTGAGAAGCTTTACGCACTACCAAATCCTCATTATTATAGAGAAATACATTGGTACTGGTGATAGTGAAAATAGATGCACTATGTACATGTTGTCCTACCTGTACACATGTGGGCCCCACGTAACCACCTGACTCTGGAAAATGGGCAATTCTTTATTTGATGCACCATGCATGTGTATGTACATATGCGCAATCACTTCTTCCAAAAAATTCCTAACAACGTCTTCAATTTTTACAGACCTCTTTTGATAGTGCAGTGAAGATGGCTATAGCTTCCATTGATAGACATAGCCTAGGCTTGGAGGAGTATGTTGTAAAGTGTGAGAAGGCAAAAGGAACCGTGGAGCAAACATTCAGAGATAGAGCATACAAAATGCTCACCATTGCAAATCCAAATAATGGCGATGGATTCTTTCAACTCATCCTCAACTATGATTGGTCAAAGAAGGGTATGGTTGTTCTAACAAAGGAAAATCTCTACACTCTGGCCACGTGTGGTATTCGAGTTGAGAGGTATGCAAAAATAGATAAAGTGCTCAAAATCTTGTATTCATTCAAAGTTTTGACTCAAATGTTTATTATGATATTGCTTCTATAAATAGGAAGATGGAGGTGTTGCATACACTTATGACAAGAAAGGTGAAGGATGAGGCAACTATAGAGATGTTTGGGGATTCTAAAACTTGACATTGTTGTACATGAGAAAGGAACTCTATTAGGAGGAGCTCATAGATGAGGCTGAGACTATTGTGCAGCGCCTTTCAATATATGGTGATGTGCCTACAGATGGATTTGGAAAGTGGGTGAAAGAGAAACTAACCATGCATGTATGGTGGAGTTTCCATGAAGTGTGGAAATATCTTTTTAAAGTAAAGGAGGTAGAAAAGCAACCTGGTGTTGAGGAGGCTGCCAAGAGAGTCGTATACATGTATATTGTAATCCACAATTTCACTCTAGAACACCATTCATGAATGCATGATATAAGAAACATTTTGAGGACTATTTGATTGTTGATTGGCAATTTATACTTCGGTGGATCCAAAAACTCATTGGTGAAGGTCTCATGGATAAGGAGGGAGAAATGGTGAAAGATTGGGCAAATTTTAGTTCCAAGGACTCTATGTATCCTAAGGCATGGTTGGAGAGAGGTGTCTTTGAATGGGAACTTGAGAGATGCCCTTGGTGGTTCGACTATCAACTTGGACAAGTGCCTCCAAGTGAAGAGCAATTATGGAAAGGTATTTTCTCATTGCTAAACCATGCAAAATTTTGTATATGTTTTGAAAGATAAATCTATAGGGCCTCTTAAATCTCACTACTTGTTTTTGTCATTTGGTTATTGTTTCATAGAGTTTGAAAGCATTGAGATAACTCACACTGAAAGTCATAGAGATTCTCCACCTCATGAGAATTCTCCACTAGCTTCACCAAAGCCACATGTAATGCTACATACAATAGCCTCCACCTCACACCGAGTGGCTACATCTACCTCATCTCAGCTTGTGCATGAGAGGTGCACAAAGCGACGACTTGACACTGTTCATAAAGTTCAAGAAAAGACCACAAATAAGAATGATTTATTGTCACAAACATGTGCTTGAAAATAGAATCTTAGATAGTTTTTGCAATTTGTTGGCAGATGATGAGTTTTTGTCACAAATTTTGGTGGTAGACATCCACACTCCTAGCGAGGGGTCACATACCTGGAAACCTTAAGTCTCACAAGTCACGTTGATTTTTTCATGCTTTTATAACATAATGACACATCTTTGATTCTTTCCATACAGTGAGGAAAATTTTCTAATGAAAATAGTTGCATCATTATCTCACATAGGCTCTCCCTCAGACACAGTTTCTCGTCTTGTTTGGGTTGATTTTCCTACAGGTTTACAAGTGGTAGATGTAGATGTCGATGATTGTCCCCCATGGAACAAGATTAGCACATCATTGATACGTACCACACTTAGCTTTGCTACCTTTTTCATGGATGATGAGGGATGGTTTGTATGTTTGAGCCTTATGGATCACCTTCCTAAAATACACAAGGTTGGAATGAAGGTTGGGTTGGTCATGCATCGGACAATGCCGCTTCATGTGCAATTAAGTTATTTATATGAGAATGGAGTAAGTACACACATCTCAAATCTTAGCTTCATCCATGTGTATGCCTTTATACTATGGAGATGATGACATGAGAAGTTTTTGTCTAATTGTAGGTTGAAACATTGACACTAACTATGTTTTAGCTTTCACCCATTTTTGTGTAATTGTAGCTTTCACCCATGTGTATGTGTTTATACTATGGAGATGATAACATGAGAAATTTTTATGTAATTGTAGGTTGAAACATTGGCACTAACTATGTTCTATTAAGAACATTACATAATCTTCCTCTAGTTGATCGTAAGGTAGGTGAAGAGGTTGCAAAAAAATTAGTCAATGCTCAAAGAAATTTCATTGTAGAGAACAAAAACAAGAGTTCATTTCCACACACTTTGGTACATGGACACTATATTCAAGGTGGTGCAGAAAGGTCTCCTATGTTTCTTGGGTGAGATGGGAATTCATTATATTTATTTGTTGTGGTTTTAAAAAAATTCTTATCGTAGAAGATATTAATTTAAAATTCCTTTTTCCCATAGATGGTTAGTGCGGACATTCACGGATGAAGGAGATGCTATTTTGGATATTTTTGCTGGATATGGAGGCCTAGGACATGCATCTCAAGAGGTGAAGAGGCATTATCTAGGGATAGAAAATGATGTTGAGCTGGCTAAAGCATGCCTTGTAGATTTTGCATGAGATATGAGAGGACAAAATGGTGCTTTCTAGCTACCTTTTGGATTGAAAAACTACTTGTTTTAGGTAACCAACACTCTTTTGAGGCAACTTTAGATTTTGTACCTTTGAAGGTTTTCATTAACTTATTTTTCTTGTGTGTGTTTTTAATCATTTCTAAATCTTAAAGTTGCATGTATATGATGGTGGTTACTATGTGACTAAATATGTAGCGTGCATAAAGACGTTTTTCTTTACAAGAGACTTGCTTCAATCTTAGTGCTTATGCTTATGTTGGGTTATTCCTTGATTTTATTTCCTTGCGTACAAGCTGATAATTGTTGTCTTGGAGCATTTGGAGTTTGAAACAAGGGTTGTGTTTATCTGAGGAGAATCCTTGCTTATATTTTGGCTTTTGTTATTTGCAATATGATCGATTAGGTTGGCTTGGATTTTGTTGGGGCTCCTATGTATACTAAATGTAGAGCTTAATAGACAAAATAAATAGAAGTATTTCATTCGCAATGAGAAATGTCCTTGTTCTAAATATCAAAATTTTATTTTAGCGTTAGCCCTCAAAGTGAAGTACCTAATGCTAGATTGCACCTAGTTCACTCCTTAGAAATTAGGGATGTCATATGGAAAGGAGAACATACATGTCATCCCTCCTCATGTATCTAGAGTGGAGAAAAGCTCAAACAAAAAAGCCAATTTTCAATAAAATCTCATTGAAGTAAGCTCGCAAAAAAATTTCCCCCATATTGGGAGAGTGCATGAGTGAGAGAGCATTTGTGTGTGTAGAGAGATAAGGAACATGTGTGAGAAGAAAGAGAGAGAGAGATGTATTTTTTAATATGATTTTAATGTAACTTTATAATATAATAATAGTTCGATAAAAAGCAAATCCTTGCAAAATAGATATAAAGAATAGAATTGCAACCACTACACTACATCTCCCTCTCAATACTCTTCTCTCTCTCTCTCTCTCTCTCTCTCTCTCTCTCTCTCCCCCCCCCCTTTCCCAACAATAGTCTCCCTCAAATTACCCTACCCCCCGCCCTTGTCCCCTCTCTCTCTCTCTCTCTCTCTCTCTCTCTCTCTCTCTCTCTCTCTCTCACACACACACACACACACACACACACACACACACACTTAGTAGCAAGCTAACATGGATACCATTTTTCGGAGCTCCCATGTAAAAGCCTTGTTTGGATAAACCTTGTAATTGATGAGCCGGGGCTGCAAGCTTCCAAATTCTATCAACCTGTCATTACCTATCTTCACTTAGAGTTCTTAAATTATTAGTTTTGACCACTAAAAACCTTGGCTAAGGTATAAAAGCCATTTTTTGTAAGTTATTTGTAAGTTTTGGATAATGAAATACACACCGTGAGCCAACGAGGCTCACTTCTCTCCTTCTTGCGCTTCCTACTCCCTCTCCGGTTGTCACATTGTAGTCATGTTTGTTACATTGCAATCGCAGGTAAGAGCTCTAGGCATTGACGTAAACACATCACACTATTTTGTAGCTTTTGGCATCGCCAAAAGCTACATTTTATCATAAGCAGGAGTTTACCACTTCAAAATCAAAAACTAAGGATAGGCGGGGTATTCGGACATCATTGTTAGGCATTTAGGTGCAATCTGGTCGAAAATGACTTGGTCAAATATCCACTGCTGTTAATTATCGCGATTTTGAACTTGACCTAAAGTGGGGTTTGAGACCATAAGCATGTGTGCTTAGTTCTTATAAACATGTCCTAGAAGTTTCGCTACGTTTGGATGTCATTTGATGCTCTAACAGATGTGATATGTTCGTCGATGAGCGATTGGCTTTTGGTGATTTCAGTCAGTTGAGTGTAGCTTGAGTTAGTTGTGAGTTGTTTGTTGTTTTCCGAGAGATTGACAACCTCTTGTAGCCTCTATGAACTAGTCAAACCAGCTTTGTCCCATGGATTAACAATTTAATCGTGGTTCTCGCTAAAACTGCAATAAGATAGGATAGTGAGGTTAGGAACCCGTCCCACATTTGGTGCCGTTTCCAGGGACCGAAGAGACCTAAACTAGGAAAAAACACGAGCGTTTTGTGAATTTATCCTTTAAATTCCTCTAGGATCTCCTAGAGTAAAAACTTTCTTTTTAGAAACCGCATATCTTAAGATTGTCGTCTTTTGCTGTGTAAAGGTAGCTTGGAAGTAATCGTACTTGTCGAGTGCCTTTAGGATTGTAGGATTGTAGAATTAGATTAGGATTTTGAGAATGTTTGATTGAGTAGACAAGTCTTAGGATCGATGCTCAGGAAACCATAAAAAACAAGAAAACGAGTGTTTATGGACACTTTCCATAACCCCATTGCATGAGAATCTAAGAGTAGGGTAAGTAGGATCCGAGGTGGATTTTAGGACATT